>NC_084568.2:5017500-5027500 GCF_033978685.3 Nerophis lumbriciformis
TGCCAACTGCCGCTTGCCCAACAGCTTACTCACTGGGTAAGAAGACGCTGGCATGTTTACCACAGTGTGACTTCTTTTTTTCTTATCCCTGGCAAGTTGTGTAAATGGTAAATAAAAACAGAATACAATGATTTGCAAATCCTTATATTCAATTGAATAGACTGCAAAGACAAGATACTTAATGTTCACACTGCAAATTGCAAATAATCATTAACTTAGAATTTAATGGCAGCAAAAAAGTTGTCACAGGGGCATTTTTACCACTGTGTTACATGGCCTTTCCTTTTAACAAGACTCAGTAAACGTTTGGGAACTGAGGAGACACATTTTTTGAAGCTTTTCAGGTGGAATTCTTTCCTATTCTTGCTTGATGTACAGCTTAAGTTGTTCAACAGTCTCCGTTGTGGTATTTTAGGCTTCATAATGCGCCACACATTTTCAATGGGAGACTACAGGCAGGCCAGTCTAGTACCCGCACTCTTTTACTACGAAGCCACGCTGTTGTAACACGTGGCTTGGCATTGTCTTGCTGAAATAAGCAGGGGCGTCCATGATAAAGTTGCTTGGATGGCAACATATGTTGCTCCAAAACCTGTATGTACCTTTCAGCATTAATGGCGCCTTCACAGATGTGTAAGTTACCCATACCTTGGGCACTAATACACCCCCATACCATCACAGATGCTGGCTTTTCAACTTTGCGCCTATAACAATCCGGATGGTTCTTTTCCACGACGTCCACAATTTCCAAAAACTATTTGAAATGTGGACTCGTCAGATCACAGAACACTTTTCCAACTTTGCATCAGTCCATCTTAGATGAGCTCGGGCCCAGCGAAGCCGAGCGGCGTTTCTGGGTGTTGTTGATAAATGGTTTTGGCTTTGCATAGTAGAGTTTTAACTTGCACTTACAGATGTAGCGACCAACTGTAGTTGGGACCCGGGGTGGACCGCTCTCCTGTGCATCGGCTGGGAACATCTCTGCGCTGCTGACCCGTCTCCGCTCGGGATGGTGTCCTGCTGGCCCCACTATGGACTGGACTCTTACTATTATGTTGGATCCACTATGGACTGGACTCTCACTATTATGTTGGATCCACTATGGACTGGACTCTCACACTATTATGTTAGATCCACTATGGACTGGACTCTCACTATTATGTTAGATCCACTATGGACTGGACTCTCACACTATTATGTTAGATCCACTATGGACTGGACTCTCACTATTATGTTAGATCCACTATGGACTGGACTCTCACTATTATGTTAGATCCACTATGGACTGGACTCTCACACTATTATGTTGGATCCACTATGGACTGGACTCTCACTATTATGTTAGATCCACTATGGACTGGACTCTCACTATTATGTTAGATCCACTATGGACTGGACTCTCACTATTATGTTAGATCCACTATGGACTGGACTCTCACTATTATGTTAGATCCACTATGGACTGGACTCTCACACTATTATGTTAGATCCACTATGTACTGGACTCTCACACTATTATGTTAGATCCACTATGGACTGGACTCTCACTATTATGTTAGATCCACTATGGACTGGACTCTCACTATTATGTTAGATCCACTATGGACTGGACTCTCACTATTATGTTAGATCCACTATGGACTGGACTCTCACACTATTATGTTGGATCCACTATGGACTGGACTCTCACTATTATGTTAGATCCACTATGGACTGGACTCTCACTATTATGTTAGATCCACTATGGACTGGACTCTCACACTATTATGTTGGATCCACTATGGACTGGACTCTCACTATTATGTTAGATCCACTATGGACTGGACTCTTACTATTATGTTGGATCCACTATGGACTGGACTCTCACTATTATGTTAGATCCACTATGGACTGGACTCTCACTATTATGTTAGATCCACTATGGACTGGACTCTCACTATTATGTTAGATCCACTATGGACTGGACTCTCACACTATTATGTTGGATCCACTATGGACTGGACTCTCACTATTATGTTAGATCCACTATGGACTGGACTCTCACACTATTATGTTAGATCCACTATGTACTGGACTCTCACACTATTATGTTAGATCCACTATGGACTGGACTCTCACTATTATGTTAGATCCACTATGGACTGGACTCTCACTATTATGTTAGATCCACTATGGACTGGACTCTCACTATTATGTTAGATCCACTATGGACTGGACTCTCACACTATTATGTTGGATCCACTATGGACTGGACTCTCACTATTATGTTAGATCCACTATGGACTGGACTCTCACTATTATGTTAGATCCACTATGGACTGGACTCTCACAATATTATGTCAGACCCACTCGACATCCATTGCATTCGGTCTCCCCTAGAGGGGGGGGGGGTTACCCACGTATGCGGTCCTCTCCAAGGTTTCTCATAGTCATTCACATCGACGTCCCACTGGGGTGAGTTTTTCCTTGCCCTTATGTGGGCTTTGTACCGAGGATGTCGTTGTGGCTTGTGCAGCCCTTTGAGACACTTGTGATTTAGGGCTATGTAAATAAACATTGATTGATTGATTGATAGTTACTGACAGTGGTTTTCTGAAGTGTTCCTGAGCCCATGTGGTGATGTCCTTTACACACTGATGTCGCTTTTTGATGCAGTACTGCCAGAGGGTTCGAAAGTCACGGGTATTCAATGTTGGTTTTGGTTTTCTCCATATTCTCTGAACCTTTTGATGATTTTACGGACCGTAGACGGCGAAATCTCTAAATTCCTTGCAATAGCTGGTTGAGAAATGTTGTGCTTAAACTGTTCGAGAATTCGCTCACGCATTTGTTCACAAAGTGGCAGAGGTGGGACCAAGTCATTGTTTTGCAAGTCACAAGTAAGTCTCAAGTCTTTGCCCTCAAGTCCGAGTCAAGTCCCGAGTCAAGACAGGCAAGCCCCGAGTCAAGTCCAAAGTCAAGACTGGAAAGTCTCAAGTCAAGTCCTAAGTCCTGCATTTTGAGTTTCGAGTCATTTCAAGTCCTTTTAACCACAGACTAATATATTAACACAGATTGTGTATGCTTTTCAAACGCTGTATTTATTTATTAAAACAAGTGCATTTTAAATTGCAGGAAAGAAAATTGTGCTGACATTGCACTTTATAATAGCACTATTAACCAGTCATTTTAAACATTAACTCATTCCTTTACAGAACAAACACATTGAAAAATAAAGTGCAAATGTACTTATTTGTACAAAAGTGTTAACATTGAAAAAACATGACATATACGTGAACATAACAAAAAAGTTGTACTTTTTATATGTCAGGGCCCTATGCTGCATTGCATTTGCAAAAGACCAAATTAGCCAAGAGTCTGTCAGTCATTTGTGCACGATGGGGGCGTAGTATGATGCCACCATGGCTGAAAACTCGCTCCACTGGAGCACTGGAGGCAGGCACTGCCAAGACTCTCATGGCCACTCGGAACAGTGAAGGAAGAGTCTTCATGTTCAATGCCCAGAACAAAAGGGGGGGGGAGTTTTTTTGGGTTGGTGCACTACTTGTAAGTGTATCTTGTGTTTTTTATGTTGATTTAATAAAAAAAATAAATAAATAAAAAAAAAAAAAAATGATTTCTTGTGCGGCCCGATACCAATCGATCCACGGACCAGTACCGGGCCGCGGCCCGGTGGTTGGGGACCACTGAGGTAAACAACCAACAGTATGTCAGAAAGCTAGCTAAAACGGTACACATATTCATAATATAGTATACATTTTAACTGACCTTTATTTTACTATTTTTGTCTTTTTTTAGGTGGCTAAAATACGCGGTGCTGCTGACCGCCGTCTAACGTTACGTGTGATATATTGACTAACGTAACCCTGCTTGAAAAAAATCACTGAACAAAAAGTATGAATAAGGTAGTGAACTGCAACAGATTCCCGTGTTTGCAATAACGTTATAACGTTAGCAGTGAGTTTACAGCCTCACTGATTTAACTACACAGCAAATAAAAGTCACGTTACTTAGCCAATAAACGTTATCTTACATTCAAAACTTACCCTTCTTTGTGCAACTTCAAATGCCGGACGAAGTTGGAAGTTGTTGCCTCTCCATCAGTAATTTTCGAACCGCATGTGTTGCATACTGCAAACCGTTTTGTGTTGACCACCTCGTAATTTTTATACCCAAACAAAATTATTTTAGGTATCATTTTTTGTTCACTGGCGTGTGGTTTGGACATGTCTTCTTCCTTGGTTGTCCTGCAATTTGATTGGATGAATGCTGTGCGATGAAAACAAAGTAGATCTAATTTGATTGGCTGTTGTACTGACAGCACACCAGCTGACACACGCAACGCTGATAGACAAGTACACAATGAAAAATACGGAGCGCTCCCGAATAACTTTTTCATCTTTGGGTTTTGGGGAAAGTAGCAAGTCATGTCAAGTCATGTCAATTCAAAAGGCTCAAGTCCAAGTGAAGTCACAAGTCATTGATGTTAAAGTCTAAGTCGAGTTGCAAGTCTTTTTACATTTTGTCAAGTCGAGTCCAAAGTCATCAAATTCATGACTCGAGTCTGACTCGAGTCCAAGTCATGTGACTCGAGTCCACACCTCTGCAAAGTGGTGACCCTTGCCCCATCCTTGTTTGTGAATGATGGCACCCACCTGTTCCCAATTAGCCTGTTCAACCGTGTTTGATGAGCATTCCTCAACTTTCTCAGTCATGTTTGCCACTTGTGCCAGCTTTGTTGAAACATGAAAAATGAGCTAATATTTGCAAAAAAAATAACAAAGTTTACCAGTTTGAACGTTAAGTATCTTGTCTTTGCGGTCTATTCAATTGAATATAAGTTGAAAAGGATTAGCAAATTATCGTATTCTGTTTTTATTTACCATTTACACAACGTGACAACTTCACTGGTTTTGGGGTATTTAAGTGGTGTTTTTTAATGGACGTATTATAAAATACTATACTATATTATGAATGTGTTTTTTTCCCCACATATTCATGATTGACCACCTAGTTAGAGGGTATACAAATACAAAGAGCTGAATACACACAGAGTTGTAAAAACATTTTCCTCTCTGGCAACAGGCTTCAGGGAAGAGGGAAAGAAGGGGAAAAGGGGAAAGCCCGCAGTAGGCGAGACCTTCTCCCAGTGTGCTTTGGCCAGACTTCAGAGATGGCGCGTCCCGCATACCACTTGGCACCGCTCGTCGCCTTTAAACCGGTAATGGAAATGCAAATCGGGGCGGAAAAGAGTGGACTCTTCAGGGTTGACTGAAAATGCCAACGGAAAAAGCCCATTAGGCCAATGTGGGATGGCGAGTTTTAAAGGGACAGTACCGTGCAAAATACTGCCTCCCAAATTCCAATTCTAGTCCATGACTGGTGATTGAGGTTGCAAGCAGGAACATTTGAATTGAAGGATGGATACATACAGTAATTATGGGCCTGCTGCAATGCAAGCAGCCCATATTATTATTGCTCATACTTCAATTTTTATTATTATAGTTCCGCACGTTTCTCTTACGCTTAATACGCCACGATCCGGCCAACTAACCCCCACATATGTTATACCCTCGGAAAGGTCTCGTTCGCACCGATAGGGGTACTTTAAATTGGGGACATTTCGTGTTACCATGGCAACGCTATTCACGCTATTCAGCGGTACAGCTCGGTTGGTAGAGGTTCGATCCCCGCTTCCGCCATCCTCGTCACTGCCGTTGTGTCCTTGGGCAAGACACTTTACCAACCTGCTCCCAGTGCCACCCACACTGGTTTAAATGTAACTTATTTATTGGGTTTCATTATGTAAAGCACTTTGAGTCACTAGAGAAAAAGCGCTATATAAATATAATTCACTTCACATCACTAATAATAATAATGAAATCAATAATAGTTGTTTGAATAAAAATGTATTCTTTAAAATGATGAATCGATTTAGAATCAGAATAAATAAATAGCAAAAACCCCTCTATAAATAAAATAACATTTAAAAAGGGTCAAAATGGAAAAAAAATATTATTAATTTTGAGTGTTGTAAAAAATAAATAAATAAGTAACTTATTTATTTATTTTTTACAACACTCAAAATTTGTAATTTTGAGTGGTGTAAAAATTAACACTCAAAATTAATAATTTTGAGTGTTGTAAAAAATAAATAAATAAGTTACTTATTTATTTATTTTTTACAACACTCAAATTTAGTAATTTTGAGTGGTGTAAAAATTAACACTCAAAATTAATAATTTTGAGTGTTGTAAAAAATAAATAAACAAGTTACTTATTTATTTATTTTTTACAACACTCAAAATTAATAATTTTTTACATTTTTGACAGTTTTTAAATGTTTATTTATTTATAGAGGTGGTAAAAGATTTATTTGGTATTCATTTATTCCGATTCTGAATCGATTCATCATTTTAAAGAATACATTTTATTCAAACAACTATTATTGATTTCATTATTATTATTATTAAACATGAAAACATGTTCCTATTACAATAAGGAATTTGTCTAAAATTGCAACTTCCTGTTTTTCTAATTCAACATACAGTGGGGTCAATTCTTAGAAATATTAATTTTTTTTTTTTTACCTTTGCCCCATCCTTGTTTGTGAATGATGGCACCCACCTGTTCCCAATTAGCCTGTTCACCTGTGTTTGATGAACATTCCTCAACTTTCTCAGTCTTTTTTGCCACTTGTGCCAGCTTTTTTTAAACATGTTGCAGGCATCAAATTCCAAATGAGCTAAAATTTGCAAAAAAAATTAACGTTTTCCAGTTTGAACGTTAAGTATCTTGTCTATGCAGTCTATTCAATCGAATATAAGTTGAAAATGATTTGCAAATCATTGTATTCTGTTTTTATTTACCATTTACACAAAAAATTGCAACTTCCTGTTTTTCTAATTCAACATACAGTGGGGTCAATTCTTAGAAATATTAAAATATTTTTTAGTTTAAATTAAAATAAAAAAATTCTGACATTTTGCATCTGCCTGGTGCAGGAATGTACTGTACATTGCACGTTAATAGTGGCTATCTTTTTATTAGGGCTGCAAAAAACGATTAATCTGATAATCGATTGATCTGTCGATTATTACTTCGATTAATAATCGGATAAAAGAGACAAACTGTCATGTCTGTGTAATCATGTTTTGTGTTAAGTCATGTTTTTGTTTAGTTATAGGACTCTTTAGTTTCTGTCTTTTCACTCCCTTGTCTTGTTTCCATGATTACCCCATTAGTTTCACCTGTTCCACGTTTGGACTCATTGTGCACTCTTGTTTGTCACCATAGCAACCATTAGTTTTCACCTGTCACGTCACGCACCTGTTTCACGTTTTGAGTCACGCACCTGCTTTCACTAATCATGTCCGTAGTATTTAAGTTCATTCATTTTCTGTTGTTCGTCCTGACGACCTCACAACACATTTATGCTCTGTTCATGCCTGATACTTCTTTCCATGTCAATTCCTCAAGCAACTATTTTTGTCCAAGCCAAGTAAGTTTTTGTTCCATATTTATAGTCTTTTTGGTTTCATAGTTTGTTCTCCGCCATTGTGCGCGTTTTTTGTTTGTACTTTTTTGCTATAGTCTTTTGGTTTCATAGTTTATTCTCCGCCACTGTGCGCGCTTTCATTTATTCCTTTTTTTTATAATAATAAATCATGTACCTTCATTCCCGTCTCGCACGCATCCTGGAAAAAGCACACACCCCGGACCAAGTCATGACACAAACTCATACCTGCCAACTTTTGAAATCAGAAAAACCTAGTAGCCAGGGTCCAAGGGCCGCAGGCCCCGGTAGGTCCAGGACAAAGTCCTGGTGGAGGGTTCAGGGCTTCGCCCCCCGACGCAAAATGATTATTAGCATTCAGACAGGTTAAAATGTTGCTAAAACCATAACTTTTCTATCAGTCACAGTGACTTTTCAAAACAAAAATATTACAGCAAAAATCATATGGGTTGATTGACATGTTTATTCTGTAAGCTAACTTCAATAGTTTGAAATTATTTTGACAGTTAATGCCAGTTATCCTGTCAACCTTTCACAAGACTTCAATTTGTTAATTGAAAGTATAAACAGTATAAACACTTTTTACAGTAAACAAATGGTAAAACAGTACTAAACAATTCCATTAAAAAAAAAATTGGTGTCATTATTAACTTTCTGTCCAAGCTTGTATAATCTACTGCCTTGTTCAATTGTAAAAAATATTCTGTGCCTAAAATTCACATTTCTATTACAATTATCATACTGTAAACATGGTAAGCTAACTTCATTAAAATCAATAGTCCTGTCAATAGCATGGAATTACAATTCAAATGTAGTTTTTTTGTAAGCCTTTCAAAAGAATTCAAAATATGAAAAATTAATGAAAATTAATTTAAGCCATCAGACACTTGAAAAATGGCACATCACATCTCTAATGTAATCATTTTAACTTTTCAACAGAAATAGCACTGCAAAAATATTAAGGACATACTTCTGTATTTTGGTAGTTATGCTGTCAACATTTAACAAGATTTCTTCAACTTGGACTTGAAAGCATAAATAGTATAAACACTTTTAACAGTATGTCGTGCTGTGAAATACAGCCGACAGGATTGCGCACCAAACACGAAGCAAGGCCAAAGCGCATGCTATGGTGCAGGAGAACAAAGGACTTCTTTCATTTAAGGTTTGTGATAAACCATCAAACTCATTCGTTAAAAGGACTCTAGTAATATAAAGCGAATTTTTCTGGACATTATCATGCAAGAAAAGTTTATTTTTGGGACCGCGATCACCGCGTAATGATTTTTAAAGGTTGCATTACAAACATTTAACTATCCCATGTGATCAGCCAGTGCGATTGGAAATCTATGCTTAATTATTGCCTCCGTAAATAAAACTTCGGCATTTATCACATCCAAAGAATCTGTTTGGGCGACGAAAAACGTTGAAAGTTTTCCACTTGTATCGCTAGCAACGGCATTAGACTTGTGTTTTTTTGTCCCAACGTGGTCTTTTACATCGCTAATTCCTCCGTGTCCGATCGAAAAATCTTGTCTGCACAAGGTGCAATTCGCGTAGTTTTCACCCTTTTTTTTTTTTTAATTAATGAAAAACCGTATTTTTTATCACTGCAACCGTAACCCGGAATAGGTTGATGAAAACCGTACGAATTACGGGAAAACCGGAGTAGTTGGCAGGTATGCAAACTACATTTCTATCCTTTCCAGTATTTTATTAAAAAAAACAAAAACATACTGGCACCATACTTATTTTGATTATTGTTTCTCAGCTGTTTGTACATGTTGCAGTTTATAAATAAAGGTTTATAAAAAACAAAAAATAATAATAAAATAAAATATATATATAAAAATAAAAAAATCCAACGAATCGATGACTAAATTAATCGGCAACTATTTTTATCATCCATTTTAATCGATTAGTTGTTGCAGCCCTACTTTTTATTTATTTATTTTTTCATGTATTTAATTGGGACAGTGCACATTAATCAACACTTGCGTAAACAGTGTACCGTATTTTCCGCACTATAAGGCGCACCTAAAAACCACAAATTTTCTCAAAAGCTGACAGTGCGCCTTATAACCCGGTGCGCTTTATATATGGATAAATATTAAGATTCATTTTCATAAAATTTCGGTCTCGCAACTTCGGTAAACAGCCGCCATCTTTTTTCCCGGTAGAACAGGAAGCGCTTCTTCTTCTACGCAAGCAACCGCCAAGGTAAGCACCCGCCCCCATAGAACAGGAAGCGCTTCTTCTTCTACTGTAAGCAACCACCCGCCCGCGTAGAAGAAGAAAAAGCGCGCGGATATTATCATTTCCTTTGTGTGTTTACATCTGTAAAGACCACAAAATGGCTCCTACAAAGCGACAGGGATCCGGTTCATGAAAAGACGCAATCTCTCCATCCGCACACGGATTACTATTTCACAGCAACTGATATTCCTGTGAACCGCACTGTGGATACAACGGGAGCACGTACGG
>NC_084568.2:5032500-5055000 GCF_033978685.3 Nerophis lumbriciformis
CTATTATTTGGCAAAATTATAAGGGACAAGCTGTAAAAATGGATTATTGATCCACTTGTTCATTAACTGTTAATATCTGCTTATTTTCTGTTTCAACATGTTCTATCTACACTTCTGTTAAAATGTAATAATCACTTATTCTTCTGTTGTTTGATACTTTACAATAGTTTTGGATGATACCACAAATCTAGGAATCGAGTAGTTACAGGGTCATACATTGGTCATAATTTAAGTCCTCATGTCTCCAGGGACGTATTTACTGAGTCTATAAACATTATAGAAATAAAAAAAAAAAACGAAAAAATATGTTGTGATTACTTGGTCAACAGCCATACAGGTCACACTGAGGGTGGGCGTATAAACAACTTTAACACTGTTACAAATATGCGGCACACTGTGAACCCACACCAAACAAGAATGACAAACACATTTCGGGAGAACATCCGCACCGTAACACAACATAAAACACAACAGAACAAATACCCAGAATCCCTTGCAGCACTAACACTTCCGGGACACTACAATATACACCCCCACTACCCCCTACCCTTATCCCCACCCCCACCTCAACCTCCTCATGCTCTCTCAGGGAGAGCATGTCCCAAAATTCCAAGCTGCTGTTTTGAGGCATGTTAAACAAAATAATGCACTTTGTGACTTCAATAATAAATATGGCAGTGTCATATTGGCATTTTTTTTCCATAACTTGAGTTGATTTATTTTAACAACTTTAACACTGTTACAAATATGCGCCACACTGTGAACCCACACCAAACAAGAATGACAAACACATTTCGGGAGAACATCCGCACCGTAACACAACATAAACACAACAGAACAAATACCCAGAATCCCTTGCAGCACTAACTCTTCCGGGACACTACAATAAACCCCCCCCCCGCAACCCCGCCCACCTCAACCTCCTCATGCTCTCTCAGGGAGAGCATGTCTCAAAACTCCAAGCTGCTGTTTTGAGGCATGTTAAAAAAAAATAATGCACTTTGTGACTTCAATAATAAATATGGCAGTGCCATGTTGGCATTTTTTTCCATAACTTGAGTTGATTTATTTTGGAAAACCTTGTTACATTGTTTAATGCAGGGGTGCTCACACTTTTTCTGCAGGCGAGCTACTTTTCAATTGATCAAGTTGTGGGGATCTACCTCATTCATATATATCATTTATATTTACTTATTTATGAAATATATGTTTTTGTTAACAAGTTAAAGGTGTTTAATGATAATACAAACATGTTTAACACATATAGTTAATATTGTTAAAAAATTAAAGGTGTTTAATAATACAAGTATGTTTAATACATATAGTTAATATTGTTAACAAGTTAAAGGTGTTTAACGATAATACAAGCATGTTTAACACATATAGTTAATATTGTTAATACATTAAAGGTGTTTAATGATAATACAAGCATGTTTAACACATAGTTAATATTGTTAATAAATTAAAGGTGTTTAATAATAATACAAGAATGTTTAATACATATAGTTAATATTGTTAACAAGTTAAAGGTGTTTAAAGATAATACAAGCATGTTTAACACATATAGTTAATATTGTTAACAAGTTAAAGGTGTTTAAAGATAATACAAGCATGTTTAACACATATAGTTAATATTGTTAACAAGTTAAAGGTGTTTAAAGATAATACAAGCATGTTTAACACATATAGATTCCTTTCTTTCATGAAGACAAGAATATAAGTTGGTGTATTACCTGATTGTGATGACTTGCATTGATTGGAATCAGACAGTGGTGCTGATACGTCCACATTTTCGAATGGAGGAGAAAAAAAGTCCTCCTTTCTGTCCAATACCACATGAAAGTGGTTGGTTTTTGGCATCTTATTTGTCCAGCTTCCGTACTCCTTTGTATACACTTTACAAGAAATACATTGTCGGCAAACTCCGTAGCTTGCTAGCTTGTGCACGCCAGCTTTCTGAAACTCTTATTTTGTGAGCGCAACTAATGCAGTCGGTCTTTGGAGTTTTGACGACAGGTACGGCGCCAGAGTCTGTTGAAATAACGTGTTTCTCGCCTTCCAGTCGGTAATTTTAATGAGCTGGCAGCAGCCAGCGTCATCTCAGAAGACCCTCGGGTGCCGTGAATGTCAATCAAGTGACGAAAGTGACGTCATAGTGAAGATTTATGATCGCTCATTTTTAGGACTATTTTTTTAATACCTGGCTGGTGATCGACTGACACACCCTCCGAGATCGACCGGTAGCTTGCGATCGACGTAATGAGCACCCCTGGTTTAATGCATCCAGCGGGGGGGGGGGGGGCATCACAACAAAATGAGGCATAATAATGTGTTCATTCCACGACTGTATGTATCGGTATCGGTTGATATCGGAATCGGTAATTAAAGAGTTGGACAATATCGGAATATCGGATATCGACAAAAAAGCCATTATCGGACATCTCTAGTGTTGTATGTTCACTATTTTATATAAGGAATAATAATAAACATATGTTTAATGTACTGTAAGATTTTTTTGTTAAAATAAATGCCATTTTTTTGTGGTCCCCTTTATTTAGAAAAGTACCGAAAAGTACTGAAAAGTCTGGAAATACATTTTGGTACTGGTACCGGTATTAAAATATTGTTACCGGGACAACAACAGTTAATGGATCTAACTAAAGTATTTGACACAATTAATCACAATATTTTAATCAAAAAACTAGAACGATATGGCATCAGAGGGTTAGTCTTAAACTGGATAAGAAGTTATCTAATGAACAGGAAACAATACGTGAAGGTAGGCGAACACACCTCTACAACGCTAAATATATCCTGTGGTGTACCTCAGGGATCAATACTAGGACCTAAATTATTCAATCTATATATAAATGACATTTGTAAAGTTACAAAAGATTTCAAGTTAGTATTATTTGCGGATGATACAACAGCGTTTTGTTCAGGAGAGAACACACAGAAGATACTACAAATAATAACAGAAGAAATTAACAAATTAAAAAGATGGTTTGACAAAAACAGACTATCGTTGAATCTCAGTAAAACTAAAATAATGCTATTTGGTAACAGTAGAAGAGAAAGTCAAACACAAATACAAATAGACGGAATAGAAATTGAAAGAGTAAATGAAACCAAATTTCTAGGTATAATGATTGATGATAAATTGAACTGGAAATCTCACGTTAAAAATATACAACATAAAGTAGCAAGAAACACGTCAATAATGAATAAAGCAAAACATGTTCTAGACAAAAAATCACTTCATATTCTCTACTGCTCACTAGTGTTACCATATCTGAGTTATTGTGCAGAAATATGGGGAAATAATGACAAAAGTACACTTCATTCATTAACGGTGTTACAAAAAAGATCCGTTAGAATAATACATCATGTTGGATATAGAGAACACACAAATCCTTTATTTATTGAATCAAAGATTCTGAAATTCTACGACATAGTGAATTTGCAAACAGCTAAAATTATACACAAAGCAAACTATAACCTGCTACCCAAGAATATACAACAATTCTTCTCAAAAAAAGAGGAGAAATATAATCTTAGGGAGAAATGTAATTTAAAACATTTGTATGCACGTACAACACTTAAGACCTTCAGTATATCAGTATGTGGAATTAAATGATGGAATGGATTAAGCAAAGCAACTAATATGATCCACTTCAAGAAACTCTTCAAACTTAAAGTGTTTACAAAGTACAAAGAAGAAGAACCATGATAAACATTCTGAATTTATTTAACTAATTAGTTAAATAAATTAATGTATTCTTTCATTCTTTCACTCACAAAATAATCTTCTTATCTCAACATATGAAATGTCACTTACTTCACCAATTATTATCTATTTACTTATTTTATTGTGATTACTTATGGAGTATATTGTGAATAAATTGAGAACAGGAAGTGAACAAAAGTTTTAGCAACTGTTATGTAAAAGAAAAGGGGTAGGATTAAATAAGCTCTGCTTCTTCCTACTCCTTTTCGAACATGTTGAAAAGAGAAACTGGAGATTGTGATGTATCATGTTGTATACTTGCATGCTCCAAATAAACTCAAAACTCAAACTCAAACCCTAGTGTGTATGTATAATACTTGCTGCTCGTCCGAACGCCCTCTAGGCAGCTGCTTGACCTCCGCAAACCACATTTTTAATGCACCTCATTTGTCAAATTCTAACAACAAAAAAAACCTGCAATATCCAACCATGCTTTGAAAGCAGCCATTTGTCACGGACACGTTTGTAATTCAGAGCCCATGACGCAACCGTGAGCCTTGTCTGTACGGTTTATAGACAAATTCATGGTCAACACGGTGGGATTCCAGGCGGTTGACAGCAGCTGCTCTGATCTCCAGAATCCAATGGAAGAACCAGACGATTGCAGCAAGAGCCAGAGAACTCTTAATTAGATGGAGGGCTTATGAGGCTGAGAGGCGGTGAGAATAAGACAAGGTAATGAGGCTACACAGGAAATAAGGATCTAAATGTTGCCGGGTCATTGATCAAGTTACGAAACAGCCGTCAGGTTCAGCTCCTGCATCTTGGCGCCACCTTCTCTACAAAACCATCACCACCTCCTCCTCCTCCTCCTCATCCCCGCTGTTCAGGCTACAAAATGAGACTCTCTCAACCATCAAGCTCTCGCCCGTCAGCCGCCTCCTGCTGCCCGCCCTCGGGGGGGGGGAGCTAAGATGTTAATCAAGGCCGTTACGAGGACTGGAAGTGTTGTGCATGGAAACATGCGAGGGACGTCAACATCCAAGCTTTGAGCAAATATATTCATTCACCCACAATATAAACAGCTAATGATGGAGGGCGAGTTCTTGGTTTCTTATGTGGGTTTATTGTTAGGCAGTTTCATTAACGTCCTCCCAGCGCGGTAACAACACACAACAACAGCAGTCAAGTTTTCGTCTACCGTAAAGCAGTTCGTCTGCCGTAAACAGCAATGTTGTGACACTTTTAAACAGGACAATACTGCCATCTACTGTACATGCATATGTGACCCACCCGTAATGTGTCACATTTTTGTGTTGATTTATTTATTTTATTTTGTGGTTTGATTTCGTTTTTGGAGCTGTTTTATCAGTATTCACATTGGTCAGTAGGGGGCAGTAGGGCGTTTCTTCCCAATTGAATGCTATCACCTGCAGACCGGAAGTGTCTTGTCATTCTGATGAGCGCGACCAGTCTGTGAACGATTGAAACGTCCTGTGTGCTTTTTCCTCCTGTATAACAGGTTAGTTTTGGTGAATCAACTCACTGAATAATATCCATGTGATCTTTATAAGTTTAAGTACACATTCTGATGGTGGAGCCTAACTCTAAAGTGTTTGTGAGTTGTAGTTTGTATTTGTGAATGAATCCAGTGCACAGCTGCAGTAATCGATACAAAAAGGCGACGTGAGTGCGCAATGTTTATATAGGAACTTCTGATCCGAATTCAGACTCCCAAATTAGAGCTCCCGTTTTCTTATTGATTTTATAATGTATATTTGTATAACGTGTGTGTTCTGAAATAGTGACAGAGAATAGAACAAGGATGGACAATTCAACCCTTAACTCAACAATGAGTAGATGAGTGTTATGTGTGTGTATATGTGTAAATAAATGAACACTGAAATTCAAGTATTTATTTTATATATATATATATATATATATATATATATATATATATATATATATATATATATATATATATATATATATATATATATATATATACACATATAAAATAAAATAAATATATATATATGTAATAAAATACATATATATATATATATATATATATATATATATATATATATATAGCTAGAATTCACTGAACGTCAAGTATTTCTTATATATATATATATATATATATATATATATATATATATATATATAATCTATGATATACTTGACTTGGTGAATTCTAGCTCTAAATATACTCCTCCCATTTTAGCCACGCCCCCAACCACGCCCCCGTCCCACCCCGACCACACACACGCCCACCCCCCTCCCCCCACCTCCCGAAATCGAAGGTCTCAAGGTTGGCAAGTATGTCTGTATGTAATATGGCTTTTAATTTTTTGCGGCTCCAGACAGGTTTGTTTTTGTATTTTTGGTCCAATATGGCTCTTTTAACATTTTGGGTTGCCGACCCCTGACTTAGACAATATAACATACATCCATAAACGTGGATGCTTATGCAAAAGTGCAATATATTTATTTATATCTGCACCTTATTGCTTTTTTTATCCTCCACTACCATGAGCCAATGCAACAAAATTCCGTTCTTATCTGTAACTGTAAAGTTCAAATTTGAATGACAATAAAAAGGAAGTCTAAGTCTAAGTCTTAAACATGTGGACAATGCTGAAGAAACAAGTCCATGTCAGAAAAACCAACAAAGTTAGCTGAACTGCACCAATTTTGTCAAGAGGAGTGGTCAAAAATTCACCCAGAAGCTTGTGGATGACTACCAAAAGCGCCTTATTGCAGTGAAACTTGCCAAGGGACATGTAAGCAATCAATCAATCAATCAATGTTTGTTTATATAGCCCTAAATCACAAGTGTCTCAAAGGGCTGCACAAGCCACAACGACATCCTCGGTTCAGATCCCACATCAGGGCAAGGAAAAACTCACAACCCAGTGGGATGTCAATGAGAATGACAATTAGAAACCTTGGAGAGGACCGCAGATGTGGGTGACCCCGGCCCCCCTCTAGGGACCCATAATAAATTCATAAAAGAAGCAAACTTTATGAATGTTTTTTTTTGTGACCAACAAGTATGTGCTCCAATCACTCTATCTGTCATGTCTGTGTAATCATGTTTTGTTTTAAGTCATGTTTTGTTTAGTTATAGGACTCTTTAGTTTCTGTCTTTTCACTCCCTTGTCTTGTTTCCATGATTACCCCATTAGTTTCACCTGTTCCACGTTTGGACTCATTGTGCACTCTTGTCACTATAGCAACCCATTAGTTTTCACCTGTCACGCCACGCACCTGTTTCACGTCTTGAGTCACGCACCTGTTTTCGTTAATCATGTCTGTAGTATTTAAGTTCAGTGTTTTTCAGTTTGTCTTTCTGACGACCTCGCCACATTTATGCTCTGTCCATTCTTTCCATGTCCAATCCTCAAGCAACTATTTTTGTCCAAGCCAAAGTAAGTTTTTGTTCCATGTTTATAGTCTTTTTGGTTTCATAGTAGTGATGGGTTGATGAGGCGTCATGAAGCGTTTCGACACATTGCAAAACTGTATTGATACTGTGTCGATACTGTGTCACTAAATACTGACATCTGCTGGACATTAAAAATCCCTACAGGCAACCTATGGACCGACTCAACTGACACTGATTTTATGCCCTAGTACAGGGCTCACCAACCTTTTTGAAACCAAAAACTACATCTCGCTCGTTTGGAAACAATGGCCTCGTGCTTGGCAGCAGTGCTATAAATAGCCTCGCGCATTTAAAAAAAAAAATTGTTTTTAATTAATGAAAAACCGTATTATCACTGCAACCGTAACCCGGAATAGGTTGATGAAAACCGTACTAATTACGGGAAAACCGGAGTAGTTGGCAGGTATGCTAGAGTGATTACAATTGTTCCAACAGTATAACGGGAAAACTATGCTCATACTTCATCTCAATGCTATGCACCAGTTTGTACCGTCATTTACTGATTAAAGCCTCAAAAAAAACAGGTGACATCATCATTACATCAGCAAAATCAAAAGCTACAGAATGTTTTTTTTGTCGAACAAAACGGATCGTGCTTTAAAAAATGGTCCGTTCAATCAGCAACATTTTTGCTGATAGTACCGTATTTTCCGCACCATTAGCCGCACCTAAAAACCACAAATTTACTCAAAAGCTGACAGTGCGGCTTTTAACCCGGTGCGCTTTATATATGGATAAATATTAAGATTCATTTTCATAAAGTTTCGTTCTCGCAACTTCGGTAAACAGCCGCCATCTTTTTTCCCGGTAGAGCAGGAAGCGCTTCTTCTTCTACGCAAGCAACCGCCAAGGTAAGCACCCGCCCCCATAGAACAGGAAGCGCTTCTTCTTGTACTGTAAGCAACCACCCGCCCCCGGAAGAAGAAGAAGCGCGCGGTGCATGCTGGGATATGTGACGTTTCATTTCCATTTGTGTGTTTATGTAAAGACCCCAAAATGGCTCCTATTAAGTGTGTTGTCTGTCTAATTATAAATAATGCAGACGAGGCGTGTTAACTGAGTTCTCAACGTTTACTCACAGCGTGCTCATAACCACATTCTAACTGCCAGCATACAACAACGCTTCTCAGGGCTACCGCGCATGCTCGTAACTATCGTTGCATGCTGGGTAGTGTAGTTGTTATATTTGCTAGCTCATAACATCACATTAAGAGACACGCTTACGCGCTTAATTCAATACTCGCCGTCATTCCGGGTGGATTGACAAAAGACCTCCAGCCACTAGATATTGGTGTCAACAGGGCATTCGAAGCTAGACTGCTAACTGCGTGGGAACAATGGATGACCGAAGGCGAACACACCTTCACTAAGACAGGGAGGCAGCGCCAGACGACGCCAACATCTGCCAGTGGATCGTAAATGCCTGGGCAGATATTTCGGTCACAACTGTGGTCCGAGCTTTCCGGAAGGCAGGATTCACAGAACTGCTGGATAACAGTGACACTGACTCCGATGACTTCGACGAGACGGAACCGGCCATTTTGGATCTCACATTTGCCCAACTTTTCACTTCGGACACCGAAGACGAAGGATTTACGAATGAAGAATAACTTCAGAAAGTGAGCGCTATGTTTATTTTGTGTGTTGTGACATTAACGTTCGAGCAACATTATGTTGCTATTGCTCTGCACTATTTTGAATTTTACTATGTTTGTGATTGCACATTTGCGTACATTTTGGGAGTGGACAGAGTTGTTAGAACGCTGGTTTTTAATATATTATTAAAGTTTGACTGACCTATCTGACTGTTTTTTTTGACATTCCCTTTAGCACAGCGTAGGCGCGGCTTATAGTCCGGGGCGGCTTATAGTGCGGAAAATACGGTACATGGAAGATAGTGAACAGGTAGAAGCCGAGAGTGATTTCCTGGCTGTGTTAGTGAGCTCTCCTACAGCTTGATGCATGTATCATGACAGTGTCGCTGTCATCCTGCCTACAGTGATCCGCAGCCGGCTCGGCAGAATCCCGCGGGGCTTCCCTGCAGCTGCCGGGGGGGGGGGGGGGCTCCCCGCTGGTTTGTTTCTCTGCGGATGCCGTCACACAACCATCTGGCTGCATGCTTCATTTAAGCACCGTCGCGCTTTCATGTCTACAAGGCTGCGGTCCTGGATGTAAACATGGCACGGTAGCCTGGACGATTACGCTTAAGCCCAAAAGGTGCTCATACCCAATATAGTTCCCTGTCTAAGTGTAGCGTTAAGGGGAGATTTAAAAAAAAAAAAAAAAAAACATAGGTGGAAATGAAACAAGAAAGTGTCAATTTAGAGAAAAGGATCCAGGTAGCTTGTGACATTTAGAAGATTTGAAAGCACATGAATCATTTTGGACATGAAACTAAATATTTTAGTCTTTTGCTACTTCCTTGCGTCATTTCCAGCTAAAAAAAAAACAATATTTGCAGATTTATTTTATCTGTTTTAAATGGAATTTTTTTTTTTTTTTAATAAATAAATAAATTTAAAAAAATATATATATATAGTAACACTTTAGTATGGGGAACATATTCAGCATTAATTAGTTGCTTATTAATATACTTATTATGTATTATTATAACATATATTAGCAAGTACTTATTAATGCCTTATTCTGCATGGCCTTATTGTACAACCAGTAAGCCATTAACTAAGAATCTTCCCTCAATAACCTCAGGATTATTGCTTATTAGTAACCCTAATCCTTATATGTTCACCTAGTGTCCAAATAATTCTAAATTAAGTCTTTGTTACTTAGAATATGTTCCCCATATATATATATATATATATATATATATATATATATATACATATATACATATATATATATATATATATATATATATGTATATACATATATATATACACATATATATGTGTATATACATATATATATACATATATATATATGTATATACATATATATATACATATATATATATGTATATACATATATATATACATATATATATATATATATACATATATATATACATATATATATACATATATATATATATATATACATATATATATATATATATATATATACATATATATATATACATATATATATATATATATATATATATATATATATATATATATATATATATACATATATATATATATATACATATATATATACATATATATATATATATATACATATATATATATATATATATACATATATATATATATATATATACATATATACATATATATATATATATATATATACATATACATATATATATACATATACATATATATATACATATACATATATATATATATATATATATATATACATATACATATATATATATATATATACATATACATATATATATACATATACATATACATACATATACATATATATATACATATATATATATGTATATATATATATGTATATGTATGTATATGTATATATATATATATATATATATATATATATATATATATATATATATATATATATATATATTAGAGCTGCAACAACTAATCGATTAAAATCAATTATAAAAATAGTTGGCGATTAATTTAGTCATCGATTCGTTGGATCTATGTTATGCGCATGCGCAGAGGTTACTTTTTTATTTATTTATTTTTTTGATAAACCTTTATTTATAAACTGCAACATTTACAAACAGCTGAGAAACAATAATCAAAATAAGTATGGTGCCAGTATGCTGTTTTTTTTCCAATAAAATACTGGAAAGGATAGAAATGTATTTTGTGTCTTTTATCCCATTTTTAATCGATCAATCGAAATAATAATCGATCAATTATCAAATTAGTTGTTGGTTGCAGCCCTAATATATGTATATATATATATATATATATATATATTAGGGCTGCAACTAACAACTAATTTGATAATCGATTAATCTGTCGATTATTATTTCGATTAATCGATTAATAATCGGATAAAAGACACAAAATACATTTCTATCCTTTCCAGTATTTTATTGAAAAAAAAACAGCATACTGGCACCATACTTATTTAGATTATTGTTTCTCAGCTGTTTGTAAATGTTGCAGTTTATAAATAAAGGTTTATTAAAAAAAATAAAAAATAAAAAAGTAACCTCTGCGCATGCGCATAGCATAGATCCAACGAATCGATGACTAAATTAATCGCCAACTATTTTTATAATCGATTTTAATCGATTAGTTGTTGCAGCTCTAATATATATATATATATATATATATATATATATATATATATATATATATATACACATATATATTAGACTCTGTTTTTTCCTGACCTATTTCATCCCTACAAGCCTGTTTTGCTGATTGCAGAGCTAGCTTCCGCAGATAGTGGGTCCGTGACGATGGCTTCTGTTTTGTCTGATCAGACGTTTTACTGCCAAGTTACAAACACCGTTTGGAAACAATTAAGGTATGTAAATAAACAAAATATTCTGTACCGGTATAGGACTGTGGCGTAATGTCCGTTGCGACTAATATATGTAAAAAAATTAAATAATAACACATTTAAAAAAAAAACCTGAAGAGCAGGGAAACCTGCGAAACAGGCTTGTAGGGATGAAATAGCCTTTGTGTTTTTTCCCTGACTTATTTTCCGCTCTACCCCGGTATTGAACACTATATAACGGATAAACCCCAGTAATCTCGACTATACTGTATATATCCATCCATCCATATATATATATATATATATATATATATATATATATATATATATATATATATTTATATGTCTTAATAAGGTTATCCAAAAAATAGTGCTCGATACCGTAGTAGAGCGCAATATATGTATGTGTGGGGAAAAAAATCACAAGACTATTTCATCTCTACAGGCCTGTTTCATGAGGGGGGTACCCTCAATCGTCAGGAGATTTTAATGGGAGCATTCACATACCATGGTTTATATAGGGCACAGAGTGGGTGGGTACAGGCTGGCCTAGGGGCGTGGTGATTGGTTCATGTGTTACCTAGGAGGTGTTTCCGTCTATGGCGGCATGTTGTTACAATTTCGCTGCGCTTGTTGAGGGATGACAGGTCTGGACGGTAGATAATAAACAGTTTCTCTTTGTAACAACATGCCGCCATAGACGGAAACACCTCCTAGGTAACACATGAACCAATCACCACGCCCCTAGGCCAGCCTGTACCCACCCACTCTGTGCCCTATATAAACCATGGTATGTGAATGCTCCCATTAAAATCTCCTGACGATTGAGGGTACCCCCCTCATGAAACAGGCCTGTAGAGATGAAATAGTCTTGTGATTTTTTTCCCCACACATACATATATATATATATATATATATATATATATATATATATATATATATATATATATATATATATATACACGTTAGGGCAGGGAAAAACACAAGAGGCTATATCATCCCTACAAACCTGTTTCGCTTGCTCGTCAGGGGGTTTTATTTTAATAAAATCCCCTGACGAGCCTGCGTAACAAGAGCGTATCTAGTCGATACTACTACGATTACATCGATATTTTTTAGCATCACAAAATATTTTTTCCCTTTTTTTTTAAAATTCAGTAAATACGTCCCTGGACACATGAGGACTTTGAATATGACCAATGTACGATCCTGTAACTACTTGGTATCGGATCAATACCTAAATGTGTGGTATCATCCAAAACTAATGTAAAGTATCCAAACAACAGAAGAATAAGTGATTATTACATTTTAACAGAAGTGTAGATAGAACTTGTTGAAACAGAAAATAAGCAGATATTAACAGTAAATGAACAAGTGGATTAATAATAAATTTTTACAGCTTGTCCTTCATAATTTTGACAAAATAATAGAATAAATGACACAATATGTTACTGCATACGTCAGCAGACTAATTAGGAGCCTTTGTTTGTTTACTTACTAATAAAAGACAAGTTGTCTAGTATGTTCACTATTCTATTTGTCATGTCTGTGTAATTATATTTTGTTTTAAGTCATGTTTTGTTTAGTTTCTGGCTTTTCACTCCCTTGTCTTGTCACCATAGTTACCCATTAGTTTCACCTGTCATGTCACGCACCTGTTTTGAGTCACGCACCTGTTGTTAATCATGTCCATAAGTATTTAAGTTCATTCATTTTCTGTTGTTGGTCCTGACGACCTCACACCACATTTATGCTCTGTCCATTCCTCTAAGATCCTGCTTCATGTCCCTTGTCAAAGTAAGTTTTGGTTCCATGTTTATAGTCTTTTTGTTTTTCATAGTTTGTTCTCCGCCACTGTGCGCGCTTTCATTTATTCCTTTTTTTTGATAATAATAAATCATGTACCTGGAAAAGCAAACTCCCAAGATCAAGTCGTGACACTATTTAAGGACAAAATTGCAATAATAAACATATGTTTAATGTACAGTAAGATTTTTTGTTAAAATAAAGCCAATAATGCCATTTTTTTTTTTGTCCCCTTTATTTGAAAGTATCGAAATACATTTTGGTACCGGTACCAAAATATTGGTGTTGGGACAACTCTAACACTCACGGAAAGTTGGTGCGCAATACTGTATAGTTTACACTAGTAATTGGTTTTTCATGTTTAGAACTGATTTAAAAATCTGGGGAAATTTGCCATTCTAGTCTTATCGGTGACGGAGCAGGGAAAGGCTAGGAATCCGACTGTGGTAAAATGTAGCTAATGTCAACTTTCACCTCATCTTCCTCAGAGATGCTGATGCGGCCCACCTGCACATCATCAGGTAGCGTTACATAACCGCTACGAGCACAACGCCGTGGAGCGCAGGCGGAGGGGGGGGGGGGGCATTCCCTCGCCAGATTACAACTGCTGTGCTCATTTTTCATCAACCTTCATTAGTCGCTTCGTCCAATTACGCTCACTATTTAGCCCAGCAAATGCCTCCGGAGCTGCACTGCGCCTCCTTGGGCTTCATCACATCCGATGTGGCGACGGATACCGCGGCTGTGACTGATGACAACTCCGATTAAGTCCGCGAAATGCGCGGGGGACGTCCCCGTCGGCAAACGCTGTCTGTTCGCTCGGCCTACGGTGCAAAAAAGACAACATTGGCGGACAGCAGCAAGTAGGAGTGCGCACAGAAACGTCGTATCCTAATGCAGCGTTTTTAAACCTTTTTTTAATTGAAAAAATACGGAAGCACACCACCAGCAGAAATCAATACAAAATGAAACTCAGTAGACAGTAAAAAGTTGCAATTGTTGGATATGAATTTAAAGCATAACCATCACTATAGCTCTTGTCTCAAAGTAGGTGTACTGTCACCACCTGTCACATCACGCCCTGACTTATTTTGACTTTTTTTTGCTGTTTTCCTGTGTGTAGTGTTTTAGTTCTTGTCTTGCGCTCCTATTTTGGTGTCTTTCCCCGTTTTGTTGGTATTTTCTTGTAGCAGTTTCATGTCTTCCTTTGAGCGATATTCCCCGCATCTACTTTGTTTTAGCAATCAAGACTATTTACAACAAATGTATTCCTTCTAAAATTTTGTGGGTGCAGCTTAAATACCGTTGCACTCTGTAGTCCAGAAAATACGATAAGATTCCAGAGGAAAACAGGGTTGACAGGTATGCTTGAGAGCGAATATTAGAAAGGCGTTTAATTCGCCAAAATTCACCCATTTAGAGTTCGGAAAATCGGTTAAAAAAATATATGGTCTTTTTTCTGCAACATCAAGGTATATATTGACGCTTACATAAGTCTGGTGATAATGTTCCCCTTTAAGGGCACGGGCACAGTTTCAAAAGTACCTACTTGGCACCAGAGGTGGGTAGTAACGCGCTACATTTACTCCGTTACATCTACTTGAGTAACTTTTGGGATAAATTGTACTTCTAAGAGTAGTTTTAATGCAACATACTTTTACTTTTACTTGAGTATATTTATAGAGAAGAAACGCTACTTTTACTCCGCTACTTTTATCTACATTCAGCTCGCTACTCGCTACTAATTTTTATCGATCTGTTAATGCACGTTTTGTTTGTTTTGGTCTGTCAGACAGACCTTCATAGTGCCTGCGTTTCAACAAATACAGTCACTGGTGACGTTCACTCCGTTCCACCAATCAGATGCAGTCACCGGTGACGTTGGACCAATCAAACAGAGCCAGGCGGTCACATGACCTGACTTAAACAAGTTGAAAAACTTATTGGGGTGTTACCATTTAGTGGTCAATTGTACGGAATATATACTGTACTGTGCAATCTACTAATAAAAGTTTCAATCAATCAATCAAAAGTGTGAAGGAAAAAAGACCCTTTTTTTTATTTCAACCGTACATCCCGTCAAAAGCCTAAAGACTGACTGCACAGTTCCTGTCTTCACAATAAAAGTGCCGCTCCATCGCGCCTGCGCTTTCAAAACAAGAGTCTCCGAAAGCCAGCGCAAACAAGCTAGCAAGCTACGGAGTTTGCCGCCAATGTATTTCTTGTAAAGTGTATAAAAACGAATATGGAAGCTGGACAAATAAGATGCCAAAAACCAACCACTTTCATGTGGTATTAGACAGAAAGGAGGAACTTTTTTTCTCCTCCATTTGAAAACGTGGACGCTATCAGCACTACTGTCTGATTACAATCAATGCAAGTCATCAGAATCAGGTAATACACCAACTTATATTCTTGTCTTCATGAAAGAAAGGAATCTATATGTGTTAAACATGCATGTATATTCATTAAAACACCTTTAACATGTAAACAAAAACGGCAAAATAAATAAATATAAATTATATACTGTATATATGTGTATATATATATATATATATATATATAAATGTGTGTATATATATGTATATATATATATATATATATATATAAGTGTGTGTGTATATATATATATATATATATATATATATATATATATATATATATATATATATATATATATATATATATATATATATATATATGATATGTGTGTGTATGTTACTCATCGGTTACTCAGTACTTGAGTAGTTTTTTCACAACATACTTTTTACTTTTACTCAAGTAAATATTTGGGTGACTACTCCTTACTTTTACTTGAGTAATAAATCTCTAAAGTAACAGTACTCTTACTTGAGTACAATTTCTGGCTACTCTACCCACCTCTGCTTGGCACTGGTTTGGAATAATACAATATGTAAACAAGCAGCAAAGATGCACCTGGTAAGGCAATGCAACAACAGCAGTGCCATGCATGCAAACAATCACAACGTCTATTCTTACATTAAGCCACACAGCAGGGAGAGGCTAAGAGCGCCCGATGACCTCATGGAGTGTGGAGGAAAGTCATAGGTGTCTAAGTTCGGATCCGCTCTATCTCTGGGCCGAGCTGTTGCGTAACGCCTGCGGCTCAGCCTTATCCTGTCCTCCCGCTCACGTCAACCGCGGGCGGAGGGCTGGGAACGCGCTGCCGCGGCCGAGACGCGGGGGGTTAGCGGGCGGCCGCGGCCGTCAGGAGTCCGCTGACTGACATTATTGCTGCACGGGGGTAGATGAGGCAAGAGGAAGGACGAGCAAGGAGGGGTCACTTCCTGTCTGGTGAATGTCATAAATCTTCAGCGAGAGAAGACGCTTTGTAAACTTTGTGACTTACTTGCAGTTACCCTGCTCAAAATGCGTGTCTCATCTATGGTATTAGTATAGTACCGCGATACTAATGATTCATTTTCGGTACTATACCGCCTCTGAAAAGTACCGGTCCCCCCACCCCCCTGCACCTCTGTCGTCGTCACGTCGTGACATTGCTGGTTTTACAAGCAGAGGAGCATGTTCGGCAGCGCACAATCACAGAGTACTTACAAGCAGACACAGTGTGTAGACAGAAAAGGGAGAATGGATGCATTTTGGCTTAAAAACTGACGATAAAGGGGAAGTTATAACACTGAAACACCCTCAGGAAGAGGTGCTTTAAGACATGGCTAGCTAGCTTGCGGCTAAAGTCCATAGCTACTTCTAAATCACTAATCCTCGCGTCCATGTGTCATCACTGCAGGACGAGAAATAGCTTAACATGCTTCACTACACACCGTAGTTAAAAATGTAAACAAATGCCACTGAAATCCACTGTAATGATACCAAGTACAGTACCGTATCGATACAACTTTGATTACGTCAATATTTATATATTATCTTTCGTTTTTTTCAAATGTATATTATGTTTATAAACTCGGGAAATACGTCCCTGGACACATGAGGACTTTGAATATGACCATTGTATGATCCTGTAACTACTTGGTATCGGATCGATACCTACATTTGTGGTATCATCCAAAACTAATGCAAAGGGTAAAATGTCTTGCCCAAGGACACGACGGCAGAAGCGGGGATCGAACCTGGAACCCTCAAGTCGCTGGCACGGCCGCCCTACCAACCGAGCTATAACGCCCCATGTATAACTTTCTCAGACGCTGCCACTCCTTCTTTGTCTCATTTTGTCCACCAAACGTTTTATGCTGTGCGTGAATGCGCAAAGGTGAGCTTGGTTGACGTTATTGACCTGTGTGGAGTGCTAATCATTTTTTATCATATATATTCATCATCAAATTTAAAAATGTATATCATCTTTATAAACTTGGGAAATACGTCCCTGGACACATGAGGACTTTGAATATGACCATTGTATGATCCTGTAACGACTTGGTATCGGATCGATACCTAAATTTGTGGTATCATCCAAAACTAATGCAAAGTATCAAAACAACAGAAGAATAAATGATTACATTTTAACATGGCGACAAATAAAGTAAGTTTCTTAGTTACCGGCGTTAAAATGTAAACAAATGCCACTGAAATCCACTGTAATGATACCAAGTACAGTACCGTGTCGATGCTACTGTGATTACGTCGCTATTTTTTGGCATCACATCTTTCGTTTTTTTAGTGAAGTGAAGTGAATTCTTTTTCTTTAGCGACTCAAAGTGCTTTACATAGTGAAAGCCAATATCTAAGTTCCATTTAAAGCAGTGTGGGTGGCACTGGGAGCAGGTGGGTAAAGTGTCTTGCCCAAGGACACGACGGCAGAAGCGGGGATCGAACCTGGAACCCTCAAGTTGCTGGCACGGCCGCCCTACCAACCGAGCTATAACGAACCCATGTATAACTTTCTCAGACGCTGCCACTCCTTCTTTGTCTCATTTTGTCCACCAAACGTTTTATGCTGTGCGTGAATGCGCAAAGGTGAGCTTGGTTGACGTTATTGCTAATCATTTTTTTATCATATCTATTAATCATCAAATTTAAAAATGTATATCATGTTTATAAACTCGGGAAATACGTCCCTGGACACATGAGGACTTTGAATATGACCAATGTATGATCCTGTAACTACTTGGTATCGGATCGATACCTAAATTTGTGGTATCATCCAAAACTAATGCAAAGTATCAAAACAACAGAAGAATAAGTGATTATTACATTTTAACATGGCGACTTATAAGTATCATCCCTGCAGGACGAGGAATAGCTAAACATGCTTCACTACACACCGTAGTTACCGGCGTTAAAATGTAAACAAATGCCACTGAAATCCACTGTAATGATACCAAGTACAGTACCGTGTCGATACTACTGTGATTACGTCGCTATTTTTTGGCATCACATCTTTCGTTTTTTTTTTGGAAGTGAAGTGAATTATTTTTCTTTAGTGACTCAAAGTGCTTTACATAGTGAAACCCAATATCTAAGTTCCATTTAAAGCAGTGTGGGTGGCACTGGGAGCAGGTGGGTAAAGTGTCTTGCCCAAGGACACGACGGCAGAAGCGGGGATCGAACCCGGAACCCTTAAGTTGCTGGCACGGCCGCCCTACCAACCGAGCTATAACGAACCCATGTATAACTTTCTCAGACGCTGCCACTCCTTCTTTGTCTCATTTTGTCCACCAAACGTTTTATGCTGTGCGTGAATGCACAAAGGTGAGCTTGGTTGACGTTATTGCTAATCATTTTTTTATCATATTTATTAATCATCAAATTTAAAAATGTATATCATGTTTATAAACTCGGGAAATACGTCCCTGGACACATGAGGACTTTGAATATGACCAATGTATGATCCTGTAACTACTTGGTATCGGATCGATACCTAAATTTGTGGTATCATCCAAAACTAATGTAAAGTATCAAAGAAGAGAAGAATAAGTGATTATTACATTTTAACAGAAGTGTAGATAGAACATGTTGAAACAGAAAATAAGCAGATATTAACAGTAAATGAACAAGAAGATTAATAATCAATTTTTACAGTTTGTCCTTTATAATGTTGACAAAATAATAGGTGTATAAATGACACAATATGTTACTGCATACGTCAGCAGACTAATTAGGAGCCGTTGTTTGTTTACTTACTAATAAAAGACAAGTTGTCTTGTATGTTCACTATTTTATTTAAGGACAAAATTGCAATAATAAACATATGTTTATATACCCTTAGATTTTTTTGTTAAAATAAAGCCAATAATGCAATTTTTTGTGGTCCCCTTTATTGAGAAAAGTACCGAAAAGTACTGAAAAGTCTCAAAAATAATTTTTAAATTGGTATCAGGACAACACTAGTCCCATCAATTAAACACATTTACAAAGGCTGTCACAGAACGTAAACAATGCAATTAACATCAGATGAATCTTTAACAATTCTGCTTTCTTGGCTTATTTCAGTAGTAACACCTGAGAGTCAGCGTTCACGCATAGCAGGACTACTTTTTTTTTTTTTTTTCTCCAAAATTTGTAACAAGGCTCTGCAGAGGATAAAAGGGAAACTAACACGACGTGCAAACTAACTGCAAGTCAAGAATAATACTGTGAAAAAAAACTGCACTGATAAGTAAATAAGTGATTATTACATTTTAACAGAAGTGTAGATAGAACATGTTGAAACAGAAAACAAGCAGATATTAACAGTAAATGAACAAGAAGATTAATAATCCATTTTTACAGTTTGTCCTTTATAATGTTGACAAAATAATAGGTGTATAAATGACACAATATGTTACTGCATACGTCAGCAGCTAAATTAGGAGCCGTTGTTTGTTTACTTACTACTAAAAGACAAGTTGTCTTGTTTGTTCACTATTTTATTTAAGGACAAAATTGCAATAATAAACATATGTTTATATACCCTTAGATTTTTTTGTTAAAATAAAGCCAATAATGCAATTTTTTGTGGTCCCCTTTATTGAGAAAAGTACCGAAAAGTACTGAAAAGTCTCAAAAATATTTTTTAAATTGGTATCAGGACAACACTAGTCCCATCAATTAAACACATTTACAAAGGCTGTCACAGAACGTAAACAATGCAATTAACATCAGATGAATCTTTAACAATTCTGCTTTCTTGGCTTATTTCAGTAGTAACACCTGAGAGTCAGCGTTCACGCATAGCAGGACTACTTTTTTTTTTTTTTTTCTCCAAAATTTGTAACAAGGCTCTGCAGAGGATAAAAGGGAAACTAACACGACGTGCAAACTGCAAGTCAAGAATAATACTGTGAAAAAAAACTGCACTGATAAGTAAATAAGTGATTATTACATTTTAACAGAAGTGTAGATAGAACATGTTGAAATAGAAAACAAGCAGATATTAACAGTAAATGAACAAGAAGATTAATAATCAATTTTTACAGTTTGTCCTTTATAATGTTGACAAAATAATAGGTGTATAAATGACACAATATGTTACTGCATACGTCAGCAGCTAAATTAGGAGCCTCTGTTTGTTTACTTACCACTAAAAGACAAGTTGTCTAGTATGTTCACTATTTTATTTAAGGACAAACTTGCAATAATAAACATATGTTTAATGTACCCTAAGATTTTTTTGTTAAATAAAGCGAATAATGCAATTTTTTGTGGTCCCCTTTATTGAGAAAAGCACCGAAAAGTACTGAAAAGTCTCAAAAATATTTTTTAAATTGGTATCAGGACAACACTAGTCCCATCAATTAAACACATTTACAAAGGCTGTCACAGAACGTAAACAATGCAATTAACATTAGATGAATCTTTAACAATTCTGCTTTCTTGGCTTATTTCAGTAGTAACACCTGAGAGTCAGCGTTCACGCATAGCAGGACTACTTTTTTTTTTTTTTTCTCCAAAATTTGTAACAAGGCTCTGCAGAGGATAAAAGGGAAACTAACACGACGTGCAAACTGCAAGTCAAGAATAATACTGTGAAAAAAAACTGCACTGATAAGTAAATAAGTGATTATTACATTTGAACAGAAGTGTAGATAGAACATGTTGAAACAGAAAACAAGCAGATATTAACAGTAAATGAACAAGAAGATTAATAATCAATTTTTACAGTTTGTCCTTTATAATGTTGACAAAATAATAGGTGTATAAATGACACAATATGTTACTGCATACGTCAGCAGCTAAATTAGGAGCCGTTGTTTGTTTACTTACTAATAAAAGACAAGTTGTCTTGTATGTTCACTATTTTATTTAAGGACAAACTTGCAATAATAAACATATGTTTAATGTACCCTAAGATTTTTTTGTTAAATAAAGCGAATAATGCAATTTTTTGTGGTCCCCTTTATTGAGAAAAGTACCGAAAAGTACTGAAAAGTCTCAAAAATAATTTTTTAATTGGTATCAGGACAACACTAGTCCCATCAATCAAACACATTTACAAAGGCTGTGACAGAACGTAAACAATGCAATTAACATCAGATGAATCTTTAACAATTCTGCTTTCTTGGCTTATTTCAGTAGTAACACCTGAGAGTCAGCGTTCACGCATAGCATGACTACTTTTTTTTTTTTTTTCTCCAAAATTTGTAACAAGGCTCTGCAGAGGATAAAAGGGAAACTAACACGACGTGCAAACTGCAAGTCAAGAATACTACTGTGAAAAAAATACCTCGTTTTGAAGAAGTCCGCCGTCCCTGGCAGCGGTCGTTCCCTCCCGGAGTCAGAAGTGCTCACGGGGGGAACACCTGACATTCCTGGCCGATAGTCTCTAACATTCCTTGTCTTCCGGCAAGAACAAATGAATTTTTTTTAAAAAGGGGACGCTGAAATGAGCGTCTGGACGGCGTCCGCCACACAAGACAAACGCTCAATAAAACGCCGATACTCCTGCCTACTATCAGTATAGCAGCCTCACTTCTTTCTCCTCCTGCCTGCTGCCTGCCTTTGTGTTTCTTCTCACACCCCCTCCTCTCCTGTCCTCCTCCTCCTCCTTTTTTTTCTCTTTTATAATCCCTTCCCAAAAATGAGGGAAAGCCCTGCCTGCCCGTACGCAGAGTGCAGACTTCCCCAAAAAAAAAAAAAAAAACGAGTCGCAGCGATCTCTTCCTCTAGAAAC
>NC_084568.2:5062500-5110000 GCF_033978685.3 Nerophis lumbriciformis
CACTGAAACGCCCTCAGGAAGAGGTGCTTTAAAACATGGCTAGCTAGCTAGCTAGCGGCTAACGTCCAGCCGCAGTTTGCAGTGTTTTAGCTACTAAAACTAAATCACTAATCCTACGTATTTTACAAGTTTCATCCCTGCAGGACGAGGAATAGCTAAACATGCTTCACTACACACCCTAGCTCACCGGCGTCACAATGTAAACAAACGCCATGGGTGGATCTACACCTGACATCCACTGTAATGATACCAAGTACAGGAGCGTATCTAGTCGATACTACTATGATTCAAAAATCTTATTTCGTTTTTTTTTTTAAGTTCATATTATGTTTGTAAACTCAGGAAATACGTCCCTGGACACATGAGGACTTTGAATATGACCAATGTATGATCCTGTAACTACTTGGTATCGGATTGATACCCAAATGTGTGGTATCATCCAAATCTAATGTAAAGTATGCAAACACACTATTATGTTAGATCCACTATGGACTGGACTCTCTCTATTATGTTAGATCCACTATGGACTGGACTCTCACTATTATGTTGGATCCACTATGGACTGGACTCTCACTATTATGTTAGATCCACTATGGACTGGACTCTCACTATTATGTTAGATCCACTATGGACTGGACTCTCACTATTATGTTAGATCCACTATGGACTGGACTCTCACTATTATGTTAGATCCACTATGGACTGGACTCTCACACTATTATGTTAGATCCACTATAGACTGGACTCTCACTATTATGTTAGATCCACTATGGACTGGACTCTCACTATTATGTTAGATCCACTATGGACTGGGCTCTCACACTATTATGTTAGATCCACTATAGACTGGACTCTCACTATTATGTTAGATCCACTATGGACTGGACTCTCACACTATTATGTTAGATCCACTACGGACTGGACTCTCACATTATTATGTTAGATCCACTACGGACTGGACTCTCACACTATTATGTTAGATCCACTATGGACTGGACTCTCACACTATTATGTTAGATCCACTATGGACTGGACTCTCACACTAGAAATGTTAGATCCACTATGGACTGGACTCACACACTATTATGTTAGATCCACTATGGACTGCACTCTCACACTATTATGTTAGATCCACTATGGACTGGACTCTCACACTAATATGTTAGATCCACTATGGACTGGACTCACACACTATTATGTTAGATCCACTATGGACTGGACTCTCTCTATTATGTTAGATCCACTATGGACTGGACTCTCACACTATTTTGTTAGATCCACTAAGGACTGGACTCTCACTATTATGTTAGATCCACTATGGACTGGACTCTCACTATTATGTTAGATCCACTATGGACTGGACTCTCACACTATTATGTTAGATCCACTATGAACTAGACTCTCACACTATTATGTTAGATCCACTACGGACTGAACTCTCACACTATTATGTTAGATCCACTATGGACTGGACTCTCACACTATTATGTTAGATCCACTATGGACTGGACTCTCACTATTATGTTAGATCCACTATGGACTAGACTCTCACACTATTATGTTAGATCCACTATGGACTGGACTCTCACTATTATGCTACATCCACTATGGACTGGACTCTCACACTATTATGTTAGATCCACTATGGTCTGGACTCTCACTATTATGTTAGATCCACTATGGACTGGACTCTCACACTATTATGTTAGATCCACTATGGACTGGACTCTCACTATTATGTTAGATCCACTATGGACTGGACTCTTACACTATTATGTTAGATCCACTATGGACTGGACTCTCACACTATTATGTTAGATCCACTATGGACTGGACTCTCACACTATTATGTTAGATCCACTATGGACTGGACTCTCACTATTATGTTAGATCCACTATGGACTGGACTCTCAGACTATTATGTTAGATCCACTATGGACTGGACTCTCACACTATTATGTTAGATCCACTATGGACTGGACTCTCACACTATTATGTTAGATCCACTATGTACTGGACTCTCACACTATTATATTAGATCCACTATGGACTGGACTCTCACTATTATGTTAGATCCACTATGGACTGGACTCTCACTATTATGTTAGATCCACTATGGACTGGACTCACACACTATTATGTTAGATCCACTATGGACTGGACTCTCTCTATTATGTCCATCTGTCTGTATTTGTGTTTGACTTTCCCTTCTACTGTTACCAAATAGCATTATTTTAGAGGTGGCACCCAGCGCAAAACAGTGTAACCCTTCAACATACCTGCCAACTTTTGAAATCAGAAAAACCTAGTAGCCAGGGTCCAGGGGCCGCAGGCCCCGGTAGGTCCAGGACAAAGTCCTGGTGGGGGGTTCCTTCGCCCCCCGACGCAAAATGATTATTAGCATTCAGACAGGTTAAAATGTTGCTAAAACCATCACTTTTCTATCAGTCACAGTGACTTTTCAAAACAAAAATATTACAGCAAAAATCATATGGGTTGATTGACATGTTTATTCTGTAAGCTAACTTCAATAGTTTGAAATTATTTTGACAGTTAATGCCAGTTATCCTGTCAACCTTTCACAAGACTTCAATTTGTTCATTGAAAGTATAAACACTATAAACACTTTTTACAGTAAACAAATGGTAAAACAGTACTAAACAATTCCATAAAAAAAAAAATTGGTGTCATTATTAACTTTCTGTCCAAGCTTGTATAATCTACTGCCTTGTTCAATTGTAAAAAATATTCTGTGCCTAAAATTCACATTTCTATCACAATTATCATACTGTAAACATGGTAAGCTAACTTCATTAAAATTAATAGTCCTGTCAATAGCATGGAATTACAATTCAAATGTCGTTTTTTTGTAAGCCTTTCAAAAGAATTCAAAATATGAAAAATTAATGAAAATTAATTTAAGCCATCAGACACTTGAAAAGTGGCACATCACATCTCTAATGTAATCATTTGAACTTTTCAACAGAAATAGCACTGCAAAAATATTAAGGACATACTTCTGTATTTTGGTAGTTATGCTGTCAACATTTAACAAGATTTCTTCAACTTGGACTTGAAAGCATAAATAGTATAAACACTTTTAACAGTATAACAGTACTAAACAATTCCAATAGATAACATTGGTGTCATTACCTTTTTGTTTGCTCAATTATTGCCTCCGTAAATAAAACTTCGGCATTTATCACATCCAAAGAATCTGTTTGGGCGACGAAAAACGTTGAAAGTTTTCCGCTTGTATCGCTAGCAACGGCATTAGACTTGTGTTTTTTTGTCCCAACGTGGTCTTTTACATCGCTAATTCCTCCGTGTCCGATCGAAAAATCTTGTCTGCACAAGGTGCAATTCGCGTAGTTTTCACCCTTTTTGGAACGGATAATTATTCCCGGATAGGCTTTTGAATATTCTTCACGGAATGACTGCAGTTTTCTTTTCGGTTTAAGACTCGTTTGCGATTTTTCTCCGGCTGATTCCATGATCGTTCGCTCGTTTGGAAACAATGGCCTCGTGCTTGGCAGCGGCAGGGCCGGCCCGTGGCATAGGCCGTATAGGCAAATGCTAAGGGCGCCGTCCATTAGGGGGCGCCACGCCAGTGCCACAAATGTTGGAGAAAAAATAAATAAATAAAAAAAAGTTGGTACTATTTCTAAATACAAAAAATAATCCCACGTTAATTAAAATGCAAAGTAAAGCCTATTTAATAGAAATATTATTTGTTACAACATTACGCCCCCCCCCCCCCCCCCTCCTCCCCCCGCACGGTGCGCCCCCTCCCTTCCCGTATCATGACTCTTTTTGGACGTCACCACATCAAAAAATCAACACAAGATGTCAAAACGGCCAAAACTGTCAGGTGCCCAGGGAAGAAAAAAGAGAAAAGAAGAGGGGTAGAAACGAGAAAAGACAGAAGTAGCAGGTAGGTAACGTTAGCCTACATGAAATTATTTGTCTGTTACAGAATGTGATAGTAACCTGGCTTTTTAGCATTAAGCTAATGCTACATGATTCGGCAATTGCTAATCAATAAATAGCTAGTTCTGTTTTAACGTCGGGTTAATATTGTGGAGGGGGCTAAATTGTTATGGAAAATAATAATGTAACGTTAGGTAATTACAGTACTCCCACCTTACATTCCTCAGGGACATTTGTATTAGATCTTTTAAGCAGGTGTTTTTTGTTTACATTGTTATTGCCTTCTGGTTAGCTAATGTTTGCCCTGCAGGTAATAGTCACTTTTCCACCCCTTTATATATTAGGTATAGTTGTAAGTAAAAAAAAAAAAAAAAGGTCACAGACAAAGCTATTCGGGTTCTTGTGAGTATATACACTTCACTGCCGATGTGGGGGGGCGCCACCTAAAATCTTGCCTAGGGCGCCAGATTGGTTAGGGCCAGGCCTGGGCAGCGGTGCTATAAATAGCCTCGCGCATGGCATTCGGAATGGCTCGATGGGAAGTTACGGAAAGCAGTGTCGATTGTCATTGTTGTTCCGCGATTTCGTGAATAAAACTTTAAAAAAAAAATGTTTTTTTTAATTAATGAAAAACCGTATTTTTTATCACTGCAACCGTAACCCGGAATAGGTTGATGAAAACCGTACTGATTACAAGAAAACCGGAGTAGTTGGCAGGTATGCTTCAATAAATTGGACAAAGAAGAGGAATGTGACGGTCAACAAAGGACATCTATGGGGAACGTCCAGGATCATGGCATGTGGTTTATTAGGTAAAGTCCTCGGCAGAGTCGTTCGCATTCCATTGCAGTTGTCACATGAACGTGACAATTATTTGTCTCTACTGTAATTTTCCAGGTACCATATTAAGAGTAATCAGGTTCCTAAGAAAACAATTGCCAAACACACTGTACTCGCTAGAGGACTCGACCGGGCGAGAGGAAAAGATCACACCCTAAAGCCTTCATCGGACAATGCATCACCTGACCGGCCACTGTCACCGCCGTCGCCACTCCTGAATGGCGAAGGTGACGACCGTGCACCTCCTGACCCTGCTCTAAATGCGTTTGCACTTACACAGGACTGCGAGTCTTTAAAATATTGACCCGACCTCACTGACCCCTCTCTACTATCCTGGTGACTCATCGGCTCTCTGGAGCATAGGCGCCGATCTACATTTCAGCCAGTGGGTACACTGCAAAAACTGTAATATAAGTAAGATTAAATATCTCAAATAAGGGTGACATTTGCTTATTTTCTGTCTGATAAGATAATTCTTCTCACTAAGCAGATTTGATGTTAGAGTGTTTTACTTGTTTTAAGGGTTTTGTTCCTAAATGATCTCAGAAAGATATTATTCTAAGACCTATGTTGAGTAAAACATGCTTGAAACTAGAATATCAAGTGTTGCAAGGCTGTGTCATCAACACTCACAAGTATAAAACTACTTTTTTTTTAAAGTAATAATTTCTTATTTCAAGCATGAACAAAAAAAAATCATGATTTTGACACAATTGTGTCTCATAATTAAAACAGATGACAGCCAAATGGACTTTGTGTCATGTCTGTGTAATCATGTTTTGTTTTAAGTCATGTTTTGTTTAGTTATAGGACTCTTTAGTTTCTGTCTTTTCACTCCCTTGTCTTGTTTCCATGATTACCCCATTAGTTTCACCTGTTCCACGTTTGGACTCATTGTGCACTCTTGATTGTCACCATAGCAAACCATTAGTTTTCACCTGTCATGTCACGCACCTGTTTCACGTCTTGAGTCACGCACCTGTTTTCGTTAATCATGTCTGTAGTATTTAAGTTCAGTGTTTTTCAGTTTGTCTTTCTGACGACCTCACCACATTTATGCTCTGTCCATGCCTGATACTTCTTTCCATGTCCATGCTTCATGCAACTATTTTTGTCCAAGCCAAGTAAGTTTTCGTTCCATGTTTATAGTCTTTTTGGTTTCATAGTTTGTTCTCCGCCATTGTGCGTGTTTTTCGTTTGTACTTTTTTGCTATAGTCTTTTGGTTTCATAGTTTATTCTCCGCCACTGTGCGCGCTTTTCGTCTGCACTTTTTTTTTATATAATAAATAAATCATGTACCTTCATTCCCGTCTCGCCCGTGCCAACTTTCCGTTGCATCCCGGAAAAGCAAACACCCAAGACCAAGTCTTGACACTTTGCTGTTTTATTTTCAATGAAACAATAGAAAATACGGTACTCATATAGCAGTACAGTTGGCACAGTACAGTAAACTGACAGATAATATTTAAACATTTGACATTTCTAACTATTTTGAACAGAAATAGTTCATGCATATTCAGATACATTCTTTAAAATTACAAATAAAAAAATTTTGGCCGGGGGCCAGGCTGTATATATGCGCACTAATTGACTGAAAGAGCACGCACTTGGCGCGATGATGTCATGTTATCCATGGAAAAATGCATTTTTAGACCATATGATTTGCCTGAGCGGCTAATAGACCCCGAGAGTAACAAGCGCTTGCCTTGTTGCCTTTCCATTAAGAACAATAAATTAGTTTTTAGTATAAGTTTGCTGGTTTCGAGAAATGTAATGCCGAGCGCATATCATTATGTCAAGATAATGGCACTAGCATTTACTTAATTTAAGAATATTTTTCAACATATTGAGCAAAAAGGTCTCTTTTTTTTCTACCAAGAACAGTGCACTTGTTATTAGTAAGAATATTCTTATTTTAAGGTATTTTTAGGTTCATTGAAGTTAGAAAATTTGACTTGTTTTGGAAAGTCTTTACAAGCCAAATGTTCTTAATCTATTGGCAGATAATTTTGCTTAGTTCAAATAAAATACCCCTCATTTTATTTATTTTTTCTTGTTTTTGAACACTGACTTTTTGCAGTGTGCTTGGACGGGCGGTAAATCTGACGCTACTTTTCTGAGGCTATGTCTACACTAAGCCGGATAACCCCTTAAACGAATAATTAGTTAGCCTAAGCATCGTGTCAGCCACACTAAACCATCGTTTAAGGCCATTATTTTTGACTCGGGGGCCACATTTAGAGACAAAAATGTGTCTGGGGCCTGTATATCTATTTTTAGGAACACTAATACAAAACCTCACAATAATGTCTGATTGAATGCTAAAAACGTTATGACAGACCGCCTTAAAAAACGTAATGGAATTTGACATTTTTCTATGAACGATAAAACACTGAATATTGACAAAATATGAATGTCACAACCCCCTTTCGATGGACATATTTTACAATCAAGTGAAACGCAACAAAAATGCAACAAGCAGTGAAATATGAACGCGAAGGGTACAAAATAAACCCACCTACAATCTGATACATCACCAAGCTTTAGAACTTTGTTGTGAAAATCTCCTTCCGCGTCTGTGGAAACGCTTCCCACCCACACTGCTTGGTGCCTCGTCTGAGCTGCTGTGACGTAGATGACCATAGTAGCTAATTAGATGACCATAGTAACTAATTAGATTACCATAATAACTGGTATATCATTCAAAAGCGCAGATTCCAACCATTGAAATATTTTGTACAGTTAAAGACTTAGCTCTTTAGAAAACACCACTGCACATCATAATGGCAGCTACACTTTCCATCTTAAACATCTAAAAAAAAATATTTGGGAATGTCCGGCGAGCCAGATTGAAAAGCATGTGGCCCCCGGGCCTTAATTTGCCCAGGTCTGGTTTAAGGTAACCCTCCTTGGATAATTTGTACACGGGTAGGTGCGCCGTGTATTTCTTGAACCTCCGGCTCTTAGCTTTGTACGGACTCATTGATCGTTTACAAACTGAGTTCGGAGAGGAAGTGACACCAGAAAGACCGCGCCCCACACAGGAAGTGACGTGGGAAAGAACGCGCCACAGACAGCTTCATAACAACCTGTTTCCACTCGGAGGTAAACACTAGAAAGATGGCGGGGAGTCATCCAGACATGCCCGTGTTTCTCCTTCTTCTACATGTACAGACGCTTGTGGAAATCACACATGAATACCTTAAAGGGGAACATTATCACCAGACCTATGTAAGCGTCAATATATACCTTGATGTTGCAGAAAAAAGACCATATATTATTTTAACCGATTTCCGAACTCTAAATGGGTGAATTTTGGCGAATTAAACGCCTTTCTAATATTCGCTCTCGGGAAGCAATCCGCCATTTTCTCAAACACCGAGTCAAATCAGCTCTGTTATTTTCCGTTTTTTTCGACTGTTTTCCGTACCTTGGAGACATCATGCCTCGTCGGTGTGTTGTCGGAGGGTGTAACAACACTAACAGGGACGGATTCAAGTTGCACCAGTGGCCCAAAATGCGAAAGTGGCAAGAAATCGGACGTTTGTTCCGCACACTTTACCGACGAAAGCTATGCTACGACAGAGATGGCAAGAATGTGTGGATATCCTGCGACACTCAAAGCAGATGCATTTCCAACGATAAAGTCAAAGAAATCTGCCGCCAGACCCCCATTGAATCTGCCGGAGTGTGTGAGCAATTCAGGGACAAAGGACCTCACTAGTACGGCAAGCAATGGCGGCAGTTTGTTCCCGCAGACGAGCGAGCTAAACCCCCTGGATGTCTTGGCTCACACCGTCCCTTATGCCACCGAAGATGATCAAGAGAAGAATATCGACCCGAGCTTCCCTGGCCTGCTGACATCAACTCCAAAACTGGACAGATCAGCTTTCAGGAAAAGAGCGCGGATGAGGGTATGTCTACAGAATATATTAATTGATGAAAACTGGGCTGTCTGCACTCTCAAAGTGCATGTAGTTGCCAAATGTATTTCATATGCTGTAAACCTAGTTCATAGTTGTTAGTTTCCTTTAATGCCAAACAAACACATACCAATCGTTGGTTAGAAGGCGATCGCCGAATTCGTCCTCGCTTTCTCCCGTGTCGCTGGCTGTCGTGTCGTTTTCGTCGGTTTCGCTTGCATACGGTTCAAACCGATATGGCTCAATAGCTTCAGTTTCTTCTTCAATTTCGTTTTCGCTACCTGCCTCCACGCTACAACCATCCATTTCAATACATGCGTAATCTGTTGAATCGCTTAAGCCGCTGAAATCCGAGTCTGAATCCGAGCTAATGTCGCTATAGCTTGCTGTTCTTTCCGCCATGTTTGTTTTTGTTGGCTTCACTATGTGACGTCACAGGAAAATGGACGGGTGTTTATAATGATGGTTAAAATCAGGCACTTTGAAGCTTTTTTAGGGATATTGCGTGATGGGTAAAATTTTGAAAAAAACTTCGAAAAATATAATAAGCCACTGGGAACTGATTTTTAATGGTTTTAATCATTCTGAAATTGTGATAATGTTCCCCTTTAAGAGAAAGCGATTGCAGCTATTTGGGATACAACACTTCTCAGACGGCAAGAGAACTTCAGCGGTCTGGACAGCCAAGGACGACCCTACTTCCCCCGTCCCCTGCACTCCCTTTACCCCCCACCGACACTGACCCTCGGAGGCACACGTTCACCGCCTCTCACTCCACCGCCTCCGCGCTCACTCAATAACACGCTGATCGCTCAGAGGAAACAACAGATTTCCTACTGATGGCAGCCAGCCTACACAAAGAGCAAAGGAAATTATCACAACAAAGAGTTTGTGAATGAACAGGCAGCGGTCTCGTGATGTGGTTAGTTTTACTCGTGTCCCCCCCCGACCTCCCCAATAGACCTGCCTCCTGATACACGGAGGGCTGACTAATTCCTGTAAATCAGTCCCTATGTGGAGTTCTGCTCCATTATTTCACATCCTGCTCACTGATGACTAACCAATGACGCCTGTGTGTGTCCCAGAGAACATTTACATCAGCAAAGTACATCAAGATAATGAGGGTAAGTTGCAAAGAAGAGCACACTCTTTTCGACATGTGATAGAATCATTGTGCATGGAAAAAACCAACTTTAAAGTAAGGTTAAAACTATTCCAGGGCTCGGCAACCGAGGCATTTGCCGCGACCGCCCTTGTCTCTTGCCATAATGCCTTAAAAAATTGACCAGCATCTACGGCAGGGGTGCTCATTACGTCGATCGCGAGCTACCGGTCGATCTCGGAGGGTGTGTCAGTCGATCACCAGCCAGGCATTAAAAAAATAGTCCTAAAAATGAGCGATCATAAAACTTCACTATGACGTCACTTTCGTCACTTGATTGACATTCACGGAACCCGAGGGTCTTCTGAGATGACACTGGCTGCTGCCAGCTCATTAAAATTACCAACAGACTCTGGCGCCGTACCTGCAGTCAAAACTCCAAAGACCGACTGCACAGTTGCACAGTTGCGCTAACAAAATAAGAGTCTCAGAAAGCTGGCGTGCACAAGCTAGCAAGCTACGGAGTTTGCCGACAATGTATTTCTTGTAAAGTGTATACAAAGGAGTACGGAAGCTGGACAAATAAGATGCCATAAACCAACCACTTTCATGTGGTATTGGACAGAAAGGAGGACTTTTTTTCTCCTCCATTCGAAAATGCGGACGTTATCCGCACCACTGTCTGATTCCTATCAATGCAAGTCATCACAATCAGGTAATACACCAACTTATATTCTTGTCTTCATGAAAGAAAGGAATCTGTATGTGTTAAACATGCTTGTATTATCTTTAAACACCTTTAAGTTGTTAACAATATTAACTATATGTGTTAAACATGCTTGTATTATCTTTAAACACCTTTAAGTTGTTAACAATATTAACTATATGTATTAAACATTCTTGTATTATCATTAAACACCTTTAATTTTTTAACAATATTACGGTAACTATGTGTTAAACATGCTTGTATTATCATTAAACACCTTTAACTTGTTAACAATATTAACTATATGTGTTAAACATGCTTGTATTATCTTTAAACACCTTTAACTTATTAACAATATTAACTATATGTGTTAAACATGCTTGTATTATCTTTAAACACCTTTAAGTTGTTAACAATATTAACTATATGTATTAAACATTCTTGTATTATCATTAAACACCTTTAATTTTTTAACAATATTAACGATATGTGTTAAATATGCTTGCATTATCATTAAACACCTTTAACTTGTTAACAAAAACATATATTTCATAAATAAGTAAATATAAATTATATATATGAATGAGGTAGATCCCCACGGCTTGATCAATTGAAAAGTAGCTCGCCTGCAGTAAAAGTGTGAGCACCCCTGATCTACGGCAATAAGTCCATGTCAGAAAACCAACAAATTTAGCTGAACTACACCAATTTTGCCAAGAGGAGTGGTCAAAAATTCAAGCAGAAGCTTGTGGATGGCTACCAAAAGCGCCTTATTGCAGGTAAACTTGCCAAGGGACATGTAAGCAAATATTAACATTGCTGTATGTATACTTTTGACCCAGCACATTTGCTCACATTTTCAGTAGACCCATAATAAATTCATAAAAGAACCAAACTTCATGAATGTTTTTTTGTGACCAACAAGTATGTGCTCCAATCACTCTATCACAAGTTGTAGAAATTATCGGAAACTCAAGACAGCTGTTCTTTACAAATGTATCTCAAGTTTTGATCGCGACTGTACATCAAGATAACGAGGGTAAGATGCAAAGAAGAGCACACTCTTTGCTTCATTAGTACAGGGACATGCCATAGAATCATTGGGCATGAAAAAAAAACTTTAAAGTAAGGTTAAAACTATTCCAGGGTTTGAATTTAACCACGGCAACCGAGGCATTTGCCTTTGACTTTTTACTTGCTAATGGACTAGGGATGTAACGATAAACCCTATACTGATAAACCGCGGTAAAAATTCGAGATGGTTAGTAACACCGTTTAAATTTGTAATTACCGAAAGACTGTCATTTAATAATGTATTTTAGGCAACACTGCTTACTTCCTGAATACTGAAGCGCCATGCGCAACTGTCTACTTGAGGTACATCTATACATTTTGAATGTGTTGTTTGGGATTTTTTTTAGAAATAAAACTTGGTTAAATGATTTCAGTACAGGTAGTTTTTGAAAAATTACATTTAAAATTACCGTGATAATAATAACCGTGATCATCACAATAACCGTGATAAGAAATGTTCATACCTTGACATACCTTGTGTATATATTAGGGCTGCAACAACTAATCGATTAAATCGATTAAAATCGATTATAAAAATAGTTGGCGATTAATTTAGTCATCGATTCGTTGGATCTATGCTATGCGCATGCGCATAGGCAATTTTTATTTTATTTTTATTTTATTTTATTATTTTTTTAAATAAACCTTTATTTATAAACTGCAACATGTACAAACAGCTGAGAAACAATCATCAAAATAAGTATGGCGTCAGTATGCTGTTTTTTCCCCCAATAAAATACTGGAAAGGATAGAAATTTAGTTTGTGTCTTTTATCCGATTATTAATCGATTAATTGGAGTAATAATCGACAGATTAATCGATTATCAAATTAATCGTTAGCTGCAGCCCTAGTATATATATATAAATATATAAACATATATATATACACATGTATATATATATATATATATATATATATATATATATATATATATATATATATATATATATATATATATATACACACATACATATATGTATGTATGTATATATATATATATATATATATATATATATATATATATATACACTGTGAACCCACACCAAACAAGAATGACAAACACATTTCGGGAGAACATCTGCACCGTAACACAACATAAACACAACAGGACAAATACCCAGAATCCCATCCCTAACTCTTCCGGGATACATTATACACCCCCCCCCCCATATATATACATATATATGTATATATATATATATATATACATATATATACATATATGTGTATATATATATATATATACATATATATGTATATATATTTGTATGTATATATATATATATATATATATATATATATATATATATATATATATATATATATATATATATATATTTCTTAATCTCTTTTGTTAGCGTGAAACAAAGTCAATAGCACATCATAACCAAATAAAGAAAAAAATACTATTACTCATTTAAATAATTAGTTTTTTGCCCTCAATCAGCATTGGCGATCACATACAGTTGCACGAAAATCGGACAATAATGATCGGTTACTGATTAGCACATCCCAAATTTAAGAACATACATTTATTTATTATTTACATATATATATATATGTATATATATACATATATATATATATATATATATATATATATATACACATATACATATATATGTATATATATATATATATATATACACATATATATGTATATATATATATATAAATATATATATATACATATATATATATACAAATATATATACATATATATGTATATATATGTATATATATATATATATATATATATATATATATATATATATATATATACATATATATATGGGGGGGGGGGTGTATAATGTATCCCGGAAGAGTTAGGGCTGCATGGGATTCTGGGTATTTGTCCTGTTGTGTTTATGTTGTGTTACGGTGCAGATGTTCTCCCGAAATATGTTTGTCATTCTTGTTTGGTGTAGGTTCACAGTGTGGTGCATTATTAGTAAGAGTGTTAAAGGTTTTTTTAATACCGCCACCGTCAGTGTGACCTGTGTGGTTGTTGACCAAGTATGCCTTGCTGTCACCTACGTGAGCAAGCGGAAGTCCCATACAACATGTGGCTGATCAGGCACGCTGGCTGTAGTGGGTGCTAAATGCTGTACCATCACGGCATGTATGACACTGACAAACGCCATTCATTTAAAACCCGCGTGCCGCACCAGCTTTCAAATTCCACATAAAGGTGTGGGCAGCGTGTCTGAGACCCCTGGTTAATACATAGCACAAAGCAAAAAAAAAAAAAAATTATGCAGTGTTATTTCATTTAAAATTTCAAAAAAATTGCGGCTCCCATTGTTTTCTATAATTTGTAAAACTGGTCAAAATGGCTCTTTGACTGGTAAAGGTTGCCAAAAAATAAAACAGCAAAAAAAGTTGGTTTTGCAAAATAAGGGCCCCTTTAAATGATCGTTATGTAGTTGCTTGGGCATCTGTGACACATTTTTTTTTTTTTTTTAAACAAACCCTTCCATTTAAACCCGGACTGATCAGATTTCCAAGAATGACACCATCACCGTCCCACGGCTGTCAGCAGCACGGAGGCACCATGTGATGTTTTGGTTCCACAGCCCCAAATGTCAAAACTCGCTCCGCAACATTATAATTGCGGTTGTTACTAATAGCAGAAACAACGTTAGCGGCGGAGCAATAAACTGCTATTGTCTCATCAGTTCTGGTATCAACAAAAAACACAGCACTTTGCTTCCCGACACGTCACAAAAAGCTTCGCTGCAATTTCCTCTAATCATTCAAAATTGCTTGTCGTGCTCCTAAATGAATGACCTTCTTAAAACGTCCCCACTGAGCGCCTTCAAACGCCACAGATCACTAAGCGTTGAGAGGGACAACATCAAATCAACGCTTTACAAAGGCAGCGATACCAGGTGACGGGATAATCGGACATTTGCAAAATGAAACGTCTCTGGGGGCGTCTGTGTTCTGTTAAGCGAAACTGAAAGTTAACCCCGCCGCCCATTTTATGTGACTGTTAAGCAGCACAAACCACTGCTGCAATCCAAGCAAGTGTCAGTGCTGATAAATACGGCCAACAAGCTGACCTTAAAGGCAGCACTCAGCAACTGTCTGCCTCCTGCCCACATCTGCCCAACTGCACTCAACATCTGGTAGTCTCTTCGTCTCAAGGTCTCCTTCAAGGCAGACGGAGCTAACGCGGTGAAACTTTAATGCCGTATTATCTAAAATGCATCATAAAATGTTTAATTACTGCATAAAAAAGGTATTAGGGTTATTGCACACGAGCACGATTTAGACAATTAGCGTATTTCCCGGACCATAGGGCGCACTGCCGATGAGTGGGTCTAGTCAGGTCTATTATCATACAAAAGGCGCACCGGATTATAGGGCGCATTAAAGGAGTCATATTATTATGATTTTTTTTCTAAATGTAAAAGACTTCCTTGTGGTCTACATCAGTGGTCCCCAACCACCGGGCCACGGCCCGGAACCGGTCCGCGGACCGATTGGTACTGGCCCGCACAAAGAAAAAGAAAAAAATGATATATATATATATATATATATATATATATATATATATATATATATATATATATATATATATATATATATATACATACCGGTATATATATATATATATATATATATATATATATATATATATATATATATATATATATATATATATATAAACATTTTTTTTTTATTAAATCAACATAAAAACACAATATATACACTATATATCAATGTATATCAATACAGTCTGCAGGGATACAGTCCGTAAGCACACATGATTGTATTTGTTTATTTAAAAAAAAAAAAAAAAAAAAAAAAAAATAATAATAATAATCAACCCCACGGTGCGGCTTCATAGCTTACCGAAGTCGTACTAAAACATTTTGATAGATTTTTGAGCGCCGTATGTAATGTTCCATATCTTCAATGGATTATATACAATTTTGTTGTTGTTTACTTGAGTCATATTGCCATCATATTGCAGTCTACACGTATCTCTTATGTTTGACTGCCATCGACCGGCTACATGTCCTGGGCATGACGTTAAAGTGCATAGGGCAGTGGAGGCTCCTCTATGGGGTCTTGGGGCACTAGGAGGTTAACCCCTTTACTACTGTTACCCCTGGTGGCCCTTGGCAAAGGCCTAGTACCTGACTGCCCCCTAGCCAGGGATACGGTGACGACCTCAAAGGCGGAGCAGGCGGAAGACGGTAGATTTAAGAACTACCACAACGGCTGCGATGGTGGAAGAAGGCTGCAGCAGAAAAGGGTCCCCGGTCGTCTTGGACTCCACGCCACTGGACCCTGACCCGATTCTGTCAAGGATCGTGTGGTTACTGTCTGTGCACCAGTCTCCCCACGTAAAACTAAGTCACGCACAGGCATTCTCCATAAAGGGATACACCCCTACCAGGAGGATCGTCATACTCGTTTCGAGTGACCGTCGATGATGACATACGGCTAGCCTAAATAGCACTCCAACAAGTCAATAACATCAACAAAGCTCACCTTTGTGCATTCACGCACAGTATAAAACTTTTGGTGGACAGAATGAGACAAAGAGGGAGTGGAAGAGTTTACATGTAAACAAACTGTTGCGTCACAGTCCACACTATGGTGAGTTCAAGAACCGCCGACATTAGTGGGACAAAATGATGTTCACCAAATACCCATCCATCCATTTTCTACCGCTTATTCCCTTCGGGGTCGCGGGGGGCGCTGGAGCCTATCTCAGCTACAATCGGGGCGGAAGGCGGGGTACACCCTGGACAAGTCGCCACCTCATCACAGGGCCAACACAGATAGACAGACAACATTCACACACTAGGGCCAATTTAGTGTTGCCAATCAACCTATCCCCAGGTGCATGTCTTTGGAGGTGGGAGGAAGCCGGAGTACCCGGAGGGAACCCACGCAGTCAACATGCAAACTCCACACAGAAAGATCCCGAGGCCGGGATTGAACTCACGACAACTCAGGACCTTCGTATTGTGAGGCAGACGCACTAACCCCTCTGCCAAACAGCACTCCAACAAGTCAATAACATCAACAAAGCTCACCTTTGTGCATTCACGCACAGTATAAAACTTTTGGTGGACAGAACGAGACAAAGACGGAGTGGAAGAGTTTACATGTAAACAAACTGTTGCGTCACAGTCCACACTATGGTGAGTTCAAGAACCGCCAAAATTAGTGGGACAAAATGATGCTCACCAAATACCCATATTTAACATATTAAGCAGTGGGCTTTCTAACAATTGGGAAGGTTTGTGTCATGTTTGTCCTCAAACAAAAACCATACGAAAACAAAAAAATATATATTTACACCCCCCCCCCCCTTTCCATTTTCAATCCTTTTTTTAAAAAATGCTCCAGGGAGCCACTAGGGCGGCGCTAAAGAGAGCTCGCCCTAGTCAGTGGATTGCTGACCCTTGTTTTAGACCATGTGTAAAGTGCTTTGTTGTGAATCTGCACCATACTATTCAAATGTACTTGACTTAACACCAGGGGCGTCACTAGCTTTTAAGGACAGGGGGGGGCTTCAAGGTTCAAGGTTCAAGGTTCAACTTTATTGTCCCCGCGGGGAAATTTGTCTTGGGCACAGTGCATCATTGCTTTCTTAATATACCCAAAAACAACAGAACAAAAACACAAGCACAGACACAACCACAACCATACAACTAACATTTAAACATCAGAACATGGAGCTTGATAGACATAGGTGGCACTTTGATGTAGGCATAAAATCTACAGTATGGAGATAAAGATAAAGTACCAATGTGCATTGCACTAGAGCTCATGGATAAAGTGCTGTGTGCTAAAGTGCTTAGTTCTAAAGTGCTATGTGCTAAAGTGCTATGTGCTAAAAAAGTGCTAACCTATGTATTAAAATTCTATTGCACATTGTTGGTCAGCTTAATGGAGGCTGGGACAAATGATAATTTAAGGCGGTTAGATTTGCATAGTGGGACCCGGAGTCTTCTCCCTGATGGCAGGGTTCCATATTCAGGAAAGAGTGGGTGTTGTGAGTTGGAAATAATTTTCTTAGCTTTTTTCCTAACTGCCTGCTCATAGGAGCAGGCAGTTAGGAGATGCACAGGACACGAGCGAACGTAGCGCACGAGCACAAAACTTCACAAACGGCTAACAAAGACTTAGAAATTATTCATTGTTATTATTATTTAAAAAATGCACAGGACAAAATTAAATGCTCCCTGGGACGATGGCTTTTAACCATTTTTTTTTCTTTTTCTTTTAATGTATTTATTAATTTGACATTTTATATTAAATGTCTTGGTTTTTCCTCCCTCTGAAAATCCTATGAAATGTTTACCAAGCCATTCTATAACAATAGAACAGTTATTAATGTAACGATAAAATAAAAACAAATATATTTAATGTTTTTTTCATTGGTTTAACATTAGACTAATGTATATTACTTTATATAGATTCTACAAGAGTGATGTGGGCATTTTCTATATGAATGAGTCAAAGGACCGCAGGCAAGGTCGCAGAGAAAATGCGGACTGGATTTTGAGTGATGTGGGCATTTTCTATATGAACAAGTGGAATGGATTGGATACTGTCGGAGGCAGATATTTACATATATTCGAATTTAAGTTGTACTTCTTCCATTTCTTTGTCATATTTGAAAACAGCTCGTGTTTTCCACTTCTTCTCTTGATGCTCTGTCAGCAAGCAAACTGTGTGTGTTAACCTTGAGTTCTTTGGAATGTATTATGGCTAGGGAGACGTTGTGCTTGTGTTATGGCTAGGGAGGGGGGAAGGAAAGAGAGGTTTTTGGCGTTGGGAAGACAGACCATTTTGGGAGGCGTGATAGAAGGTTCTAGGGTTAGACTGGTCTCAATCAAAATGTATATTGGCAAAGCTTTGAGAATATACAACAAAATACCTATTCCGTCTCTGGTGGTTTTTCAACTCAGCTTTAAGTGTCGGAAAGAACTTGGGAGCGAATTGTGACTTGAATTCCCTGGGAGGAACAACTGGTCCAAAACGCAACAATACCGACACACTAAAGGGGCTCTCTCCCTTAAAGTACCAATGATTGTCACACACACACACACACACACTAGGTGTGGTGAAATGTGTCCTCTGCATTTGACCCATCCCCTTGTTCACCCCCTGGGAGGTGAGGGGAGCAGTGGGTAGCAGCGGTGTCGCGCCCGGGAATAATTTTTGGTGATTTACGCTATGAAGTGAGGGGAAACTGAGTGAATAATGACAGGTTATATGATTAATTTTTTTAAACTCATATTCGGGCCACTTTATAATGAATATGTCAGCATGTATTTGTTAAAAAAAAAATTAAAAAAATTATATATATGTATATATATATATATATATACACAGGTAAAAGCCAGTAAATTAGAATATTTTGAAAAACTTGATTTATTTCAGTAATTGCATTCAAAAGGTGTAACTTGTACATTATATTTATTCATTGCACACAGACTGATGCCTTCAAATGTTTATTTCATTTAATTTTGATGATTTGAAGTGGCAACAAATGAAAATCCAAAATTCCGTGTGTCACAAAATTAGAATATTACTTAAGGCTAATACAAAAAAGGGATTTTTAGAAATGTTGGCCAACTGAAAAGTATGAAAATGAAAAATATGAGCATGTACAATACTCAATACTTGGTTGGAGCTCCTTTTGCCTCAATTACTGCGTTAATGCGGCGTGGCATGGAGTCGATGAGTTTCTGGCACTGCTCAGGTGTTATGAGAGCCCAGGTTGCTCTGATAGTGGCCTTCAACTATTCTGCGTTTTTGGGTCTGGCATTCTGCATCTTCCTTTTCACAATACCCCACAGATTTTCTATGGGGCTAAGGTCAGGGGAGTTGGCGGGCCAATTTAGAACAGAAATACCATGGTCCGTAAACCAGGCACGGGTAGATTTTGCGCTGTGTGCAGGCGCCAAGTCCTGTTGGAACTTGAAATCTCCATCTCCATAGAGCAGGTCAGCAGCAGGAAGCTTGAAGTGCTCTAAAACTTGCTGGTAGACGGCTGCGTTGACCCTGGATCTCAGGAAACAGAGTGGACCGACACCAGCAGATGACATGGCACCCCAAACCATCACCCAACCATGCAAATTTTGCATTTCCTTTGGAAATCGAGGTCCCAGAGTCTGGAGGAAGACAGGAGAGGCACAGGATCCACGTTGCCTGAAGTCTAGTGTAAAGTTTCCACCATCAGTGATGGTTTGGGGTGCCATGTCATCTGCTGGTGTCGGTCCACTCTGTTTCCTGAGATCCAGGGTCAACGCAGCCGTCTACCAGCAAGTTTTAGAGCACTTCATGCTTCCTGCTGCTGACCTGCTCTATGGAGATGGAGATTTCAAGTTCCAAAAGGACTTGGCGCCTGCACACAGCGCAAAATCTACCCGTGCCTGGTTTACGGACCATGGTATTTCTGTTCTAAATTGGCCCGCCAACTCCCCTGACCTTAGCCCCATAGAAAATCTGTGGGGTATTGTGAAAAGGAAGATGCAGAATGCCAGACCCAAAAACGCAGAAGAGTTGAAGGCCACTATCAGAGCAACCTGGGCTCTCATAACACCTGAGCAGTGCCAGAAACTCATCGACTCCATGCCACGCCGCATTAACGCAGTAATTGAGGCAAAAGGAGCTCCAACCAAGTATTGAGTATTGTGCATGCTCATATTTTTCATTTTCATACTTTTCAGTTGGCCAACATTTCTAAAAATCCCTTTTTTGTATTAGCCTTAAGTAATATTCTAATTTTGTGACACACGGAATTTTGGATTTTCATTTGTTGCCACTTCAAATCATCAAAATTAAATGAAATAAACATTTGAATGCATCAGTCTGTGTGCAATGAATAAATATAATGTACAAGTTACACCTTTTGAATGCAATTACTGAAATAAATCAAGTTTTTCAAAATATTCTAATTTACTGGCTTTTACCTGTATATAAATAACACCAAATTATTTAGGGGGGCTTAAAAATATTTTAGGGGGGCTTGAGCCGCCCTGAAATAGGCCTAACAACGCCAATGCTTAACACAGTACCCTTATAAAGAGTGCAGGGTGGAAAGCACGGAAATAAAACATATGCTAACATTTTCTTACCCCGTTGCAGTGGCTGCAGTATTCCCCCCCACAGTATACTTTACACACTCCACTTTGCTGCAGTGTTTTCTTGCTGCCCTTCAGTCTCTTCTTGAATAAATAAATACACGTCTCCTCGCCGTGGCCGACAGCCACATTGCCGAGAAGTAAACATAGGAGGCACTTGCGCTCCTCCATTGTTGTTGTTTGTTCGTGTGGTGCGTTCTTTCAATGCGGCCTGGTTTTCCCGCTCCCTTTCCCCTGAACTGGAAAAAACCGACCGCCCAAAAAAACCGAAGCAACTCTAGCTGAGCCAAGCCAAACTGTGCTGGTAATGCAGTGGAAAAGTGGCAATGGTAGCACGGTGCCTAAATGGTGTGTGTTTTTTTTAAATGAGAGACAACCAATGTAGAGAATAACAAACAGAAGATGTCCTAGTTTTATTGGATTCATTAGCAGGCTGCACCTGGGGATGCACACCTGTACCAGGTATGCTATAATAAACGGTAGAAACAAGGCAAGGAATAAACTGAGCATAATTCCAGTGATAACTCAACACAGACTTATCCACCTGCATCAAGAGCTTGAAGGTGATATTGTGCAACGTTTTGTCTTATAAGATGCACCTACAATTCTTAAATTTTCTCAAAACTCGACAGTGCGCTTTCTAATCCAATGTGCCTAATGTACGGAATAATTTTGGTTGTGCTTACCGACCTTGAATAATAATTATGACCAGTAGATGGCAGTCACACATAAGAGATACGTGTAGACCAGGGGTGCTCACACTTTTTCTGCAGGCGAGCTACTTTTCAATTGATCAAGTCGTGGGGATCTACCTCATTCATATATATAATTTATATTTACTTATTTATGAAATATATGTTTTTGTTAACAAGTTAAAGGTGTTTAATGATAATGCAAGCATGTTTAACACATATAGTTAATATTGTTAATACATTAAAGGTGTTTAATGATAATACAAGTATGTTTAATACATATAGTTAATATTGTTAACAAGTTAAAGGTGTTTAAAGATAATGCAAGCATGTTTAACACATATAGTTAATATTGTTAACAAGTTAAAGGTGGCTAAAAATAATACAAGCATGTTTAACACAAATAGTTAATATTGTTAATACATTAAAGGTGTTTAATGATAATACAAGTATGTTTAATACATATAGTTAATATTGTTAACAAGTTAAAGGTGTTTAAAGATAATGCAAGCATGTTTAACACATATAGTTAATATTGTTAACAAGTTAAAGGTGGCTAAAAATAATACAAGCATGTTTAACACAAATAGTTAATATTGTTAACAACTTAAAGGTGGTTAAAGATAAAACAAGCATGTTTAACACATATAGTTAATATTGTTAACAACTTAAAGGTGGTTTATGATAATACAAGCATGTTTAACACATATAGTTAATATTGTTAACAACTTAAAGGTGGTTAAAGATAATACAAGCATGTTAACACATATAGTTAATATTGTTAACAAGTTAAAGGTGGTTAAAGATAATACAAGCATGTTTAACACATATAGATTCCTTTCTTTCATGAAGACAAGAATATAAGTTGGTGTATTACCTGATTGTGATGACTTGCATTGATTGTAATCAGACAGTGGTGCTGATAACGTCCGCATTTTCGAATGGAGTAGAAAAAAAGTCCTCCTTTCTGTCCAATACCACATGAAAGTGGTTGGTTTTTGGCATCTTATTTGTCCAGCTTCCGTACTCCTTTGTATACACTTTACAAGAAATACATTGTCGGCAAACTCCGTAGCTTGCTAGCTTGTGCACGCCAGCTTTTTGAGACTCTTATTTTGGTAGCGCAGGCAGGATGAAGCAGAGCTTTTATTGTGCAACTGTGCAGTCGGTCTTTGGAGTTTTGACGACAGGTACGGCGCCAGAGTCTGTTGAAATAAAGTGTTTCTCGCCTTCCAGTCGGTCATTTTAATGAGCTGGCAGCAGCCAGCGTCATCTCAGAAGACCCTCGGGTGCCGTGAATGTCAATCAAGTGACCAAAGTGACGTCATAGTGAAGATTTATGATCGCTCATTTTTAGGACTATTTTTTTAATGCCTGGCTGGTGATCGACTGACACACCCTCCGAGATCGACCGGTAGATCGCGATCGACGCAATGAGCACCCCTGGTGTGGACTGCAATATGACTCAAGATGCCCAAGAAATTACATAACGATCATTTAAAGGACCCTTATTTTGCAAAAGTTTTCTTGCGGTTTTATTTTTTGGCGCCTGCATAAGTGAAAGCTACCGTATTTTCTGGACTATAAGGCGCACTTAAAATCCTTTCATTTTCTCAAAAATCGACAGTGCGCCTTATAGTACTGTATGGAATAATTCTGGTTGTGCTTACCGACCTCGAAGCAATTTTATTTGGCACATGGTGTAATGATAAGTGTGACCAGTAGATGGCAGTCACACATAAGAGATACGTGTGGACTGCAATATGACTCAAGTAAACAACACCAAAATGTTATATGTTCCATTGAAAATATAGAACATTACACACGGGGCTAAAAAAATCTATTAAAATGTTTTAGTACGACTTTGGTAAGCTACAAAGCCGCACCGCTTGATGGATTGTACTGTGCTTCAACATAGGAGTATTATTATGGTGTGTGTATAAGGTAAATCATTATCTGGCATTGTGTTTCGCAATATTATGCCAAAGAAACTTTTCTTACATTCTAGTACATGCTGATCTGTATTTGGGATCTGCATAAGTACTGAAAATTTGCACGAGTCCGCCTTTGTAGTCCGTGCCAACGCTGTAGTCGATAAGCCTTTTCTTTTTCTCTATCTTCTTGTTATGGGACATTCATCCTCCCACTTATATCTGTCAGTAAACTCGTCATGAAAGCGCTAAAACATACCGGTGTAGTGAGTTTACATTATCCACCCAAGGAACTTTAGTTATTAGCGAGTTCCGGTCGGACGTTTTTTCACGGGACACATTTCCGGCCTTGTTGTTGTTGCACTAGTGAGCCACGGATGAGGAGATGCTGCTCCGTTATTGATTGAAGTAAAGTCTGAATGTCATTAAAACAGTTAGCTCCATCTTTTCCCGTCCTTGCACGCTACACCGCTACAACAAAGATGACGGGGAGAAGACACGGTCTAAGGTGAGCCACGTAAATAAGACCGCCCACAAAACGGAGCATCCTGAAGCGACTGTCAGAAAGCGACTTGAAGATGATGTGTAAAACATCATCTATGCAACATTTTGACCAAAGAACCACCATTACATGTTATGTAGACCACAAGGAAGTCTTTTACAATTAGAAAAAAATAATAATATGACCCCTTTAATGCACCTTATAATCCGGTGCGCCTTTTGTATGAATTGCCACTTTCGCATCTTTGGGCCACTGGTGCAACTTGAATCCGTCCCTGTTCGTGTTGTTACACCCTCCGACAACACACCGACGAGGCATGATGTCTCCAAGGTACGGAAAACAGTCGAAAAAACGGAAAATAACAGAGCTGATTTGACTCGGTGTTTGAGAAAATGGCGGATTGCTTCCCGATGTGACGCCACGTTGTGACGTCATCGCTCCGAGAGCGAATAATAGACAGGCGTTTAATTCGCCAAAATTCACCCATTTAGAGTTTGGAAATCGGTTAAAAAAATATATGGTCTTTTTTCTGCAACATCAAGGTATATATTGACGCTTACATAGGTCTGGTGATAATGTTCCCCTTTAAGAGAAAGCGATTGCAGCTATTTGGGATACAACACTTCTCAGACGGCAAGATAACTTAACTTCCGAATGTCCGGGTCAGCTGTGGTTCTACTAACCGAAAAACTTTGTCCATTTGTCGAAGGAGAGTCAACGAGAATGCGGGCTCTCATGGATGTGATTAAAAAAAGGTAGTGTTGTTCTTTGTATTACCTGGCCGTCGAGGGAAGACTACGGAAAACATCGAATGCTTTTGGACTGGCAAAGTGGACTGTATCAGTTATTGTCCGCCATGTATATCGCGGACTCAACGTCTAGGTCCAGAGTATATAAAGTCACCAAAAAGGAATGGACAATGAAGGTGAAGGCAAAAGAGTGAGGAGTGTCCTGACCAGATATCTGGATCCCTAGATTGATTGATATCAAATGTTCTTTATCACATTGTTTACGTGTCTAATAAAGATTTGATTAATTTATGTTGGCTCAGGTGTGATTCACTACAATAGGGCCCCACAGCACACTGGATTCCAGTTAATTGAAATACCACAACACTGGATATTGTTCAGGTAAGTTAAATGTAATTTAAAGGGGAACATTATCACAATTTCAGTTTTTTCAAAATTTTACCCATCACGCAATATCCCTAAAAAAAAGCTTCAAAGTGCCTGATTTTAACCATCGTTATAAACACCCGTCCATTTTCCTGTGACATCACATAGTGATGCCAATACAAACAAACATGGCGGATGGACAGCAAGGCATAGCGACATTAGCTCGGATTCAGACTCGGATTTCAGCGGCTTAAGCGAAATTGAAGAAGAAACTGAAGCTATTGACAGAGGTGGGTAGTAACGCGCTACATTTACTCCGTTACATCTACTTGAGTAACTTTTGGGATAAATTGTACTTCTAAGAGTAGTTTTAATGCAACATACTTTTACTTTTACTTGAGTATATTTATAGAGAAGAAACGCTACTTTTACTCCGCTACTTTTATCTACATTCAGCTCGCTACTCGCTACTAATTTTTATCGATCTGTTAATGCACGCTTTGTTTGTTTTGGTCTGTCAGACAGACCTTCATAGTGCCTGCGTTTCACCAAATACAGTCACTGGTGACGTTCACTCCGTTCCACCAATCAGATGCAGTCACTGGTGACGTTGGACCAATCAAACAGAGCCAGGGGTCACATGACCTGACTTAAACAAGTTGAAAAACTTATTGGGGTGTTACCATTTAGTGGTCAATTGTACGGAATATGTACTGTACTGTGCAATCTACTAATACAAGTTCCAATCAATCAATCAAAAGTGTGAAGGAAAAAAGACAATTTTTTATTTCAACCGTACACCCCGTCAAAAGCCTAAAGACTGACTGCACAGTTCCTGTCTTCACAATAAAAGTGCCGCTCCATCGCGCCTGCGCTTTCAAAATAAGAGTCTCCGAAAGCCTGCGCAAACAAGCTAGCAAGCTACGGAGTTTGCCGCCAATGTATTTCTTGTAAAGTGTATAAAAACGAATATGGAAGCTGGACATATAAGATGCCAAAAACCAACCACTTTCATGTGGTATTGGACAGAAAGGAGGAACTTTTTTTCTCCTTCATTTGAAAACGTGGACGTTTGTCATCACTACTGTCTGATTACAATCAATGCAAGTCATCAGAATCAGGTAATACACCAACTTATATTCTTGTCTTCATGAAAGAAAGGAATCTATATGTGTTAAACATGCATGTATATTCATTAAAACACTATTAACATGTAAACAGAAACGGCAACAAAAAAATATATAAATTATATACTGTATATATCAATGTATGTATATATATATATATATATATATATATATATATATATATATATATATATATATATATATATATATATATATGTGTATATATATATATATATATATATATATATACTGTATGTATATATATATATATATATATATATATATATATATGATATGTGTGTGTATGTTACTCATCAGTTACTCAGTACTTGAGTAGTTTTTTTACAACATACTTTTTACTTTTACTCAAGTAAATATTTGGGTGACTACTCCTTACTTTTACTTGAGTAATAAATCTCTAAAGTAACAGTACTCTTACTTGAGTACAATTTCTGGCTACTCTACCCACCTCTGGCTATTGAGCCATATCGTATTTCTAATATTCGAGAGCGAATATTAGAAATACGTTTAATTCGCCAAAATTCACCCATTTAGAGTTCGGAAATCGGTTAAAAAAATATATGGTCTTTTTTCTGCAACATCAAGGTATATATTGACGCTTACATAGGTCTGGTGATAATGTTCCCCTTTAAGGACAAACTTGCAATAGGAAACAAATGTTTAATGTAACCTAAGATTTTTTTTGTTAAAATAAAGCAAATAATGCCATTTTTTGTGGTCCCCTTTATTTAGAAAAATACCGAAAAGTATCGAAATACATTTTAGTACCGGTACCAGGGCCGGCCCGTGGCATAGGCCGTATAGGCAAATGCTAAGGGCGCCGTCCATCAGGGGGCGCCACGCCAGTGCCACAAATGTTGGAGAAAAAAAAAAAAAAGTTGGTACTATTATTTCTAAATACAAAAAATAATCCCACGTTAATTAAAATGTAAAGTAAAGCCTATTTAATAGAAATATTATTTGTTACAACATTACGCCCCCCCCCCCCCCCCCCTTCCCCCCGCACGGTGCGCCCCCTCCCTTCCCGTATCATGACTCTTTTTGGACGTCACCACATCAAAAAATCAACACAAGATGTCAAAACGGCCAAAACTGTCAGGTGCCCAGGGAAGAAAAAAGAGAAAAGAAGAGGGGTAGAAATGAGAAAAGACAGAAGTAGCAGGTAGGTAACGTTAGCCTACATGAAATTATTTGTCTGTTACAGAATGTGATAGTAACCTGGCTTTTTAGCATTAAGCTAATGCTACATGATTCGGCAATTGCTAATCAATAAATAGCTAGTTCTGTTTTAACGTCGGGTTAATATTGTGGAGGGGGCTAAATTGTTATGGAAAATAATAATGTAACGTTAGGTAATTACAGTACTCCCACCTTACATTCCTCAGGGACATTTGTATTAGATCTTTTAAGCAGGTGTTTTTTGTTTACGTTGTTATTGCCTTCTGGTTAGCTAATGTTTGCCCTGCAGGTAATAGTCACTTTTCCACCCCTTTATATATTAGGTATAGTTGTAAGTAAAAAAAAGGTCAAAGACAAAGCTATTCGGGTTCTTGTGAGTATATACACTTCACTGCCGATGTCGGGGGGGGGGGGGGGGCGCCACCTAAAATCTTGCCTAGGGCGCCAGATTGGTTAGGGCCGGGCCTGACCGGTACCAACATATTGGTATTGGGACAACCCTAGTCCACGTTTACACACGGTTTATCAGTCCGAACCGTGGAAAAGACAGTCTGATGAATCACGATGCAATGTGAGCGCAGCACAGCTGACGGGGGAATCACACTCCCAGCCTGTGTGTTCAAACCAGCCAGGAATGTCAAAATGCACCTCTGGGAGCGTCACTCCCACGGCGGTTGACTGGGGAGGGAAGAGAGCGGGAAGGACGTGGTGTCCCCCCCCCCCCCCCCCCCTCCTTCTCGACCTACACTGACGTCGGAGCACATTGAGCGATTGTTTACGGCGCGAGGCTCGGTCAACCCGCAGACCTCGGCGTGGCGCTCGGTGCCAGCCGCCGCGGTCTTGAATGGACTGTATTGTTGTGGAACATTCTCCTTACATTCTCCGTGAGTTGTCTTTGGTCCCATTGCCGCAACGCTCAAAATGAGCCTGGGTTAAAAAAAAAAAACAACAAAAAAAACGACCACATTACCGCCGTTGCATGCGCTCAACCCCTCCGACATTCACCACATTTTTATATGCTGTTACCGACCACAGCATCACATCACTGGCTTATAAATCAGTTTATGTCGTCTTTCAAACCCACTCTCTCTCTCTCTCTCCCTCTCTCTCGCTCCCTTTCCTCGTAGGAGGTTCCAGCAGTAGGACACAAGGAAGAGCACCTGCAGACCGAGACTCATGCTGCTCTGTTTCCCTGGCAACCCCTTCATTGGGCTTTGCTTGTGCAAGCCATTAAGCAATGCCAGCTCTGCATACACACACGCATAGAAAGGCGCCCCCACACAATCGGCCTTTTAAGGGTTTCCGGCTCTAGCTTCACTGCTCTTTTTTTTATTTTATTTTTTTTTTGGAGCACTTTTTCCGAATTTCTCCAGTAGCTTAACTCACTGTTTTTCAACCTTTTTTGAGCCAAGGCACATATTTTGCGTTGAAAAAATTCGGAGGCACAGCACCAGCAGAAATCATTAAAAAACGAAACTCTGTTGACAGCATACTTGCCAACCTTGAGACCTCCGATTTCGGGAGGTGGGGGGTGGGGGCGTGGTCGGGGGCGTGGTTAAGAGGGGAGGAGTATATTGACAGCTAGAATTCACCAAGTCAAGTATTTCATACATACATATACATATATATATATATATATATACATCCTGAAAATATGCAAACAAAACTGTGTTTAGATAATTGATACTTCAAACTTGCATAAATAAATATTAAGGAATATAACATAACTTGGCTTCTGAGAGTTTCAAAATGTAATGAATAAAATACTAAAGTTGTTGATAAACAAGCAATTATTTTAATAATTAAATATGGTCATTTTAAATGAATTATTATGATAATTTAAAATCAATTATTTCAAATATGTTTATTTTAATGTATAATTCTATGGCTGGATGTAATAAGGAGTCACGAAAAAATACAAATAAAAATACAATTTTTTTTATTTTTTTTTTTTATTTTTTTTTCTAATCCCCCTCTTGTCCCCACAATTTCCCCCTCTGTCTTCTTTTTTTTTCTCTTTCTATCCCCTCCTGCTCCGGCCCAGCTGCACTAAATAATAATATAAATACATTTAATAAAGTCAAATACAAATAAGGCAACAAGAGAAGTATCCTACACTTCTCTTTTGTAAAGTAAATCTGAACAGCCGACATGGGCATCTACATCAACTATATGATTTGCCTGAGAAGCTGGACAGGACACAAAAAATAAATAAATAAATAAATAAATAAATAAATAAATAAATAAATAAATAAATAAATAAAATAAAAATAAATAAATAAAAATACAATTAATGTTTATGTTTTTAGCAAAATAAAAAAAAATAAAAAAATGTATTACGTTTTTTTTTTTTTTTAATTAATAAATATATTTATTTTTAGGTAAAATAAACAGAATAATACAATTTACTGTATCTCTAGTCTGGATGATTTAGTTCTTGTCACCCTGTTGTCCTCCCGTCATGAAAAAAGGCTGTCCTCACTCAGGTCCGCATGGAGCTGGAGGGGGCGTGGCTTCCAGTTCCGGCTGAAAATCGGGAGATTTTCGGGAGAATGTTTGTCCCGGGAGGTTTTCGGGAGAGGCGCTGAATTTCGGGAGTCTCCCGGAAAATTCGGGAGGGTTGGCAAGTATGGTTGACAGTAAAAAGTCGTTGTCGCCATTGGCGTTGTTAGGCCTATTTTAGGGGGGCTCAAGCCCCGCTAAAATATTCTTAAGCCCCCCTAAATAATTTGGTGTTTTTTTTTTGTTTTTTTACAAATAAATGCCGACATATTCATTATAAAGTGGCCCAAATATGAGTTTAAATAAATAATCATATAACCTGTTATTATTCACTCAGTTTCCCCTCACTTCGTAGCGTAAGGTAGAGAGCCCCTTTCGTACGTCGGTATCCAATCCATTCCACTTGTTCATATAAAAAATGCCCACATCACTCAAATTCCAGCCCGCATTTTCTCTGCGACCTTGCTTGCGGTCCTGCAAGTGTACGAAGCACATTATCTTCCTTTACAATGAGTGAAGCTGCACAAAACCTTGTGTGTGCAATTGTGAATCATTTATTTTTTAAGTTTTGTGTTTCTTGTAGAATCTATATAAAGTAATATACATAAGCCTATTGTTAAAATAATGAAAAAAACCTAATTAAATATATTTGTTTTATTGTAACAATACAATAAAATGTGTTTCTTGTAGAATCTATATAAAGTAATATACATAAGCCTATTGTTAAAATAATGAAAAAAAAACATAATTCAATATATTTGTTTTATTGTAACAATACAATAAAACTAATATATTTAATTATGTTTTTTTCATTATTTTAACAATAGGCTTATGTATATTACTTTATATAGATTCTACAAGAAACACAAAACTTTAAAAATAAATGATTTACAATTGCACACACAAGGTTTTGTGCAGCTTCACTCATTGTAAAGGAAGATAATGTGCTTCGTACACCTGCAGGACCGCAAGCAAGGTCGCAGAGAAAATGCGGGCTGGAATTTGACTGATGTGGGCATTTTCTATATGAACAAGTGGAATGGATTGGATGGTTTTATTATTATAGGATGGCTTGTTAAACATTTAATAGGATTTTCAGAGGGAGGAAAAACCAAGACATTTAATATAAAATGTAAAATGAATAAATACATAAAAAGAAAAAGAAAATATATGGTTAAAAGCCATCGTCCCGGGGAGCATTTCATTTCGTCCCGTGCATTTAAAAAAAATAATAATAATAACAATGAATAATTTCTAAGTCTTTGTTAGCCGTTTGTGAAGTTTTGTGCTCGTGCGTAACATTCGCTCGCATCCTGTGCATCTCCTGGGGGCAAAGCCCCCCCCTGTCCTTAAAAGCTAGTGACGCCCCTGGTTGTCGCAAATGTTGGATATGACTTTAAACCAGGCTTGGGCAATTATTTTGACTGGGGGGCCACATTTAGAGAAAGAAATGTGTCTGGGGGCCGGTATATCTATTTTTAGGAACACTAATACAAAACCTCACAATAATGTCTTGATTGAATGCTAAAAACGTTTTGACAGACCGCCTTATAAAACGGAATGGAATTTTTCATTTTTCTACAAACGATAAAACACTGAATATTGACAACATATGAACGTCACACCCCCTCCTGATCGACATATTTTACAATCAAGCAAAACACGGAAAAAATGCGACAAACAGCTAAATATGAACGCAAAAGGTAAAAATACAATATACAATCTGATATATCACTAAGCTTTAAAACTATGTTGTTAAAGGCCTACTGATATGCGATTTTCTTATTTAAACAGTAGGTTCATTCTATGTGTCATACTTGATCATTTCGCGATATTGCCATATTTTTGCTGAAAGGATTTAGTAGAGAACATCGACGATAAAGTTCGCTGATAAAAAAGCCTTGCCTGTACCGGAAGTAGCAGACGATATGCGCGTGACGTCACAGGTTGTGGAGCTCCTCACATCCGCACATTGTTTACAATCATGGCCACCAGCAGCGAGAGCGATCCGGACCGAGAAAGCGACGATTTCCCCATTAATTTGAGCGAGGATGAAAGATTTGTGGATGAGGAAAGTGAGAGTGAAGGACTAGAGGGCAGTGGGAGCGATTCAGATAGGGAAGATGCTGTGAGAGGCGGGTGGGACCTGATATTCAGCTGGGAATGACTAAAACAGTAAATAAACACAAGACATATATATACTCTATTAGCCACAACACAACCAGGCTTATATTTAATATGCCACAAATTAATCCCGCATAACAAACACCTCCCCCCTCCCGTCCATATAACCAACTCAAACACCTGCACAACACACTCAATCCCACAGCCCAAAGTACCGTTCACCTCCCCAGAGTTCATACAGCACATATATTTCCCCAAAGTTACGTACGTGACATGCACATAGCGGCACGCACGTACGGGCAAGCGATCAAATGTTTGGAAGCCGCAGCTGCATGCGTACTCACGGTACCGCGTCTGCGCATCCAACTCAAAGTCCTCCTGGTAAAAGTCTCTGTTGTCCCAGTTCTCCACAGGCCAATGGTAAAGCTTGACTGTCATCTTCCGGGATTATAAACAATGAAACACCGGCTGGGTTATCCGGTACAACAGTCAAGGGGTGCATTATACGGCGGGGGTGCGTTATTCAGCACAACACCTGCCGCAATACACCGTTTCCCACCTACAGCTTTCTTCTTTGCTGTCTCCATTGTTCATTGAACAAATTGCATAAGATTCACCAACACAGATGTCCAGAATACTGTGGAATTTTGCGATGAAAACAGACGACTTAATAGCTGGCCACCATGCTGTCCCAAAATGTCCTCTACAATCCGTGACATCACGCGCAGGCGTCATCATACCGAGACGTTTTCAGCAGGGTATTTCGCGCAAAATTTTAAATTGCACTTTAGTAAGCTAACCCGGCCGTATTGGCATGTGTTGCAATGTTAAGATTTCATCATTGATATATAAACTATCAGACTGCGTGGTCGGTAGTAGTGGCTTTCAGTAGGCCTTTAAAGATCTTCTTCCACGTCTGTCCCTGACACCCACATTTCAGGCTGACACTCTGTGGAATCTCTCCCCACCCCCACTGCTTGGTGCCTTGTCTGAGCTGCTGTGACTTAGATGACCACAGTAACTAATTAATTACCATAGTAACTTATTAGATTACCATAGTAACTAGTATATCATGCAAAAGCGCAGATTCCAACCATTGAAATACTTTGTATAGTTGAAGACTTATAGTCATTAGAAAACATCACTGCACATCATAATGGCAGCTACACTTTCCATCTTAAAGATCTAAAAAAATTATTTGGGAATGTCCCGCGGGCCAGATTGAAAAGCTTAATGGGCCGCATGTGGCCCCCGGGCCTTAATTTGCCCAGGTCTGCTTTAAACCATCACCAAGCATGCATCAATATAGCTCTTGTCTCAAAATAGGTGTACTGTCACTACCTGTCACATCACACCCTGACTTATTCTGACTTTTTTGCTGTTTTCCTGTGTGTAGCGTTTTAGTTCTTGTCTTGCGCTCCTATTTTTTTTGGTATTTTCCTGTAGCAGTTTCATGTCTTCCTTTGAGCGATATTTCCCCGCATCTACTTTGTTTTAGCAATCAAGAATATTTCAGTTGTTTTTATCCTTCTTTGTGGGGACATTGTTGATTGTCGTGTCATGTTCGGATTGTACATTGTGGACGCCGTCTTTGCTCTACAGTAAGTCTTTGCTGTCGTCCAGCATTCTGTTTTTGTTTACTTTGTAGCCAGTTCAGTTTTAGTTTTGTTCTGCATAGCCTTCCCTAAGCTTCAATGCCTTTTCTTAGAGGCACTCACCTTTTGTTTATTTTTGATTTAAGCATTAAATACCTTTTTACCTGCACACTGCCTCCCGCTGTCGCCTGCATATTGTGATCCCGACGTCTACAGAACAATTAGCTACCTGCTACGGCACATTATTTGCGTATTATAATTACCGGTTTGTAAAAAATTGTTTTAACTCAATTACCGTATTTTCCGCACTATTAGCCGCACCTAAAAACCACAAATTTACTCAAAAGCTGACAGTGCGGCTTATAACACGGTGCGCTTTATATATGGATTAATATTAAGATTCATTTTCATAAAGTTTCGGTCTCGCAACTACGGTAAACAGCCGCCATCTTTTTTCCCCGTAGAAGAGGAAGTGCTTCTTCTTCTACGCAAGCAACCGCCAAGGTAAGCACCCGCCCCCATAGAACAGGAAGCGCTTCTTCTTCTACTGTAAGCAACCACCCGCCCGCGTAGAAGAAGAAAAAGCGCGCGGATATTACGTTTCATTTCCTTTGTGTGTTTACATCTGTAAAGACCACAAAATGGCTCCTACTAAGCGACAGGTTTCCAGTTCATGAAAAGACGCAATCTCTCCATCCGCACACGGACTACTATTTCACAGCAACTGCCTAAAGACTTTCAAGAAAAGCTGGCTACTTTCCGTGCATATTGTAAAAACAAGATAGCTGAAAAAAAGATCCGGCCAGAGAACATTATCAACATGGACGAGGTTCCACTGACTTTTGATATTCCTGTGAACCGCACTGTGGATACAACGGGAGCACGTACGGTGAATATTCGCACCACAGGGAATGAGAAGTCATCCTTCACTGTGGTTCTAGCTTGCCATGCTAATGGCCAGAAACTTCCACCCATGGTGATATTCAAAAGGAAGACCTTGCCAAAAGAGACCTTTCCAGCCGGCGTCATCATAAAAGCTAACTCGAAGGGATGGATGGATGAAGAAAAGATGAGCGAGTGGTTAAGGTAAGTTTACGCGAAGAGGCCGGGTGGCTTTTTTCACGCAGCTCCGTCCATGTTGATATACGACTCCATGCGCGCCCACATCACGCTGGTTTTTAATATATTATTAAAGTTTGACTGACCTATCTGACTGTTTTTTTGACCTTCCTTTAGCGCAGTTAGATGCGGCTTATAACACGGGGCGGCTTATAGGTGGACAAAGTTTTGAAATATGCCGTTCATTGAAGGCGCGGCTTATAACCCAGGGCGCCTTATGGCGCGGAAAATACGGTAGGTGAAATTACATAATCTCCCACGGCACACCAGACTGTGGCACACTGGCCCTTGGCCCGGCCACAGGTGTATAAAATCTAGCACTAAGGCACGGAGACTGTTTCTACAAACATTTGTGAAAGAATGGGCCGCTCTCAGTGATTTCCAGCGTGGAACTGTCATAGGATGCCACCTGTGCAACAAATCCAGTCGTGAAATTTCCTCGCTCCTAAATATTCCAAAGTCAACTGTATGGCTTTATTATAAGAAAATGGAAGAGTTTGGGAACAACAGCAACTCAGCCACCAAGTGGTAGGCCCACGTAAACTGACAAGAGAGGGGTCAGCATAGTGCAAATACTTTCTGCACAGTCAGTTGCTACAGAGATCCGAACTTCATGTGACCTTCCAAATAGCCCACGCACAGTACGCAGAGAGCTTCGTGGAATGGGGTTTCCATGGCCGAGCAGCTGCATCTAAGCCATACATCACCAAGTCCAATGCAAAGCGTGGGATGCAGTGGTGTAAAGCACGTCACCACTGGACTCTAGAGCAGTGGAGACGCCTTCTCTGGAGTGATGAATCACCTTTTTCCATCTGGCAATCTGATGGACCAGTCCGGGTTTGGAGGTTGCCAGGAGAACGCTGCATTTCGGACTGCATTGTGCGGAGGAGGAATTATGGTGTCGGGTTGTTTTTCAGGAACGTTCCAGTGAAAGGAACGTTGAATGTTCCAGGATACCAAAACATTTTGGACAATTACCGTATTTTCCGCACCATAAGCCGCCCTGGGTTATAAGCCGCGCCTTCAATGAACGGCATATTTCAAAACTTTGTCCACCTATAAGCCGCCCCGTGTTATAAGCCGCATCTAACTGCGCTAAAGGAATGTCAAAAAAACAGTCAGATAGGTCAGTCAAACTTGAATAATATATTAAAAACCAGCGTGATGTGGGCGCGCATGGAGTCGTATATCAACATGGACGGAGCTGCGTGAAAAAAGCCACCCGGCCTCTTCGCGTAAACTTACCTTAACCACTCGCTCATCTTTTCTTCATCCATCCATCCCTTCGAGTTAGCTTTTATGATGACGCCGGCTGGAAAGGTCTCTTTTGGCAAGGTCTTCCTTTTGAATATCACCATGGGTGGAAGTTTCTGGCCATTAGCATGGCAAGCTAGAACCACAGTGAAGGATGACTTCTCATTCCCTGTGGTGCGAATATTCACCGTACGTGCTCCCGTTGTATCCACAGTGTGGTTCACAGGAATATCAAAAGTCAGTGGAACCTCGTCCATGTTGATAATGTTCTCTGGCCGGATCTTTTACGTGCTCCCGTTGTATCCACAGTGCGGTTCACAGGAATATCAAAAGTCAGCGGAACCTCGTCCATGTTGATAATGTTCTCTGGCCGGATCTTTTTTTCAGCTATCTTGTTTTTACAATATGCACGGAAAGTAGCCAGCTTTTCTTGAAAGTCTTTAGGCAGTTGCTGTGAAATAGTAGTCCGTGTGCGGATGGAGAGATTGCGTCTTTTCATGAACCGGATCCCTGTCGCTTAGTAGGAGCCATTTTGTGGTCTTTACAGATGTAAACACACAAAGGAAATGAAACGTAATATCCGCGCGCTTCTTCTTCTTCTTCTACGCGGGCGGGTGGTTGCTTACAGTAGAAGAAGAAGCGCTTCCTCTTCTATGGGGGCGGGTGCTTACCTTGGCGGTTGCTTGCGTAGAAGAAGAAGCACTTCCTCTTCTACGGGGAAAAAAGATGGCGGCTGTTTACCGTAGTTGCGAGACCGAAACTTTATGAAAATGAATCTTAATATTAATCCATATATAAAGCGCACCGGGTTATAAGCCGCACTGTCAGCTTTTGAGTAAATTTGTGGTTTTTAGGTGCGGCTAATAGTGCGGAAAATACGGTATATCCTCCCAACCTTGTGGGAACAGTTTGGAGCGGGCCCCTTCCTCTTCCAACATGCCTGTGCACCAGTGCACAAAGCAAGGTCCATAAAGACATGGATGACTGAGTCTGGTGTGGATGAACTTGACTGGCCTGCACAGAGTCCTGACCTGAACCCGATAGAACACCTTTGGGATGAATTAGAACGGAGACTGAGAGCCAGGCCTACTCGACCAACATCAGCGTGTGACCTCACCAATGCGCTTTTGGAAGAATGGTGGAAAATTCCTATATAAACACACTCGGCAACCTTGTGGACAGCCTTCCCAGAAGAGTTGAAGCTGTAATAGCTGCAAAAGGTCATATTGAACCCTATGGGTTAGGAATGGGATGGCACTTCAAGTTCATATGTGGCCAAATACTTATGGCAATATAGTGGATGTCACATTTCCCCCTCACTCATAAAAAAGGAGACCCCTCTGGAGTGTAACAAGGAAAGGTTGGGATATTTCCCTGCATACTGTACATCCTGCGTAGGAGCTTTCCACCCACTCGGTGTGTCACATCTCCAAATAATGCGACATCCAGGGGAGTATTTCTTCCACTCCTCTCGGCCTCTTTGCTGACGCGAGCGCAGACAAATCCTGTTTTGGCCCCGGACCTGATCCCCCCCCCGGCCCCCCCTCGTCATTCCGACTCCTACGCCCAGCGCTCACCTTTCCGAGTTGCCAACATCAATGCGGCTCAGGCAGTTTTCCAGGAAGTGGCTCTCCGGGGGGGGGAGCAGCTCACCTGGGGAGGGAGAAGGTGCGTGCGTGTGCACACTCAGGCGTGTGAGACTAACGAGAACGAGAAGGTCACCGTTCGTTAGCTCCAATTTGACTCGGCTCGCCTTGAGCCCTTCACTAACGCTTCGGTTTGAAAAGTTTAAGCCCAATAATTTGACTGATGGGGGGGGCCGCCGTCCTTTGTTACTGACCCAAGATGTAGCCTCGCACACACAATTACCTGACTTAAACCTCTTCCAACTTGACATCAATGCCTCAAACATCACCATCCTCTGCAGTTTGGGTCAATTTACACCTTTTTTTCCCCCGTTAACACAGGGGTCGGCAACCCAAAAACGTTGAAAGAGCCATATTGGACCAAGAATACAAAAACAAATCTGTCTGGAGCCGCAAAAAAATGAAAAGTCTTACATAAGTCTGAAAATGAAGGCAACACATGACGTAAGTGTCTATATTAGCTATAATAGCCTACTATCAAAATGACTTTAAAAGTCTTATATACGTCTTATAATGAAGGCAACACATGATGTAAGTGTCTATATTAGCCTACTATCAAAATGACTTTAAAAGTCTTATATAAGTGTTATAATGAAGGCAACACATGACGTAAGTGTCTATATTAGCTATAATAGCCTACTATCAAAATTACTTTAAAAAGTCTTATATAAGTCTTATAATGAAGGCAACACATGATGTAAGTGTCTATATTAGCTATAATAGCCTACTATCAAAATGACTTTAAAAGTATTATATAAGTCTTATAATGAAGGTAGTAACACATGACGTAAATGTCTATATTAGCTATAATAGCCTACTATTAAAATGACTTTAAAAGCCTTATATAAGTGTTATAATGAAGACAACACATGATGTAAGTGTCTATAATAGCCTACTATCAAAATGACTTTAAAAGTCTTATATAAGTGTTATAATGAAGGCAACACATGATGTAAGTGTCTATATTAGCCTATCAAAATGACTTTAAAAGTCTAATATAAGTGTTATAATGAAGGCAAAACATGACGTAAATGTCTATAGCTATAATAGCCTACTATCAAAATGACTAAGTGTCGCAGGCTGAAGCAAATCTTCGTTGACAGAAATGTTGAAATGTGTATTTATTATTTATGTGTATTTAATATTTATTCTACACATTTTTACAGTATTAGAAACCATTAGTAAATCGGTAGCTACTCAGAAGGAGAAATAACTCCTGGAAATGACTGGCTTTTAACGGCCAAAGGTATAGATGTGTGTGTCCAAGTTGTCTTCCTTTAATAGATTTATTACAATCTTTGCAAGTTAGGTAATGTTTGCTGTGGTCTGGAACAACATGGCACACAAACAACTATGAGAAATGCAGCCAAGACTACATACAGATAATGTGTCATGCAAAACTAAATTAAATACAAAGAGGACAAAAGTAAAGGAAATTAAATGAGCTCAGATATAGCTACAAATGAGGCATACTAATGCAAAATCAGGAGGAAAAGGACAACTTTAATACGAGGTGACAGAGGTGGAATTTAACAAACACTAATTATAAGCCACTTTGTGCTGTAATTCCTGACTCATGTTGTGTAATAAGTTGAGGCTCTAAACTTCAATCACATTGTTTGATGTTTTTGTTTCTTTTTTTACAGATACACGGACAAATATTTAACCCATTCATCCATTCATTTTCTACCGATTGTCCCTTTCGGGGTCGCGGGCAAATATTTAACCATCCAATTATTTTATTTCCTTTCCTTTAGGACAGAGGTTTCAAAGTGGTTTTCTCTGAGGGCCGCATCTAACAGTGAATACTATTATTACACTATTTTTTAATGCATTTTATTAGTAGATTTTTTTTAAACTAAAATGTAAAAAAAAACATATGGTAAGTTGCAATATTTTCACCTCAAAATGTAGTGTATATTACTGTAGATGGAAAAACGGTACTGCTGTTTTTATGGTTAAAAAAAGAAAAGAAAAAAAAAAAGAAAAAAAAAGGCAGCTCAGTTGCCAGAATTTTACGGTAAAATTGACATTTGTTTTTTTACTGTAAATTAAAAAAAACTGCAATTTTACAGTAAAATTTTGGCACCTGAGCTGCCAGTTTGTTAGTTGTTTTTTTTTTTTTTTACCGCTAATCAACAACTGTAGATTTTTCGGTAAATTACTGTAAATGCCAAAACGGCACCACAGTTTATTACAGTAAAAAAAAGTAGTTTTTTTTCATTTCGAGAAAAATGCTGTAAAAACCACAGTAAATGTCAAAATTATTATTACACAATTTTTTTATGCATTTTATTAGTAGATTTTTTTTAAACTCAAATGTAAAAAATTTGGTAAGTCACAATAATTTCACCGCAAAATTTAGTGTATATTACTGTAAATGGAAAAACAGTAATGCTGTTTTTACGGTTTAAAAAAAGGCAGCTCGGTTGCCAGAATTTTACTGTAAAATTGACATTTGTTTTTTTACTGAAAATAAAAAAAAATGCAATTTTACAGTAACATTTTGGCACCTCAGCTGCTAGTTTGTTGTTGTTGGGTTTTTTTATCGTAAATCAACAATTGTGGATTTTTCGGTGAATTTCTGTAAATGCCAAAACAGCACCACGGTTTATTACAGTAAAAAAAAAAGTAGTGTTTTTTTAATTTAGAGAAAAATGCTGTAAAAACCACAGTAAATGTCAACATTTTGAATACTATTATTACACCATTTTTTAATGCATTTTTCTAGTAGATTTTTTTTAACTAAAATGTAAAAAAAACATATGTTAAGTTGCAATAATTTCACCTCAAAATGTAGTGTATATTACTGTAGATGGAAAAACGGTACTGCTGTTTTTATGGTTAAAAAAAAAAAAAAAAAGGCAGCTCAGTTGCCAGAATTTTACTGTAAAATTGACATTTGTTTTTTTACTGTAAATTAAAAAAAATGCAATTTTACAGTAACATTTTGGCACTTGAGCTGCCAGTTTGTTAGTTGTTTTTTGTTTTTTTTACCGCTAATCAACAACTGTAGATTTTTCGGTAACAGTGAATACTATTATTACACTATTTTTTTATGCATTTTATTAGTAGATTTTTTTTTAACTAAAATGTAAAAAAAACATATGGTAAGTTGCAATATTTTCACCTCAAAATGTAGTGTATATTACTGTAGATGGATAAACGGTACTGCTGTTTTTATGGTTAAAAAAAAAAAAAAAAAAAAAAGGCAGCTCAGTTGCCAGAATTTTACTGTAAAATTGACATTTGTTTTTTTACTGTAAATTAAAAAAAATGCAATTTTACAGTAAAATTTTGGCACTTGAGCTGCTAGTTTGTTAGTTGTTTTTTTTTTTTTTACCGCTAATCAACAACTGTAGATTTTTCGGTAACAGTGAATACTATTATTACACTATTTTTTTATGCATTTTATTAGTAGATTTTTTTTTAAACTAAAATGTAAAAAAACATATGGTAAGTTGCAATATTTTCACCTCAAAATGTAGTGTATATTACTGTAGATGGAAAAACGGTACTGCTGTTTTTATGGTAAAAAAAAAAAAAAAAAAAAGGCAGCTCAGTTGCCAGAATTTTACTGTAAAATTGACATTTGTTTTTTTACTGTAAATTAAAAAAAATTCAATTTTAAAGTAAAATTTTGGCACTTGAGCTGCCAGTTTGTTAGTTGTTTTTGTTTTTTTTACCGCTAATCAACAACTGTAGATTTTTCGGTAACAGTGAATACTATTATTACACTATTTTTTTATGCATTTTATTAGTAGATTTTTTTTTTACTAAAATGTAAAAAAACATATGGTAAGTTGCAATATTTTCACCTCAAAATGTAGTGTATATTACTGTAGATGGAAAAACGGTACTGCTGTTTTTATGGTTAAAAAAAAAAAAAAAAAAAGGCAGCTCAGTTGCCAGAATTTTACTGTAAAATTGACATTTGTTTTTTTACTGTAAATTAAAAAAAATGCAATTTTACAGTAAAATTTTGGCACTTGAGCTGCTAGTTTGTTAGTTGTTTTTTTTTTTTTACCGCTAATCAACAACTGTAGATTTTTCGGTAACAGTGAATACTATTATTACACTATTTTTTTATGCATTTTATTAGTAGATTTTTTTTTAACTAAAATGTAAAAAAACATATGGTAAGTTGCAATATTTTCACCTCAAAATGTAGTGTATATTACTGTAAATGGAAAAACAGTACTGCTGTTTTTACGGTTAAAAAAAAGGCAGCTCGGTCGCCAGAATTTTACTGTAAAATTGACATTTGTTTTTTTACTGAAAATTTAAAAAAATGCAATTTTACAGTAACATTTTGGCACCTGAGCTGCCAGTTTGTTGTTGTTGTTGTTTTTATCGTAAATCAACAATTGTGGATTTTTCGGTGAATTTCTGTAAATGCCAAAACAGCACCACAGTTTATTACAGTAAAAAAAGTAGTGTTTTTTTAATTTAGAGAAAAATGCTGTAAAAACCACAGTAAATGTCAACATTTTGAATACTATTATTACACCATTTTTTAATGCATTTTATTAGTAGATTTTTTTTAACTAAAATGTAAAAAAACATATGGTAAGTTGCAATAATTTCACCTCAAAATGTAGTGTATATTACTGTAGATGGAAAAACGGTACTGCTGTTTTTATAGTAAAAAAAAAAAAAAAAAAAAAAAAGGCAGCTCAGTTGCCAGAATTTTACTGTAAAATTGACATTTGTTTTTTTACTGTAAATTTTAAAAAATGCAATTTTACAGTAAAATTTTGGCACTTGAGCTGCCAGTTTGTTAGTTGTTTTTGGTTTTTTTACCGCTAATCAACAACTGTAGATTTTTCGGTAACAGTGAATACTATTATTACACTATTTTTTTATGCATTTTATTAGTAGATTTTTTTTTAACTAAAATGTAAAAAAAAACATATGGTAAGTTGCAATATTTTCACCTCAAAATGTAGTGTATATTACTTTAGATGGAAAAACGGTACTGCTGTTTTTATGGTTAAAAAAAAAAAAAAAAAAAAAAAAAAAAAGGCAGCTCAGTTGCCAGAATTTTACAGTAAAATTGACATTTGTTTTTTTACTGTAAATTTTAAAAAATGCAATTTTACAGTAAAATTTTGGCACTTGAGCTGCCAGTTTGTTAGTTGTTTTTGGTTTTTTTACCGCTAATCAACAACTGTAGATTTTTCGGTAACAGTGAATACTATTATTACACTATTTTTTTATGCATTTTATTAGTAGATTTTTTTTTAACTAAAATGTAAAAAAAAACATATGGTAAGTTGCAATATTTTCACCTCAAAATGTAGTGTATATTACTTTAGATGGAAAAACGGTACTGCTGTTTTTATGGTTGAAAAAAAAAAAAAAAAAGGCAGCTCAGTTGCCAGAATTTTACAGTAAAATTGACATTTGTTTTTTTACTGTAAATTAAAAAAAATGCAATTTTACAGTAAAATTTTGGCACTTGAGCTGCCAGTTTGTTAGTTGTTTTTGTTTTTTTACCGCTAATCAACAACTGTAGATTTTTCGGTAACAGTGAATACTATTATTACACTATTTTTTTATGCATTTTATTAGTAGATTTTTTTTTAAAATAAAATGTAAAAAAAACATATGGTAAGTTGCAATATTTTCACCTCAAAATGTAGTGTATATTACTGTAGATGGAAAAACGGTACTGCTGTTATGGTAAAAAAAAATAAAAAAAAAAAAAAAAAAAAAAAAAAAAAAAAAGCAGCTCAGTTGCCAGAATTTTACTGTAAAATTGACATTTGTTTTTTTACTGTAAATTTAAAAAAATGCAATTTTACATTAAAATTTTGGCACTTGAGCTGCCAGTTTGTTAGTTGTTTTTTTTGTTTTTTACCGCTAATCAACAACTGTAGATTTTTCAGTAAATTACTGTAAATGCCAAAACGGCACCACAGTTTATTACAGTAAAAAAAGTAGGTTTTTTTTCATTTCAAGAAAAATGCTGTAAAAACCACAGTAAATGTCAAAATTATTACACAATTTTTTTATGCATTTTATTAGTAGATTTTTTTTTAACTAAAATGTACAAAATTTGGTAAGTCGCAATAATTTCACCGCAAAATTTAGTGTATATTACTGTAAATGGAAAAACAGTACTGCTGTTTTTACGGTTTAAAAAAAAGGCAGCTCGGTTGCCAGAATTTTACTGAAAAATTTAAATTTGTTTTTTTAATGAAAATTAAAAAAAACTGCAATTTTTCTGAGCTGCTAGTTTGTTGTTGTTGTTGTTTTTTTTATCGTAAATCAACAATTGTGGATTTTTCGGTGAATTTCTGTAAATGCCAAAACAGCATTTCAAAAAAAGTAGTGTTTTTTTAATTTAGAGAAAAATGCTGTAAAAACCACAGTAAATGTCAACATTTTGAATACTATTATTACACCATTTTTTAATGCATTTTTCTAGTAGATTTTTTTTAACTAAAATGTAAAAAAAACATATGGTAAGTTGCAATATTTTCACCTCAAAATGTAGTGTATATTACTTTAGATGGAAAAACGGTACTGCTGTTTTTATGGTTAAAAAAAAAAAAAAAAAGGCAGCTCAGTTGCCAGAATTTTACTGTAAAATTGACATTTGTTTTTTTACTGTAAATTAAAAAAAAATGCAATTTTACAGTAAAATTTTGGCACTTGAGCTGCCAGTTTGTTAGTTGTTGGTTGTTGTTTTTTTACCGCTAATCAACAACTGTAGATTTTTCGGTAACAGTGAATACTATTATTACACTATTTTTTTATGCATTTTATTAGTAGATTTTTTTTAACTAAAATGTAAAAAAACATATGGTAAGTTGCAATATTTTCACCTCAAAATGTAGTGTATATTACTGTAGATGGAAAAACGGTACTGCTGTTTTTATGGTTAAAAAAAAAAAAAAAAGGCAGCTCAGTTGCCAGAATTTTACTGTAAAATTGACATTTGTTTTTTTACTGTAAATTTAAAAAAATGCAATTTTACAGTAAAATTTTGGCACTTGAGCTGCCAGTTTGTTAGTTTTTTTTGGGGTTTTTTTACCGCTAATCAACAACTGTAGATTTTTCGGTAACAGTGAATACTATTATTACACTATTTTTTTATGCATTTTATTAGTAGATTTTTTTTTTAACTAAAATGTAAAAAAACATATGGTAAGTTGCAATATTTTCACCTCGAAATGTAGTGTATATTACTGTAGATGGAAAAACGGTACTGCTGTTTTTATGGTTAAAAAAAAAAAAAAAAAAAAAGGCAGCTCAGTTGCCAGAATTTTACTGTAAAATTGACATTTGTTTTTTTACTGTAAATTAAAAAAAATGCAATTTTACAGTAAAATTTTGGCACTTGAGCTGCCAGTTTGTTAGTTGTTTTTGTTTTTTTTACCGCTAATCAACAACTGTAGATTTTTCGGTAACAGTGAATACTATTATTACACTATTTTTTTATGCATTTTATTAGTAGATTTTTTTTTAACTAAAATTAAAAAAAAAACATATGGTAAGTTGCAATATTTTCACCTCAAAATGTAGTGTATATTACTTTAGATGGAAAAACGGTACTGCTGTTTTTATGGTTAAAAAAAAAAAAAAAAGGCAGCTCAGTTGCCAGAATTTTACTGTAAAATTGACATTTGTTTTTTTACTGTAAATTTAAAAAAATGCAATTTTACAGTAACATTTTGGCACTTGAGCTGCCAGTTTGTTAGTTGTTTTTGTTTTTTTTACCGCTAATCAACAACTGTAGATTTTTCGGTAACAGTGAATACTATTATTACACTATTTTTTTATGCATTTTATTAGTAGATTTTTTTTTAACTAAAATGTAAAAAAAACATATGGTAAGTTGCAATATTTTCACCTCAAAATGTAGTGTATATTACTGTAGATGGAAAAACGGTACTGCTGTTTTTATGGTTAAAAAAAAAAAAAAAAAAAAAAGGCAGCTGCCAGTTTGTTAGTTGTTTTTTTTATTTTTTTTACCGCTAATCAACAACTGTAGATTTTTCGGTAAATTACTGTAAATGCCAAAACGGCACCACAGTTTATTACAGTAAAAAAAAAAAGTAGTGTTTTTTTAATTTACAGAAAAATGCTGTAAAAACTACAATAAATGTCAACATTTTTAATACTATTATTACACCATTTTTTGATGCATTTTATTAGTAGATTTTTTTAACTAAAATGTAAAAAAACATATGGTAAGTTGCAATAATTTCACCTCAAAATGTAGTGTATATTACTGTAGATGGAAAAACGGTACTGCTGTTTTTATAGTAAAAAAAAAAAAAAAAGGCAGCTCAGTTGCCAGAATTTTACTGTACAATTGACATTTGTATTTTTACTGTAAATAAAAAAAACTGCAATTTTACAGTAAAATTTTGGCACCTGAGCTGCCAGTTTGCTAGTTGTTTGTTTTTTTTACCGCTAATCAACAACTGTAGATTTTTCGGTAAATTACTGTAAATGCCAAAACGGCACCACAGTTTATTACAGTAAAAAAAGTAGTTTTTTTCATTTAGAGAAAAATGCTGTAAAAGCCACAGTAAATGTCAAAATTATTATTACACAATTTTTTAACGCATTTTATTAGTAGATTTTTTTTAAACTAAAATGTAAAAAATTTGGTAAGTCGCAATAATTTCACCGCAAAATTTAGTGTATATTACTGTAAATGGAAAAACAGTACTGCTGTTTTTACGGTTTAAAAAAAAGGCAGCTCGGTTGCCAGAATTTTACTGTAAAATTGACATTTGTTTTTTTACTGTAAATAAAAAAAACTGCAATTTTACAGTAAAATGTTGGCACCTGAGCTGCCAGTTTGCTAGTTGTTTTGCTTTTTTTACCGCTAATCAACAACTGTAGATTTTTCGGTAAATTACTGTAAATGCCAAAACGGCACCACAGTTTATTACAGTAAAAAAAGTAGGTTTTTTTTCATTTCGAGAAAAATGCTGTAAAAACCACAGTAAATGTCAAAATTATTATTACACAATTTTTTAATGCATTTTATTAGTAGATTTTTTTTAAACTAAAATGTAAAAAATTTGGTAAGTCGCAATAATTTCACCGCAAAATTTAGTGTATATTACTGTAAATGGAAAAACAGTACTGCTGTTTTTACGGTTAAAAAAGAGGCAGCTCGGTTGCCAGAATTTTACTGTAAAATTTACATTTGTTTTTTTACTGAAAATAAAAAAAACTGCAATTTTACATAACATTTTGGCACTTGAGCTGCCAGTTTGTTAGTTGTTGTTTTTCTTTACCGCTAATCAACAACTGTAGATTTTTCGGTAAATTACTGTAAATGCCAAAACGGCACCACAGTTTATTACAGTAAAAAAAGTAGTTTTTTTTCACTTAGAGAAAAATGCTGTAAAAACCACAGTAAATGTCAAAATTATTATTACACCATTTTTTTATGCATTTTATTAGTAGATTTTTTTCAAACTAAAATGTAAAAAATTTGGTAAGTCGCAATAATTTCACCGCAAAATTTAGTGTATATTACTGTAAATGGAAAAACAGTACTGCTGTTTTTACGGTTTTAAAAAAAGGCAGCTCGGAAGCCAGAATTTTACTGTAAAATTTACATTTGTTTTTTTACTGAAAATAAAAAAAACTGCAATTTTACAGTAACATTTTGGCACTTGAGCTGCCAGTTTGTTGTTGTTTTTTTTATCGTAAATCAACAACTGTAGATTTTTCGGTGTATTACTGTAAATGCCAAAACGACACCACAGTTTATTACAGTAAAAAAAAGCACTGTTTTTTTCATTTAAAATAAAAATGCTGTAAAAACCACAGTAAGGTCAACATTTTGAATACTATTAATACACAATCTTTGTATGCATTTTATTAGTTTGGTTTTTTTCAAACTAAAATGTAAAAAAAATATATGGTAAATTGCAATAATTTCACCTCAAAATGTAGTGTATATTACTGTAAGTAGAAAAACAGTACTGCTGTTTTTACAGTTTAAAAAAAAGTCAGC
>NC_084568.2:5115000-5120000 GCF_033978685.3 Nerophis lumbriciformis
GTTGCAGACTTCCTTGAACTAGTTTCGGCCCGTGTGTTGTAGTTACTGTTGCTAAAACCCAGGTTTATTCCTACCCCTGGGAGAGAACTTCCCTTTGTGTGAATCTCGCTGCATTCACACACACACTGTAATTTGAAGGGCCCGTACGGAAACACTGGTTTGGCCGCCTGAGCATGACACAACATGTAAAAATCCATTCGCCGAGGCCAGGCTGTTAACTATTTCCCCTCCCTTGCTCGGGACATTTACATAAGCCAAATGTTTGTTTGCTGACATAAATGACCTGTCTTGTTGGGTCGAAACACATGCACAAACTGTCATTTTCTCTTTCTCTCTGGACTTTGATACAGGCTGGAGCCCATGCACGCCACTAAAAACCTTCCTGGCCTTCTTTGAAACCACTTAGTCGTCCAAATTGGGGGGCCTTACACTCAGCATCAAGGGTTGGAATTGGGGGTTAAATCACCAAAAATTATTCCAGGGCGTGGCCACCGCTGCTGCTCACTGCTCCCCTCACCTCCCAGGGGGTGAACAAGGGGATGGGTCAAATGCAGAGGACACATTTCACCGCACCTAGTGTGTGTGTGACAATCTCTAAAAAATAAAAAATAAAAATAAGAAGTTTTATTCATTGTCATATTTGCTGATGTTGCTCTATTGTTGTTGTTGTTGTTGTTTTTGTCTCTCTGTCTAATACCCCTCTTGTCCCCACAATTTCCCCCTGTCTTCTTTTTTTTTCTCGTTCTATCCCCTCCTGCTCTGGCCCGGCTGCACTAAATGATAATATAAATACATTTAATAAAGTCAAATACAAATAAGGCAACAAGAGAAGTATCCTACACTTCTCTTTTGTAAAGTAAATCTGAACAGCCGACATGGGCATCTACATCAACTATATGATTTGCCTGAGAAGCTGGACAGGACACCAAAAAAAATAAAATTAAAAAAATTTTTAAAAAAAATACAAAAATAAATAAATAAATAAATAAAAATAAATAAATAAAAAAAGAAGTTTTATTCATTGCCACTTATTTTATACAAACCCCAAAACCAGTGAAGTTGGCACATTGTGTAAATGGTAAATAAAAACAGAACACAATGACTTGCAAATAATTTTCAACTTATATTCAATTGAATAGACTGCAAAGACAAGATACTTAACGTTCGAACTGGTAAACTTTGTTTTTTTTTGCAAATATTAGCTCATTTGGAATTTCAAATAAGCTGGCACAAGTGGCAAAAAAAGACTGAAAAAGTCAAGGAATGCTCATCAAACACTTATTTGGATCATCCCACGGGTGAACAGGCTAATTGGGAACAGGTGGGTGCCATGATTGGGTATAAAAGCAGCTTCCATGAAATGCTCAGTCATTCACAAACTAGGATGGGGTGAGAGGGTCACCGCTTTGTCAACAAATGCGTTAGCAAATTGTCCCAACAGTTTAAGGACAACATTTCTCAACCAGCTATTGCAAGGAATTTAGGGATTTCACCATCTAAGGCCTGTAATATCCTCAGAAAATCTGGAAAAATCGCTGCACGTAACATTGAATACCTCAGGCGGTACTGCATCAAAAAGCGACATCAGTGTGTAAAGGATATCACCACATGGGCTCAGGAACACTTCAGAAAACCAGTGTCAGTAACTACAGTTGGTTGCTACATAAATGATAAATGGGTTATACTTGTATAGCGCTTTTCTACCTTCAAGGTACTCAAAGCGCTTTGACACTATTTCCACATTCACCCATTCACACACACACATTCACACACTGATGGCGGGAGCTGCCATGCAAGGAGCAAGAGGTGAAGTGTCTTGCCCAAGGACACAACGGACGTGACGAGGATGGTAGAAGGTGGGGATTGAACCCCAGTAACCAGCAACCCTCCGATTGCTGGCACGGCCACTCTACCAACTTCGCCACGCCGTCCACATCTATATCTGCAAGTTAAAACTCTACTATGCCAAGCGAAAGCCATTTATCAACAACACCCAGAAACGCTGTCGGCTTCGCTGGGCCCGATCTAAGATGGACTGATGCAAAGTGTAAAAGTGCTCTGTGGTCTGACGAGTCCACATTTCAAATTGTTTTTGGAAATTGTGGACGTCGTGACCTCCGGAACAAAGAGGAAAAGAACCATCCGGACTGTTCTAGGCGCAACGTTGAAAAGCCAGCATCTGTGATGGTATGGGGGTGTATTAGTGCCCAAGGCACGGGTAACTTACACATCCGTGAAGGCACCATTAATGCTGAAAGGTACATACAGGTTTTGGAGCAACATATGTTGCCATCCAAGCAACGTTATCATGGACGCCCCTGCTTATTTCAGCAAGACAATGCCAGGCCATGTGTTACAAAAGCGTGGCTTCATAGTAAAAGAGTGCGGGTACTAGACTGGCCTGCCTGTCTCCCATTGAAAATGTGAGGTGCATTATGAAACCTAAAATACCACAACGGAGACCCCGGACTGTTGAACAACTTAAGCTGTACATCAAGCAAGAATGGGAAAGAATTGCACCTGAAAAGCTTCAAAAATGTGTCTCCTCAGTTCCCAAACGTTTACTGAGTGTTGTTAAAAGGAAAGGCCATGTAACACAGTGGTAAAAATGCCCCTGTGACAACTTGTTTTGCAACGTGTTGCTGCCATTAAATTCTAAGTTAATGATTATTTGCAAAAAAAAATAAGTTTCTCAGTGTGAACATTAAGTATCTTGTCTTTGCAGTCTATTCAATTGAATATAAGTTGAAAAGGATTTGCAAATTATTGTATTCTGTTTTTATTTACCATTTACACAACGTGACAACTTCACTGGTTTTGGGTTTTGTAAAACTTTTACATGCCACTGTCTATGTGGGGTGATTGACGTCACACCAAGAAAGGGGGCCATATCGAGAAAAGGGGGCGTTCCAGGAGCAGTTAAGTTATCTATTGATAACTCAAAAACTAACTGATATTATGGGAAGCCACTGCCAGATTCACTTTCAGGACCAAATATTACATCAAAACAACGTGTTAGTGAAATTTCTATGCTATTAGTTATCATGAAATATAAAATGTACACAATTTTCAAGGCAAATTTGTGTTTTGCATAACAGGGTTTTTTTTGTTTTGATTTTGGAAGTGTGTAATTCTGACAAAAAAAAATATACCAAAACCAAATGTCCACTGCAGAGGAGGATATTGCACAAGACAAGAATGTCAGCCAGGTTGCAACACTAGCCAGACCTCAGCATACCTTCCTTGCGAGAGCTCTGTTTAGCAGGCATCAAAGGAATGACCTGCGTGTGTTTTGCTTTTTCTTTGGCTTACTTTCGAAGACTGGGCCCTCAACAAGTGGTGTGAAGAGAACATCAGAACAGATGACAATGTCCTCTCCAGTGGACATTTGTCTGTGATCTATTCATTTTGTCAAGAGTTACAAAATCCCGAATAAAAAAATCAGCCCAGTTCTGCAAAACACAAATGTCCACTGTAGGGGATAGGGTTGTACGGTATACCGGTACTAGTATAGTACCGCGGTACCAATGAATCAAAAACAGTACTATACTCTGTTTGAAAAGTACCGGTTCTCAATTTTATTGATTAATTTTAACGGGCATGTTGGCGCACCATCACGTCATGACTTTGCTGGGTCTACGAGCAAAGGAGCATGTTCGGCAGCGCACAATCACTGAGTACCGTATTTTCCGCACTATTAGCCGCACCTAAAAACCACAAATTTACTCAAAAGCTGACAGTGCGGCTTATAACTCGGTGCGCTTTATATATGGATTAATATTAAGATTCATTTTCATAAAGTTTCGGTCTCGCAACTACGGTAAACAGCCGCCATCTTTTTTCCCCGTAGAAGAGGAAGTGCTTCTTCTTCTACGCAAGCAACCGCCAAGGTAAGCACCCGCCCCCATAGAAGAGGAAGCGCTTCTTCTTCTACTGTAAGCAACCACCCGCCCCCGTAGAAGAAGAAGAAACGCGCGGATATTACGTTTCATTTCCTTTGTGTGTTTACATCTGTAAAGACCACAAAATGGCTCCTACTAAGCGACAGGTTTCCAAGACGCAATCTCTCCATCCGCACACGGACTACTATTTCACAGCAACTGCCTAAAGACTTTCAAGAAAAGCTGGCTACTTTCCGTGCATATTGTAAAAACAAGATAGCTGAAAAAAAGATCCGGCCAGAGAACATTATCAACATGGACGAGGTTCCGTTGACTTTTGATATTCCTGTGAACCGCACTGTGGATACAACGGGAGCACGTACGGTGAATATTCGCACCACAGGGAATGAGAAGTCATCCTTCACTGTGGTTCTAGCTTGCCATGCTAATGGCCAGAAACTTCCACCCATGGTGATATTCAAAAGGAAGACCTTGCCAAAAGAGACCTTTCCAGCCGGCGTCATCATAAAAGCTAACTCGAAGGGATGGATGGATGAAGAAAAGATGAGCGAGTGGTTAAGGTAAGTTTACGCGAAGAGGCCGGGTGGCTTTTTTCACGCAGCTCCGTCCATGTTGATATACGACTCCATGCGCGCCCACATCACGCTGGTTTTTAATATATTATTAAAGTTTGACTGACCTATCTGACTGTTTTTTTGACATTCCTTTAGCGCAGTTAGATGCGGCTTATAACACGGGGCGGCTTATAGGTGGACAAAGTTTTGAAATATGCCGTTCATTGAAGGCGCGGCTTATAACCCAGGGCGGCTTATGGTGCGGAAAATACGGTACTTACAAGCAGACACGGTGTGTACAGAGAAAAGGGAAAACGGACGCATTTTGGCCGAAAAACTGACGATAAAGCTGAAGTTATAACACTGAAACACATTTAGGAAGAGGAAAGGGACATGCAGTAAAAAAAAAATGGATGGATGGATGGGTGCTCTAAGACATGGCTAGCGAGCTAGCAGCTAACATCCATCAGCAGTCGGCAGTGTTTTAGCTACTTCTAAATCACTAATGCTCGCCTCCATGGCGACGAACATAAACAAATGCCAT
>NC_084568.2:5127500-5137500 GCF_033978685.3 Nerophis lumbriciformis
CAAAATGATCAACGATCATGTAAAACACAAATAATAAATTCTGCTTTTATTATCACACTCAAATTTGATTGACGGAGTCAAAAATATATTTAAGGGGTCCCTCTAATGCTGAGATCCTTTGCACTTATGTCATAGTTCTGGACTTAAAAACTATGTACCGTATTTTCCAGGCCATAGGGCACACCGGATTATAAGGCGCACTGCCGATGAATGGTCTATTTTCGATCTTTTTTTCATTTGCAGGCACATTTTGATAGATTTTTGAGCGCTGTGTGCAATGTTCTATATTTTCAATGGAACATATAAGATGTTGGTGTTGTTTACTTGAGTCATATTGCCTTCATAGGGCAGTCTACACGTATCTCTTATGTTTGACTGCCATCTACTGGTCACACTTATCATTACACCATGTACCAAATAAAATAGCTTTGAGGTCAGTAAGCGCAACCAAAATTCTTCCGTACATTAGGCGCACTGTCGAGTTTTGAGGGGGAGAAAAAAGGATTTTAAGTGTGCCTTATAGTCCGGAAAATATCGTAAGTAAAAAGTTAGATAATTTGTTTAAAAAAATTTATTAATTAGATTTTTGAAATCAATTTACGAGATAAATAAAAATCGGGATTCGGATGTAATAAAAAAAACAAGATTTTTAGCACCCCTAATTATTATATATGATAGTTTGTAAAAATAACAAATACTTAAATATTTGCTTGTCACCTAGACCAGTGTTTTTCAACCTTTTTTGAGCCGAGGCACATATTTTGCGTTGAAAAAATGCGGAGGCACACCACCAGCAGAAAATCATTAAAAAACGAAAAGTCAATTGACAGTAAAAAGTCGTTGTCGCAATTGTTGGATACGACTTTAAACCATCACTATAGCTCTTGTCTCAAAGTAGGTGTACTGTCACCACCTGTGACATCACGCCATGACTTATTTTGAGTTTTTTGCTGTTTTCCTGTGTGTAGTGTTTTAGTTCTTGTCCTGCACTCCTATTTTGGTGTCTTTTTCTCTTTTTTTGGTATTTTCCTGTAGCATGTCTTCCTTTGAGCGATATTTCCCCGCATCTACTTTGTGTTAGCAATCAACAATATTTCAGTTGTTTTTATCCTTCTTTGTGCGAAAATTGTTGACTGTCATGTCATGTACATTGTCTTTGCTCCACAGTAAGTCTTTGCTGTCGTCCAGCATTCTGTTTTTGTTTACTTTGTAGCCAGTTCAGTTTTAGTTTCTTTCTGCATAGCCTTCCCTAAGCTTCGATGCCTTTTCTTAGGGGCACTCATCAAATCACTCTACGGAGACAGCCCTCGCAAAAATGACTAATGATCTACTGCTAACGATGGATTCTGATGCGTCATCTATGTTGCTGCTTCTTGATCTTAGCGCTGCTTTCGATACCGTCGATCATAATATTTTATTAGAGCGCATCAAAACACGTATTGGTATGTCAGACTTAGCTTTGTCGTGGTTTAACTCTTATCTTACTGACAGGATGCAGTGCGTCTCCCATAATAATGTGACCTCGGACTATGTTAAGGTAACGTGCGGAGTTCCTCAGGGTTCGGTTCTTGGCCCTGCACTCTTTAGTATTTACATGCTGCCGCTAGGCGACATCATACGCAAATACGGTGTTAGCTTTCATTGTTATGCTGATTTTCGGGAGATAATTTGTCCCGGGAGGTTTTCGGGAGAGGCGCTGAATTTCGGGAGTCTCCCGGAAAATCCGGGAGGGTTGGCAAGTATGCACTAGAGTATAAGTCGCATTTTTGGGGGGAAATTTATTTGATAAAATCCAACACCACGCTGCAAAAAGTGAAATCTAAGTAAGATGAAATATCTCAAATAAGGGTGATATTTGCTTATTTTATGTCTGATAAGATCATTTTTCTCAAACTCTACATGCCCCTAAAGCTGACCAACACGCCGGATTGTAGTCAGCTGGAGGCGTGTCTTAATGAAATTAAACAATGGATGTCCGCTAACTTCTTGCAACTCAACGCCAAGAAAACGGAAATGCTGTATATATATATACTATGGACTGGACTCTTACTATTATGTTGGATCCACTATGGACTGGACTCTCACAATATTATGTCAGACCCACTCGACATCCATTGCTTTCGGTCTCCCCTAGAGGAAGGGGGGGGGGGGGGCACTTGTGATTTAGGGCTATATAAATAAACATTGATTGATTGATTGATTGATCTTTTGTTTATTTTTGGTTTGAGCATTAGACACCTTTTTACCTGCACCCTGCCTCCCGCTGTTTCCGACATCTACAAAGCAATTAGCTACCGGCTGCCACCTACTGATATGGAAGAGTATTACACGGTTACTCTGCCGAGCTCTAGACAGTACAGACACTCAACAACAACGCATCATTTTCAGACTATAATTACCGGTTTGCAAAAAATATTTTTAACTCAAATAGGTGAAATTAGATAATTTCCCACAGCACACCAGACTGTGGTTGAAAAACCATGACTTAGGATTTCAAAGCAAGTTATTCATCACTTTGTACGTACACAAATCAAATAACCAAATGCATAGGCAATAACATAATAAGGCAATTATACTTTTATATTCTTACATTCACTGTTACAAGCGGCCCTGACTGGATGAAAACCAGTTCGACACCCCTGAACTACAGTATAACAAAGCCGTTTTGTACAAAAAAACAGCCAACAACCGACGCAAGACATTCATTTCCATATATGCACTATCAAGAAATGCGAGATCGAGAAGTAAAAAGCAGACAGAAATGAAAAGTGACACTGTTTTTTTTTTTTGCAGAACTCGTAAGTTGTTTTGTCCTGCTCATTTTTGGGAAACACTTACTGTTCGCCCATTTAACGTTTGCCTGCCAGCCATGAGCTCAGTGTTGCTGCTAAAGTCCACAAAAAGAGAAAGACAAAGAGCGAGCGAGAGTGTCTGAGGGGAACCGCTGTGTATTTGTCCCGAGCTGCTTGGAGACCAGCTGTTTGAGAAAAGTAAACACAAGAGAGAACGTTCCGAAATTTCTGCACCGATATGCACGAAATACATCATCAAAACACACACTTATTTAATAGCATTTAAAACGTAGCTTATTGGCTTAGCAGGAAGTCTTCTAGAACATTATGAGCACAAAGCACTGCCAAAGTTTCAGTGCAGTCTTTTTTTTTTTTTAATTAAATATATTTTATTTAAAAAATAAACATAAATAGAGCTTAAGTTTCATGAGAAGACGCTCAATTGTAAGTCCTTGCCATTTCCTTCTCGAATGAATCTAAACCAGGGGTGCTCATTACGTCGATCGCGATCTACCGGTCGATCTCGGAGGGTGTGTCAGTCGATCACCAGCCAGGCATTAAAAAAAATAGTCCTAAAAATGAGCGATCATAAATCTTCACTATGACGTCACTTTCGTCACTTGATTGACATTCACGGCACCCGAGGGTCTTCTGAGATGACGCTGGCTGCTGCCAGCTCATTAAAATTACCGACTGGAAGGCGAGAAACACTTTATTTCAACAGACTCTGGCGCCGTACCTGTCGTCAAAACTCCAAAGACCGACTGCACAGTTGCACAATAAAAGCTCTGCTTCATCCTGCCTGCGCTACCAAAATAAGAGTCTCAGAAAGCTGGCGTGCACAAGCTAGCAAGCTACGGAGTTTGCCGACAATGTATTTCTTGTAAAGTGTATACAAAGGAGTACGGAAGCTGGACAAATAAGATGCCAAAAACCAACCACTTTCATGTGGTATTAGACAGAAAGGAGGACTTTTTTTCTCCTCCATTCGAAAATGCGGACGTTATCATCACCCCTGTCTGATTCCTATCAATGCAAGTCATCACAATCAGGTAATACACCAACTTATATTCTTGTCTTCATGAAAGAAAGGAATCTATATGTGTTAAACATGCTTGTATTATCTTTAACCACCTTTAACTTGTTAACAATATTAACGATATGTTAAACATGCTTGTATTATCTTTAACCACCTTTAACTTGTTAACAATATTAACTATATGTGTTAAACATGCTTGTATTATCTTTAACCACCTTTAAGTTGTTAACAATATTAACTATATGTGTTAAACATGCTTGTATTATCTTTAACCACCTTTAAGTTGTTAACAATATTAACTATGTGTTAAACATGCTTGTTTTATCTTTAACCACCTTTAAGTTAACAATATTAACTATTTGTGTTAAACATGCTTGTATTATCTTTAACCACCTTTAACTTGTTAACAATATTAACTATATGTGTTAAACATGCTTGCATTATCTTTAAACACCTTTAACTTGTTAACAATATTAACGATATGTGTTAAACATGCTTGTATTATCTTTAAACACCTTTAACTTGTTAACAATATTAACGATATGTGTTAAACATGCTTGTATTATCTTTAACCACCTTTAAGTTGTTAACAATATTAACTATGTGTTAAACATGCTTGTTTTATCTTTAACCACCTTTAAGTTGTTAACAATATTAACTATATGTGTTAAACATGCTTGTATTATCTTTAACCACCTTTAAGTTGTTAACAATATTAACTATATGTGTTAAACATGCTTGCATTATCTTTAACCACCTTTAAGTTGTTAATATTAACTCTGTGTTAAACATGCTTGTTTTATCTTTAACCACCTTTAAGTTGTTAACAATATTAACTATTTGTGTTAAACATGCTTGTATTATTTTTAACCACCTTTAACTTGTTAACAATATTAACTATATGTGTTAAACATGCTTGCATTATCTTTAAACACCTTTAACTTGTTAACAATATTAACTATATGTATTAAACATACTTGTATTATCATTAAACACCTTTAATGTATTAACAATATTAACTATATGTGTTAAACATGCTTGCATTATCATGAAACACCTTTAACTTGTTAACAAAAACATATATTTCATAAATAGGTAAATATAAATTATATATATGAATGAGGTAGATCCCCACGACTTGATCAATTGAAAAGTAGCTCGCCTGCAGAAAAAGTGTGAGCACCCCTGATCTAAACTCTCAAACGCTTCCTTTGTAGACCGTGACTGGGATTTTCCTTCCTTAGGAAAGGAAAAAGAATACAAGAATGCGCGGCCAAATTCGGCGGACAATTCTTCCAATGGCGGTGTTTACAGCGGGTGCTCCTTTATTATGATTCGGTCCGAAATACGGCTCTCCTAATGTAACCAGAGGATTAATCAAAAAACAACAGAGTTCCTTTCCCTCTGCCAATTGTTGCCCAGGTCAGAGACTCGGGAGTGCTCGGTCCATGCGACTCTTGTGGAGGACTAACGGCCTTCTGTCACTATGACAAAAAAAATAGTATTAATATGGGGTACAACGGTGCTTTTCACCGGCCACATTCAAGGACGCCATCTGTTGTGTTGTCATGCTGCGCTCAAGTGTCCGTAGGTACATGCAGCTGGTCTGCGGTGTGCGGGTTTTGACCCAAACTGTCACAAAGAGACTGCACCAGGGCACCTCAGCAATGGACAGGAAGCAGCACTAGCTTGTACCGTATTTTCCAGACTATAAGGCGCATTTAAAATCCTTTTTTTCCCCTCAAAACTCGACAGTGCGTCTTATAACCCGGTGAATAATTCTGGTTTTGCTTACAGACGTCAAAGCTATTTTATTTGGTACATGGTGAAATGATAAGTGTGACTAGTAGATGGCAGTCACACATAATAGATGTGTAGATTGCAAGACGACTCAAGTAAACAAAACCAACAAAAATCAATCAAAATGTTTTAGTACGACTTTGGTAAGCTATGAAGCCGCACCGCTTGATGGATTGTACTGTGCTTCAACATAGGAGTATTATTATTATGGCATACCTGCCAACTTTTGAAATCAGAAAAACCTAGTAGCCAGGGTCCAGGGGCCGCAGGCCCCGGTAGGTCCAGGACAAAGTCCTGGTGGGCGGTTCAGGCTTCGCCCCACGACGCAAAATTATTATTAGCATTCAGACAGGTTAAAATGTTGCTAAAACTATCACTTTTCTATCAGTCACAGTGACTTTTCAAAACAAAAATATTACAGCAAAAATCATATGGGTTGATTGACATGTTTATTCTGTAAGCTAACTTCAATAGTTTGAAATTATTTTGACAGTTAATGCCAGTTATCCTGTCAACCTTTCACAAGACTTCAATTTGTTCATTGAAAGTATAAACAGTATAAACACTTTTTACAGTAAACAAATGGTAAAACAGTACTAAACAATTCCATAAAAAAAAAAATTGGTGTCATTATTAACTTTCTGTCCAAGCTTGTATAATCTACTGCCTTGTTCAATTGTAAAAAATATTCTGTGCCTAAAATTCACATTTCTATCACAATTATCATACTGTAAACATGGTAAGCTAACTTCATTAAAATTAATAGTCCTGTCAATAGCATGGAATTACAATTCAAATGTAGTTTTTTTGTAAGCCTTTCAAAAGAATTCAAAATATGAAAAATTAATGAAAATTAATTTAAGCCATCAGACACTTGAAAAGTGGCACATCACATCTCTAATGTAATCATTTTAACTTTTCAACAGAAATAGCACTGCAAAAATATGAAGGACATACTTCTGTATTTTGGTAGTTATGCTGTCAACATTTAACAAGATTTCTTCAACTTGGACTTGAAAGCATAAATAGTATAAACACTTTTAACAGTATAACAGTACTAAACAATTCCAATAGATAACATTGGTGTCATTACCTTTTTGTGGCTAAAATCCGAAAAACGTTGAAAGTTTTCCACTTGTATCGCTAGCAACGGCATTAGACTTGTGTTTTTTTGTCCCAACGTGGTCTTTTACATCGCTAATTCCTCCGTGTCCGATCGTAAAATCTTGTCTGCACAAGGTGCAATTCGCGTAGTTTTCACCCTTTTTGGAACGGATAATTATTCCGGGATAGGCTTTTGAATATTCTTCACGGAATGACTGCAGTTTTCTTTTCGGTTTAAGACTCGTTTGCGATTTTTCTCCGGCTGATTCCATGATCGTTCGCTCGTTTGGAAACAATGGCAACAGGTGCCTCGTGCTTGGCAGCGGTGCTATAAATAGCCTCGCGCATGGCATTCGGAATGGCTTGATAGGAAGTTACGGGAAGCAGTGTCGATTGTCATTGTTGTTACGCGATTTCGTGAATAAAACTTAAAAAAAATAAAATAAATTTAATTAATGAAAAAACGTATTTTTTATCACTGCAACCGTAACCCGGAATAGGTTGATGAAAACCGTACTAATTACGGGAAAACCGGAGTAGTTGGCAGGTATGTTATGGTGTGTGTATAAGGTAAGACATAATATCTGGCGTTTTGTTTCGCATTATTATGCAAAAGCAACTTTTCTTACCTTCTGGTACCTGCTGATCTGTATTTGGGATGTGCATAAGTGCTGTAAATTGCGCATGCCCGCCTTTATATTCAGTGCCGACTCCATAGTCGATAAGCTTCTTCTTTTTCAAATCAAATCAAATCAAGCTTTATTTGTAAAGCGCTTTTCATACATAAAAGAAATGCAACGCAAAGTGCTGACCCATATCCCCCATTATCACATACCTACGCACGGACACAGATACCAAACACAAACACACACACACACATTTGCAACTATATGGACCAATGACTGCATGGCTGAGTACAGAAGTGACATGTGAGTAAACACTATCACACCATCTCTATCTTCTTGTTATGGGACATTCTTCCTCCGCTGTTGCCATTTCTAATATAAAAGTAGTGTAAAGTTCTTACTTATATCTGCCATGAAAGCGCTAAAACATACCGGTGTAGTGACTTTACATTATTCACCCAAGGAACTTAGAGTTCCGGTCGGACGTTTTTTTTCACGGGACACATTTCCGGCGGATGCGGAGATGCTGCTCCGTTATTGATTGAAGTAAAGCCTGAATCTTTAGAAGCTTCTACCGTCCCTTATGCCACCGAAGATGATCGAGAGAAGAATATCGACCCTAGCTTCCTGGCCTGCTGACATCAACTCCAAAACTGGACAGATCAGCTTTCAGGAAAAGAGAGCGGATGAGGGTATGTCTACAGAATATATTAATTGATGAAAACTTTATTCATTACTTGCGGTTTTACGTAAATGATTATACATAAACTGTGTTTACCAATAATTTAGCTTAAAAACATTTTTTTTTTTCAATCATTCGAGTACATTCGGGTAGTCTTGTGTAATGCAGTATTTTGTGTCTATTTAGGTATGGTTAACCTGAGTGCTGAAATCGTGGAAAAATATATGTTCTTAGCGCGCCTGAAATAGGCTGTCTGCACTCTCAAAGTGCATGTTGTTGCCAAATGTATTTCATATGCTGTAAACCTAGTTCATAGTTGTTAGTTTCCTTTAATGCCAAACAAACACATACCAATCGTTGGTTAGAAGGCGATCGCCGAATTCGTCCTCGCTTTCTCCCGTGTCGCTGGCTGTCGTGTCGTTTTCGTCGGTTTCGCTTGCATACGGTTCAAACCGATATGGCTCAATAGCTTCAGTTTCTTCTTCAATTTCGTTTTCGCTACCTGCCTCCACACTACAACCATCCGTTTCAATACATGCGTAATCTGTTGAATCGCTTAAGCCGCTGAAATCCGAGTCTGAATCCGAGCTAATGTCGCTATAGCTTGCTGTTCTTTCCGCCATGTTTGTTTGTGTTGGCATCACTGTGTGACGTCACAGGAAAATGGACGGGAGGTTAAAATCAGGCACTTTGAAGCTTTTTTTAGGGATATTGCGTGATGGGTAAAATTTTGAAAAAAACTTCGAAAAATAAAATAAGCCACTGGGAACTGATTTTTAATGGTTTTAACCCTTCTGAAATTGTGATAATGTTCCCCTTTAAAACAGTTAGCGCCATCTTTTGACGCTTCTTCCACTCCCGTCCTTGCACGCTACACCGCTACAACAAAGATGACGGGAAGAAGACGCTGCCGAAGGTGAGCCACGTAAATAAGAGCGCCCACAAAACGGCGCATCCTGAAGCGACTGTCAGAAAGCGGCTTGGAGATGATCTGTAAAACATCACCTATGCAACATTTTGACCAAAGCACCACCATTACATGTTATGTAGACCACAAGGAAGTCTCTTAAAAAAAAAATTTAATAATAAAAAAATTACTCCTTTAATGCACCCTATAATCCGGAGCGCTTTATACATACTTGCCAACCCTCCCGAATTTTCCGGGAGACTCCCGAAATTCAGCGCCTCTCCCAAAAAACTCCCGGGACAAATATTCTCCCGAAAATCTCCCGATTTTCAGTCGGAGCTGGAAGCCACGCCCCCTCCAGCTCCATGCGGACCTGAGTGAGGACAGCCTTTTTTCATGACGGGAGGACAACAGGGTGACAAGAACTAAATCATCCAGACTAGAGATAAATTGTATTATTATGTTTATTTTACCTAAAAATAAATATATTTATTAATTAAAAAAAAAAAAAAAAACTAAATACATTTTTACTATATTTTGCTAAAAACATCAAAATTAATTGTATTTGTATTTGTATTTTTTCGTGACTCCTTATTACATCCAGCCATAGAATTATACATTAAAATAAACATATTTCAAATAATTGATTTTAAATTATCATAATAATTCATTTAAAATGACCATATTTAATTGTTAAAATAATTGCTTGTTTATCAACAACTTTAGCATTTTATTCATTACATTTTGAAACTCTCAGAAGCCAAGTTATGTTATATTCCTTATTACCGTATTTTCCGCACTATAAGGCGCACCTAAAAACCACAAATTTACTCAAAAGCTGACAGTGCGCCTTATAACCCGGTGCGCTTTATATATGGATAAATATTAAGATTCATTTTCATAAAGTTTCGGTTTCGTAACTACGGTAAACAGCCGCCATCTTTTTTCCCGGTAGAACAGGAAGCGCTTCTTCTTCTACGCAAGCAACCGCCAAGGTAAGCACCCGCCCCCATAGAACAGGAAGCGCTTCTTCTTCTACTGTAAGCAACC
>NC_084568.2:5142500-5150000 GCF_033978685.3 Nerophis lumbriciformis
GTGCTAATCGGCACGCTGGTGCTCTTTTGTTTGTATCCCGCATGGTTTATGGACAATAAACCATTTCCTTATTTGCACCTTGCCTCCGGAGTCCCGGCTGCAGCCTGGGAGAACGATCCACGCAGTAAAATGCGACCCCGCCGTGACAACTATGACCATCCATCCATCCATCCATCTTCTTCCGCTTATCCGAGGTCGGGTCGCGGGGGCAGCAGCCTAAGCAGGGAAGCCCAGACTTCCCTCTCCCCAGCCACTTCGTCCAGCTCTTCCTGTGGGACCCCGAGGCGTTCCCAGGCCAGTCGGGAGACATAGTCTTCCCAACGTGTCCTGGGTCTTCCCCGCGGCCTCCTACCGGTCGGACGTGCCCTAAACACCTCCCTAGGGAGGCGTTCGGGTGGCATCCTGACCAGATGCCCGAACCACCTCATCTGGCTCCTCTCGATGTGGAGGAGCAGCGGCTTTACTTTGAGCTTCTCACCCTATCTCTAAGGGAGAGCCCCACCACCCGGCGGAGGAAACTCATTTCGGCCGATTGTACCCGTGATCTTGTCCTTTCGGTCATAACCTAAAGCTCATGACCATAGGTGAGGATGGGAACGTAGATCGACCGGCAAATCGAGAGCTTTGCCTTCCGGCTCAGCTCCTTCTTCACCACAACGGATCGATACAGCGTCCACATTACTGAAGACGCCGCACCGATCCGCCTGTCGATCTCACCATCCACTCTTCCCTCACTCGTGAACAAGACTCCGAGGTACTTGAACTCCTCCACTTGGGGCAAGATCTCCTTCCCAACCCGGAGATGGCACTCCACCCTTTTCCGGGCGAGAACCATGGACTCGGACTTGGAGGTGCTGATTCTCATCCCAGTCGCTTCACACTCGGCTGCGAACCGATCCAGTGAGAGCTGAAGATCCTGGTCCATCTGGTTTTGAATTCTCCCTCGGTTAATCCTACATATGTGTCGGATGTGTTAATGTCCTTGCGTATTACCTTAGATTGGTAGACAACTGATGTTTGTAAGCACCCCCCGTTGAGAGGGCAATCAGGTTTCTTTCGACAATTACATCCTTTGTTGGTTTTGGATGTATATATATATATATATATATATATACACATACATACATATATATATTATATATACACATATATACACACACATATAATATATATATATATATATATATATATATATGTATGTATGTATGTACATATATATATATACACACATATATATATATATATATGTATATATACACATTCATACATACACATACATATATATATATTTATATATATAGGTGAGGATGGGAACGTAGATCGACCGGCAAATCGAGAGCTTTGCCTTCCGGCTCAGCTCCTTCTTCACCACAACGGATCGATACAGCGTCCGCATTACTGAAGACGCCGCACCGATCCGCCTGTCGATCTCACGATCCACTCTTCCCTCACTCGTGAACAAGACTCCGAGGTACTTGAACTCCTCCACTTGGGGCAAGATCTCCTTCCCAACCCGGAGATGGCACTCCACCCTTTTCCGGGCGAGAACCATGGACTCGGACTTGGAGGTGCTGATTCTCATCCCAGTCGCTTCACACTCGGCTGCGAACCGATCCAGTGAGAGATGAAGATCCTGGCCAGATGAAGCCATCAGGACCACATCATCTGCAAAAAGCAGAGACCTAATCCCCTCAACGCCTTGACTGCGCCTAGAAATTCTGTCCATAAAAGTCATGAACAGAATCGGTGACAAAGGGCAGCCTTGGCGGAGTCCAACCCTCACTGGAAACGTGTCCGACTTACTGCCGGCAACTATGACCATACATGGCAATTGTTGTAAAAAATTATATTATAGTATATTTTAATGGAATAAAAAAATTTGGATCAGTAGTTGGGAAGGAGTAGGATAAACGAGCAGTAAAATGTATAATTTTTAACCAACTATTGGGTCAAGGAGAGCTAAATTGCGCCACCCAATAGTTGGGTTTGGAATAACCCAACATTGTAGTGAGCATAACTCAGCTTTTGTGTTAAATAAATTCAACCCAATAGTTGGGTTATGAATCAACCAACATTGAGTTAGCATAACCTCCACATCCCACCCCCCGGATTGTAAATAATGTAAATAATTCAATTTATATACTCTGATGATTAACTTGGTAGGGAGGGGTAGCATCCCAAGCTGCAGCTCTCGCAAGGGAGCACCCATACAGCGCTACGAAAAACCCTGAAGATACATAAGACCAAGATAGGCTGCCTAGGGAAACCCGTGGTGCAACGCACAGTGCCAGTACCCTGTACGGCACCTGATGAGACGGAGGAGGATCCAGGCCCGGACACTCCCCACAGTGCCCAGAACTTCCAAGCACCACCGGCGCAGCCCCAGGGCAGATCGTCGGAGGGGGGACGCGTGGCGTAGAGCGCTACCTGGATACAAGTCGAGGGACTGATCACCCTCGGCTGGGTCGTCCGGGTGAGGGTGTTTGATTAAGACCCGAAACACCCTATGACCTCGGGAGAATCACTGATGATGTGTCCAGGTTTCACCATGAGGTGTATTATTATAAACTAATCTAGTATGGCATTGCCATTGACTTCCAGGAAGAGGCTGGATGACAACCCCGAAAGAGTGGTGACAACTGGAGAGACAGTTGACAGCCCGGAAAGACGGCAACCGGGGCAGGGAGGGGTAGCATCCCAAGCTGCAGCTCTCGCAAGGGAGCACCCATACAGCGCTACGAAAAAACCCTGAAGATACATAAGCCCAAGATAGGCTGCCTAGGGAAACCCGTGGTGCAACGCACAGTGCCAGTACCCTGTACGGCACCTGATGAGACGGAGGAGGATCCAGGCCCGGACACTCCCCACAGTACCCAGAACTTCCAGCCCCAGGGCAGACCGTCGGAGGGGGGACGCGTGGCGTAGAGCTCTACCTGGATACAAGTCGAGGGACTGATCACCCTCGGCTGGGTCGTCCGGGTGAGGGTGTTTGATTAAGACCCGAAACACCCTATGACCTCGGGAGAATCACTGATGATGTGTCCAGGTTGCACCATGAGGTGTATTATTATAAACTAATATAGTATGGCATTGCCATTGACTTCCAGGAAGAGGCTGGATGACAACCCCGAAAGAGTGGTGACAACTGGAGAGACAGTTGACAGCCCGGAAAGACGGCAACCGGGGCATGGAAGGGGTAGCGTCCCAAGCTGCAGCTTTCGCAAGGCAGCACCCATACAGCCCTACGAAAAAACCCTGAAGATACATAAGACCAAGATAGGCTGCCTAGGGAAACCCGTGGTGCAACGCACAGTGCCAGTACCCTGTACGGCACCTGATGAGACGGAGGAGGATCCAGGCCCGGACACTCCCCACAGTACCCAGAACTTCCAGCCCCAGGGCAGACCGTCAGAGGGGGGACGCGTGGCGTAGAGCGCTACCTGGATACAAGTCGAGGGACGGATCACCCTCGGCTGGGTCGCCCGGGTGAGGGTGTTTGATTAAGACCCGAAACACCCTATGACTTCGGGAGAATCACTGATGATGTGTCCAGGTTGCACCATGAGGTGTATTATTATAAACTAATCTAGTATGGCATTGCCATTGACTTCCAGGAAGAGGCTGGATGACAACCCCGAAAGAGTGGTGACAACTGGAGAGACAGTTGACAGCCCGGAAAGACGGCAACCGGGGCAGGGAGGGGTAGCATCCCAAGCTGCAGCTCTCGCAAGGGAGCACCCATACAGCGCTACGAAAAAACCCTGAAGATACATAAGACCAAGATAGGCTGCCTAGGGAAACCCGTGGTGCAACGCACAGTGCCAGTACCCTGTACGGCACCTGATGAGACGGAGGAGGATCCAGGCCCGGACACTCCCCACAGTACCCAGAACTTCCAGCCCCAGGGCAGACCGTCGGAGGGGGGACGCGTGGCGTAGAGCGCTACCTGGATACAAGTCGAGGGACTGATCACCCTCGGCTGGGTGAGGGTGTTTGATTAAGACCCGAAACACCCTATGACCTCGGGAGAATCACTGATGATGTGTCCAGGTTGCACCATGCGGTGTATTATTATAAACTAATCTAGTATGGCATTGCCATTGACTTCCAGGAAGAGGCTGGATGACAACCCCGAAAGAGTGGTGACAACTGGAGAGACAGTTGACAGCCCGGAAAGACGGCAACCGGGGAAAGAGAGGGGTAGCATCCCAAGCTGCAGCTCTCGCAAGGGAGCACCCATACAGCCCTACGAAAAAACCCTGAAGATACATAAGACCAAGATAGGCTGCCTAGGGAAACCCGTGGTGCAACGCACAGTGCCAGTACCCTGTACGGCACCTGATGAGACGGAGGAGGATCCAGGCCCGGACACTCCCCACAGTGCCCAGAACTTCCAAGAAACACCGGCGCAGCCCCAGGGCAGACCGTCGGAGGGGGGACGCGTGGCGTAGAGCGCTACCTGGATACAAGTCCAGGGACTGATCACCCTCGGCTGGGTGAGGGTGTTTGATTAAGACCCGAAACACCCTATGACCTCGGGAGAATCACTGATGATGTGTCCAGGTTGCACCATGAGGTGTATTATTATAAACTAATCTAGTATGGCATTGCCATTGACTTCCAGGAAGAGGCTGGATGACAACCCCGAAACAGTGGTGACAACTGGAGAGACAGTTGACAGCCCGGAAAGACGGCAACCGGGGCAGGGAGGGGTAGCATCCCAAGCTGCAGCTCTCGCAAGGGAGCACCCATACAGCGCTACGAAAAACCCTGAAGATACATAAGACCAAGATAGGCTGCCTAGGGAAACCCGTGGTGCAACGCACAGTGCCAGTACCCTGTACGGCACCTGATGAGACGGAGGAGGATCCAGGCCCGGACACTCCCCACAGTACCCAGAACTTCCAGCCCCAGGGCAGACCGTCGGAGGGGGGACGCGTGGCGTAGAGCTCTACCTGGATACAAGTCGAGGGACTGATCACCCTCGGCTGGGTGAGGGTGTTTGATTAAGACCCGAAACACCCTATGACCTCGGGAGAATCACTGATGATGTGTCCAGGTTGCACCATGAGGTGTATGATTATAAACTAATGTGATAACTGTATTATGCTGATCTTATATATCTGTACCATGAATTGATTTACGTGGACCCCGACTTAAACAAGTTGAAAAACTTATTGGGGTGTTACCATTTAGTGGTCAATTGTACGGAATATGTACTGTACTGTGCAATCTACTAATAAAAGTTTCAATCAATCAATCAATTGGTCGGGAATAACCCAACATTAAGTTATCATACCTCAACTTTTTGGTTAAATAATTCAACGCAAAAGTTGGGTTGAAAAATGTAACCCAAAATGTGGAGTTAGAATAACTCAAATAAGGGGTTTGTCCTTTTCTGAATTGCAGTTGGGTGATTTATTTCTCCTAAAATCCTAATAATCATTTCCATTGTTTGGCCAAGTGTCTGTTCATAAAGATAAACCACTAAAGGGTGCTCAGAGGCTTCAGGAAAATCTGCTTTTGAGGATCGACTGCTGGGGAACGGCAAAGATGTGTACTTTCACACCCAGCGTGTCGCGCTGCAGATTCTCAGATCTGTGAACTGCGAACGTCTGTTGACACGTGAATCTGTCAGTTCACAAGAAAACACACCAGTGCTCCGAGCCAATCGGTCGCTGCTGCTTCCGTATGCTTCCGTCAGGCGGGATACTCTCAACATGGCGTGGAACGCTTGCATATTAAAATGACCCACACATTGTCGGGAATAAAACAACTGCGAGAATGAGGAGTAGCAAAGAAGCAGAGGAAGAGAGTCAAGCGACACCTGTCAGGGTTGGAACAACCACACAAGAGGAGACTGGAAAATCCTGCTGATTGTGCAGGATTTAGTGCAAAGCAGAGTGCACTAAATAGCTGTAACCAGCAGAGGTGCTGGCGAGTCAACGAATCTGCAGTGTAAAACAGAGGACCATTCTCCACTGATGCCAGTAACGCTTAGTCTAATAATACAGTTCTTAAATAATAGGGTGACACGTGTGCATGCTTTATCAGTATTATGCATCATACCCCGATTAGAAAAGCTGTGCACTACAAAACGTGCTCATTGTAGCTATTAATCCCGACTTCCTAATTTTGATCAAAAAGAAAAATTAGCATAAATTGTTTCGTTCATTTTTGTTCAAAGTGTTTTACATGTTGTGCAAGTCAATTTTAATGTATTGTTATTTATTGAGGTTTTTGGGTTGTTTTTTTTAAGTATCAAGAATAATGTAAACTCACTACACCGGTATGTTTTAACTCTTTCATGGTGAGTTTACTGACAGATATAAGTAAGAACTTTACACTACCGTATTTTCCGCACTATAAGGCGCACCTAAAAACCACAAATTTTCTCAAAAGCTGACAGTGCGCCTTATAACCCGGTGCGCTTTATATATGGATTAATATTAAGATTCATTTTCATAAAGTTTCGGTCTCGCAACTACGGTAAACAGCCGCCATCTTTTTTCCCCGTAGAAGAGGAAGTGCTTCTTCTTCTACGCAAGCAACCGCCAAGGTAAGCACCCGCCCCCATAGAACAGGAAGCGCTTCTTCTTCTACTGTAAGCAACCACCCGCCCGCGTAGAAGAAGAAGAAGTGCGCGGATATTACCGTACGTTTCATTTCCTTTGTGTGTTTACATCTGTAAAGACCACAAAATGGCTCCTACTAAGCGACAGGGATCCGGTTCATGAAAAGACGCAATCTCTCCATCCGCACACGGATTACTATTTCACAGCACCTGCCTAAAGACTTTCAAGAAAAGCTGGCTACTTTCCGTGCATATTGTAAAAACAAGATAGCTGAAAAAAAGATCCGGCCAGAGAACATTATCAACATGGACGAGGTTCCACTGACTTTTGATATTCCTGTGAACCGCACTGTGGATACAACGGGAGCACGTACGGTGAATATTCGCACCACAGGGAATGAGAAGTCATCCTTCACTGTGGTTCTAGCTTGCCATGCTAATGGCCAGAAACTTCCACCCATGGTGATATTCAAAAGGAAGACCTTGCCAAAAGAGACCTTTCCAGCCGGCGTCATCATAAAAGCTAACTCGAAGGGATGGATGGATGAAGAAAAGATGAGCGAGTGGTTAAGGTAAGTTTACGCGAAGAGGCCGGGTGGCTTTTTTCACGCAGCTCCGTCCATGTTGATATACGACTCCGTGCGCGCCCACATCACGCTGGTTTTTAATATATTATTAAAGTTTGACTGACCTATCTGACTGTTTTTTTGACATTCCTTTAGCGCAGTTAGATGCGGCTTATAACACGGGGCGTCTTATAGGTGGACAAAGTTTTGAAATATGCCGTTCATTGAAGGCGCGGCTTATAACCCAGGGCGCCTTATGGTGCGGAAAATACGGTACTTTATATTAGAAATGGCAACAGCGGAGGATGAATGTCCCATAACAAGAAGATAGAGAAAAAGAAGAAGCTTATCGACTACGAT
>NC_084568.2:5155000-5382500 GCF_033978685.3 Nerophis lumbriciformis
GGCAGGTAAAACCTGTTGGAATAGGGGCGGTATAGCTTGGTTGGTAGAGTGGACGTGCCAGCAACTTGAGGGTTCCAGGTTCGATCCCCGCTTCCGCCATCCTAGTCACTACCGTTGTGTCCTTGGGCAAGACACTTTACCCACCTGCTCCCAGTGCCACCCACACTGCTTTAAATGTACCGTATTTTCAGCACTATTAGCCGCACCTAAAAACCACAAATTTACTCAAAAGCTGACAGTGCGGCTTATAACCCGGTGCGCTTTATATATGGATTAATATTAAGATTCATTTTCATAAAGTTTCGGTCTCGCAACAACGGTAAACAGCCGCCATCTTTTTTCCCCGTAGAAGAGGAAGTGCTTCTTCTTCTACGCAAGCAACCGCCAAGGTAAGCACCCGCCCCCATAGAACAGGAAGCGCTTCTTCTTCTACTGTAAGCAACCACCCGCCCGCGTAGAAGAAGAAAAAGAAGTGCGCGGATATTACGTTTCATTTCCTTTGTGTGTTTACATCTGTAAAGACCACAAAATGGCTCCTACTAAGCGACAGGGATCCGGTTCATGAAAAGACGCAATCTCTCCATCCGCACACGGACTACTATTTCACAGCAACTGCCTAAAGACTTTCAAGAAAAGCTGGCTACTTTCCGTGCATATTGTAAAAACAAGATAGCTGAAAAAAAGATCCGGCCAGAGAACATTATCAACATGGACGAGGTTCCACTGACTTTTGATATTCCTGTGAACCGCACTGTGGATACAACGGGAGCACGTACGGTGAATATTCGCACCACAGGGAATGAGAAGTCATCCTTCACTGTGGTTCTAGCTTGCCATGCTAATGGCCAGAAACTTCCACCCATGGTGATATTCAAAAGGAAGACCTTGCCAAAAGAGACCTTTCCAGCCGGCGTCATCATAAAAGCTAACTCGAAGGGATGGATGGATGAAGAAAAGATGAGCGTGTGGTTAAGGTAAGTTTACGCGAAGAGGCCGGGTGGCTTTTTTCACGCAGCTCCGTCCATGTTGATATACGACTCCATGCGCGCCCACATCACGCTGGTTTTTAATATATTATTAAAGTTTGACTGACCTATCTGACTGTTTTTTTGACATTCCTTTAGCGCAGTTAGATGCGGCTTATAACACGGGGCGGCTTATAGGTGGACAAAGTTTTGAAATATGCCGTTCATTGAAGGCGCGGCTTATAACCCAGGGCGGCTTATGGTGCGGAAAATACGGTAACTTAGATATTGGGTTTCACTATTTAAAAGCAGTTTCGAGTCACTAGAGAAAAGTGCTATATAAATATAATTCACTTCACTTCAATAGGGGTGGTTGTTGACATAAAATTGGCAATAAAAGTTGAAAATAGCGCCTTTTTTTAACAGGCATGACGGCGCATCGCCTTCACATCGTGACATTGCTGGTTTTACGAGCAGAGGAGCATGTTCGGCAGCGCACAATCACAGAGTACTTACAAGCAGACACAGTGTGTAGACAGAAAAGGGAGAACAGACGCATTTTGGCTTAAAAACTGACGATAAAGGTGAAGTTATAACACTGAAACGCCCTCAGGAAGAGGTGCTTTAAGACACGGCTAGCTAGCTAGCGGCTAACGTCCAGTGTTTTAGCTACTTCTAAATCACTAATCCTCGCCTCCATGGCGACAAATAAAGTGAGTTTCTTACAAGTATCATCCCTGCAGGACGAGGAATAGCTAAACATGCTTCACTACACACCGTAGCTCACCGGCGTCACAATGTAAACAAACGCCATGGGTGGATTTACGCCTGACATCCACTGTAATGATACCAAGTACAATAGCGTATCTAGTCAATACTACTTTGATTACAGCGATACTTTTTATCGTTACAATGTATATTATGTTTATAAACTCATGAAATGCGTCCCTGGACACATGAGGACTTAAATTATGACCAACGAATGACACTGTAACTACTTGGTATCGGATCGACACCCAAATGTGTGGTATGATCCAAAACTAATGTAAAGCATCCAAACAACAGAAGAATAAGTGATTATTACAATTTGATAGAAGTGTAGATAGAACATGTTAAAAGAGAAAGTAAGCAGAAATTAATAGTAAATGAACAAGTAGATTAACAATAATTTTTTTACCACTTGTCCTTAATAATTTTAACAAAATAATAGAATGGTAAATGACACAATATGTTACTGCATACGTCAGCAGACTAATTAGGAGCCTTTTTTTGCTTATTTACTAATAAAATAAAAGTTGTCTCGTATACTCACTATTTTATTTAAGGACAAACTTGCAATAAGAAACATATGTTTAACGTACCCTAAGATTTTTTGTTAAAATAAAGACAATAATGCAATTTTTTGTGGTCCCCTTTATTTAGAAAAGTATCGAAAAGAATCGAAATACATTTTGGTATCGGGACAACCCTAGCGCAAATATAGCGTGACTTCTATACATTATACTACTTTTCATTTGGTTTCACTAAAAAAAGCCCCCAATTTTTAAAGTGTGGCGGCTATGATTTTGCCGCGGCCATGTTTAGTTAAGGGGAAACTCCGTAAATAGGTAAACAAACATCAATATAAAATGTCAATATTTTTAAGAAAAAAAATTGTACCTCTACAAATATTGAACATCTGGAAGTGCAGTTTTCCCCCCCGGTTGAAAAAACTGGGTCAGGTGGTTTGTTTGGGGGTTTTTTTTGTTGCAAATTGCAATTGCATGAAACTTATTAATGCCTCTAAACATCGTATTTAATGTTTTTTAATTCCATTTAGGTTGTTTAATTTTCACAAACTCCATTTAATGATTCTTATTCAGACCTGGGCAATTATTTTGATTCGGGAGGCAAATTTAAACAAAAAATGTGTCTGGGGGCCGGTATATCTGATTTTTAGGAACACTAATGCAAAACGTCAAAATAATGTCTGAATGCTAAAAACGTTATGACAGACCACCTTAAAAATACGGCATTCACCCTTTTTGTACTGAACGAGACACCCAGAATGTACGGGAAAATAAAGAATGTGGGGTTTACAATATTAACTATGAAGGATAAAACACTGAATATTGACAACATATGAACGTCACACCCCCTCTCCATCCACATATTTTACAATCAAGCGAAACGCAACAAAAATGAAACAAACACAGCGAAATATGAACGCGAAGGGTAAAAGAGAAAACCCCACCTACAATCTGATATATTTAATAAATCACTAAGCTTTAGAACTTTCTTCCGCGTCTGTCCCTGACACCCGCATTGCAACTAATTAGATGACCATAGTAACTGTTGCGTTTGGACCAGTTGTTCCTCCCAGGGAATTCAAGTCACAAGTCGCTCCCAAGCTCTTTACGACACTTAAAGCTGAGTTGGAAAAACCACCAGAGACAGAATAGGTATTTTGTAATATATTTGCAAAGCTTTGCAGATATACATTCACAGAGACAGCATAGAACATTCGGATCGCCCCGCTAAGATGGTCTGTCTTTCCGACCCAAAACCCTCTCCCCTCTCTCTAGTCAAAACACATTCCAAAGATCAAGGTTAACACACACAGTTTACTTGCAGAGAAACAGAAAGAGAATAAATGGAATGGTATATCTGATTTTTAGGAACACTAATGCAAAACGTCAAAATAATGTCTGAATGCTAAAAACGTTATGACAGACCACCTTAAAAATACGGCATTTACCCTTTTTGTACTGAACGAGACACCCAGAATGTACGGGAAAATAAAGAATGTGGGGTTTACAATATTAACTATGAAGGATAAAACACTGAATATTGACAACATATGAACGTCACACCCCCTCTCCATCCACATATTTTACGATCGAGCGAAACGCAACAAAAATGAAACAAACACAGCGAAATATGAATGCGAAGGGTAAAAGAGAAAACCCCACCTACAATCTGATATATCTAATAAATCACTAAGCTTTAGAACTTTCTTCCGCGTCTGTCCCTGACACCCGCATTGCAACTAATTAAATGACCATAGTAACTGTTGCGTTTGGACCAGTTGTTCCTCCCAGGGAATTCAAGTCACAAGTCGCTCCCAAGCTCTTTACGACACTTAAAGCTGAGTTGAAAAACCACCAGAGACAGAATAGGTATTTTGTAATATATTTGCAAAGCTTTGCAGATATACATTCACAGAGACAGCATAGAACATTCGGATCGCCCCGCTAAGATGGTCTGTCTTTCCGATCCAAAACCCTCTCCCCTCTTCCCTCTGTCTAGTCAAAACACATGCACATTATCTCTCTAGTCAAAACACATTCCAAAGATCAAGGTTAACACACACAGTTTACTTGCAGAGAAACAGAAAGAGAATAAATGGAATGGTATATCTGATTTTTAGGAACACTAATGCAAAACGTCAAAATAATGTCTGAATGCTAAAAACGTTATGACAGACCACCTTAAAAATACGGCATTTACCCTTTTTGTACTGAACGAGACACCCAGAATGTACGGGAAAATAAAGAATGTGGGATTTACAATATTAACTATGAAGGATAAAACACTGAATATTGACAATATATGAACGTCACACCCCCTCTCCATCCACATATTTTACAATCGAGCGAAACGCAACAAAAATGAAACAAACACAGCGAAATATGAACGCGAAGGGTAAAAGAGAAAACCCCACCTACAATCTGATACATCTAATAAATCACTAAGCTTTAGAACTTTCTTCCGCGTCTGTCCCTGACACCCGCATTGCAACTAATTAGATGACCATAGTAACCAATTCATTACCATAGTAACCAGTGACGTGCGGTGAGGTTGATGGCTGGTGAGGCACTGACTTCATCACAGTCAGATTTACAAACATATGAACCCTAAAGAGTATCTTATTCACCATTTGATTGGCAGCAGTTAACAGGTTATGTTTAAAAGATCATACCAGCATTCTTCCCTGCTTGGCACTCAGCATCAAGGGTTGGAATTGGGGGTTAAATCACCAAAAATGATTCCCGGGCGCGGCGCCGCTGCTGCCCACTGCTCCCCTCACCTCCCAAGGGGTGAACAAGGGGATGGGTCAAATGCAGAGGACAAATTTCATTACACCTAGTGTGTGTGTGTCAATCATTGGTACTTTAACTTAACTTTAACTTTACACATACAAACTGTAGCACACAAAAAAGCACATTTAATAAAAAAACGTTACCTTTACTTATAAATGCGCCGCTGTTGTGCCGGATTAATGAACCCCCTGATGGGAGTGTTATATCAACTAAAGCCCTCACATCAACTTTCCACGTGCAAGATTGAATCTATTTAAAAAAGTATAACCGAGGGTTTATAAATGTCACCTATACTGTATGAAACTACAAAATAACAAACACGGAGGCTCTAGTTTACACGAGGACCACTTTATTTACATTCTTTCAAAAACCTCCGCAACGTGACATCACTTCCGCTCTTAGCGCCTTCAAAATAAGAGCTCAAGGCATATACTGTATAACAGCGCATAACAGGAACTTAACATCACAAAGAGGAAAGCCCATAAAAATAGGTTACAAAAGTTATTTAATAAGAAGCCAAAAAGTGCAAAAACAATAATGTTCGTGTTGGAGGAGTTGTGAATTAGGTACACCTGCAGTCTGCAGGTGTACCTAATGTTGTGGCCCTGCAGTCATTCACAACTCCTCCAACACGAACATTATTGTTTTTGCACTTTTTGGCTTCTTATGAAATAACTTTTTTAAATAGATTCAATCTCGCACGTGGAAAGTTTAAGTGCGGGCTTTAGTTGATATAACACTCCCGTCAGGGGTTGCCGTGCATTCTACGGCGGGGGTGCAGGAGGCGAGCCTCAGCCAGTGCGTCTTTTGCAGCCGTTTTATGATCGCTCAGCACAAGAAATACGTTACACACATACAGTTGTTGACAAAATACACTGTACATTATATACCTCAGCTAACTAAACTATGGAAATGTATAATATAGTTCATACAGCAATACGGTCTCACTGCACAGCAGGCCAGCAGTTAGCCGAGTCCGTCCATGTTGAGGCACTGAGTGACGTGCCTCGACTGGCTGCTGTTCACCGCACCGTCTCTTCTCAGTATTTGAACGGCAAATGTGAAAATTCAGCGATTTTGAATAAAAATCATCTAAAACTGGTGAAGTTAAATGGAAAATAACTTTATAGTATAATCACTGGATACATTTAATAATTTAATATATTTTTTTTTCTTTTTACATTTTTTTTCTTTCCATGATGGCAGGTGAGGTAACTGTGCAGCTGTGGTATAACTTGCATCAAGTTCAATAATAAATAAAATAACTTCCATCAAGTTCAATAATAAATAAAACAAAAGTGTTATAACATGCATCAAGTTCAATAATAAATAAGAAAAAGTGTTATAACTTGCATCACGTTCAATAATAAATCAAAAAAACTGTTATAACTTGCATCAAGTTCAATAATAAATCAAAAAAAGTGTTATAACTTGCATCACGTTCAATAATAAATCAAAAAAAGTGTTATAACTTGCATCAAGTTCAATAATAAATTAAATAAAAGTGTTATAACTTGCATCAAGTTCAATAATAAATCAAAAAAAGTGTTATAACTTGCATCAAGTTCAATAATAAATCAAAAAAGTGTTATAACTTGCATCAAGTTCAATAATAAATCAAAAAGTGTTATAACTTGCATCACGTTCAATAATAAATCAAAAGTGTTATAACTTGCATCAAGTTCAATAATAAATCAAATAACTTGCATCAAGTTCAATAATAATAAAAAAAAAAGTGTTATAACTTGCATCAAGTTCAATAATAAATCAAATAAAAGTGTTATAACTTGCATCAAGTTCAATAATAAATCAAATAACTTGCATCAAGTTCAATAATAAATCAAAAAAAGTGTTATAACTTGCATCAAGTTCAATAATAAATAAAACAAAAGTGTTATAACTTGCATCAAGTTCGATAATAAATCAAAAAAAGTGTTATAACTTGCATCAAGTTCAATAATAAATCAAAAAAAGTGTTATAACTTGCATCAAGTTCAATAATAAATAAAACAAAAGTGTTATAACTTGCATCAAGTTCAATAATAAATCAAAAAAAGTGTTATAACTTGCATCAAGTTCAATAATAAATCAAATAACTTGCATCAAGTTCAATAATAAATACAATAAAAGTGCCACTTTGCAATCTTTGCAAAAAAAAAAAGGAGGAGCTATGCATTTGGCAAGACAGGGCAAGTGACAGCACTTTCCCCCAGGAGAGCCATCTTGCTTCACTGTGAAACTGCACGGCTGTATGATCAGCTCCCATTTCCTCACACAGTGCAGAGAACAGTCGCGCTTTCAGTGGTCGTGTTTTGATCAAATTTACCGCGCTCACAACATGTTAAAACCTCATTGAGTTCGGGGCTGAGCTGCCTTGACGCGAGTGCTTCCCGGTGAATGACACAGTGTGTGCCCGTCAGATTTTTGTTTCTCTGCAGGCGCTGGCTCTGGCTCGACGACCTTTGAGGTGCGAGTCACAAATGTATATAATTGTGTAATTGTGATCCACACATTAGCCTGTTACCCATCCGCGCGAAAGTTTGTTCCGCTTAGCCCCGCCCCCATTAGTTACTGTTGCTATGTCTGTCAAACTTTCGCTCCTACCGAGAAATATAAAGCCTACAGTAAAAATAAGTACCGGTAATTTCCATTTATTTATATAGCGGATTTCACAGACAGAATCACAAAGTGATTTACAGTGTGTATAGAAAATGAAAGCATAGTAAAAAAAATAATCTAAGAATATAATAATTTAAAAAAAAAATTTAAAGTGAAATTTCCTCCCGTTCCTCGCGCCCCACCTGTCATGTCTCTATTCCCCACCAGTGGGGCGCGCCCCACACTTTGAGAAACGCTGCTCTAGTGACTGCACGTCACTGATAGTAACTAATTAGATTACCATAGTAACTAGTACATCATGCAAAAGCACAGATTCCAACCATTGAAATACTTTGTATAGTTGAAGACTTATGGTCATTAGAAAACATCACTGCACATCATAATGGCAGCTACACTTTCCATCTTAAAGATCTAAAAAAAAATTATTTGGGAATGTCCGGCGGGCCAGATTGAAAAGCTTAACGGGCCGCATGTGGCCCCTGGGCCTTAATTTGCCCAGGTTTGCTCTTATTGCTTTTTAATGACAAAAATCCAGTGCAAACTCACCTTTTAGATTTTTCGGGTTGTTTTGCTTGGTGCGCGGCATCTTTCCCACCTCAGTTCACAAGTGCATGTTGGGAAAACCGGCCTCTACTGCCGAGCCTTGAGGGAAGCTGAGACCCGAGGTGGCGGTGATGGCGGCATCGGCGTACATCTGCGACAGAAAAGAAAGGAAAAAAAACACACACACGTGTCAAGTGGGGATGAGCTTCGCCTAAACGCCACACTGTGCTGGCCTTGTATTTCGCACTTGGCAGCTGCGTGCTCGTCCAGGACAGAGCTGCCGATTGAGGTTATAGTCCTCTAACAGGTGCCCCCTCGGGGGCTCCTCTGTGGTGTCGCTCGGGGGGCCGTGGAGGTGTGACTTTTCCACCGCTATCTGTCACTACGGAGTTTTGGGGCCAAACCAGCCTGATTGACATGTGGGTGGGTGCTCGCCGAGGATGAAAGATGCACACAATAAAAGCTCTGTGCGATGAACGCTTAGGGTGACACAGAGGACAACTGTCATCACGTGCGTGCCATCATTTTTACTATTCTTATTAAAAAGCAGACGTGAACCGGTTTCACGCGAGTAGCTGCAACAACAACAAAAAAAGATACGCCTGTTCGATATTGATGCACGTGCATCATCCCCGTCAACACCTGCACGTTGCAGCGCTTCCTTTGTTTGCCCTCCACGGTGATTACATAACACTTTACTACAAGGGGATGCTTTTTTTTTTCTTCTTTCTCTCCATACACTTTGCTGCTACATGTGGCGCCGGAGCGATGACATCATCGGATGAGAGCATCATCTGCAGCTTTTGTACCATCCATCTTTATTTACAAGCCCCCCCCCCTCTCCTCCTCATGCAAAACACAAACAATCCTCTCACCTGAGGGGGGGGGGACGTAACGTAACACTCCACAGCAGCTCCCGACGACGTGGAGAAGGGAGACATGCACGCCTGTCTGCCTGTCAGTCTGTCTGCAAAGCAAGCCTTGCCTGTCTCACCCTCCCTCTCTTTCTCTCTCTCTCTCTCGCTCTTTGAGGAAACACCCTGGTGCTATAAAAAAAAAAAAAATAAACAAGAGAATGCACCGACAGGTGATTAATAAAGCACGGATGCATTTGAACGCAACATTTTTTTAGCCGAACGCAATTAATTGCTGTAGCAAAAAAAGGGGACACAATGCAAATTGCCTATTTTCTTGCGACACGTGAACACGCCCTGCGCGAGTGGGAGGAGCCAGGGAAAACCCCTCGCTGCCTTCACGCCAACAAGTCCACGCAGTACCCAGTCCACACACACACACATAGGAGGGGAAATAAGCCCCGAGCTTACCTACTATGACTTTGAGCGGGAGGGCTGAGGGAAAGGCAGCAAAAAAAAAAAAAAAACAATGGCGAGGGGAAAGTTGAGCCGACAACGAACGACTCGTAACACGACTGACTAAAAAATAAAAATAAAAAAAAAAGCCCGCGTCTTTACACGCTAAGACACCGCCGGCGAACCCCGAGGAGCTTCCGCCATACTCACACGAACTGTTTATACCTTTAAAGCGACGAAAGAGTGTTGGTGAGGGGGGGTCGGCTCCAGTTTTCTGCCTTCACCTTCTCCCTCACTTTCTATTGCAGGAAACAGACAGGCCCACTGACGTCACCGGGGGTCCCGTCTCCGCCTCCAAGCTACAAGGGGGTCCTCGCGTGTTGAGGGGGAGTTCACGACAACCCACTGCATTTTCCAAGTCCTCGCTGAAAATAACACCCATGCTCGTTTTTTTGTCCGCTTCTAACAAACACAAAGATTAAGAAATGTCACAGGCCAGGAATATTTGCTTATTTTAGTCTAAAATGGCGTTGCAACGCCGCGTCGTTGAACGCGAACTCCCTTCTATGGACCCCGGCTCTCTCTCTCCTCGGTGCATAGTTTAGGATTGACGGTTTTCCCGGAGGTTCCTTGTTGTCAGGTCACGTTGTGTGCCCCTCCGCCACCACCACCAACCCGGGCTTTCCCATGCACGTACTAACCTCCCCGCGGCAGGGACACAATGGCGGGCCTTTCTGCTCGGGGTTTTACCCGCGAGCCTTGTGTATGGAGCTATTCACAAGCACTGTCGTTAAACAATAATGCCTAATAAAACATTTTTAAAAAAAAGGAAACGACCGCGCGTGCCTGTTCACATAGTTCAGGTATTATTCCGCCGTGTGTTGCGTATACTGTCACCTCTAAAACGAGGCGAAGTAGGACCCAATCCATTTTCTACCGCTTGTCCCTTTCTTGTTTGAGCTCAAATTAATTCTGTAGTGCAAAATATGGAAACCAAATAAAAAACATTGCACTCAATTCTGTTGACAGGGCCGTACAACACTCAACTGGGGCCCTCTGCAGAATTGTATTTGGAACTCCCCCAAGCACCCCGTTCCAAAAAAAATATGTTAAACTTCTTAAATCCATTTTTTTTAAATGAGATAATCTTATTTTAAGTGTATGAATTACAACTCATTAAACTATTTATTGATAACTTTATTGTGTGAATGCTTAGGAGCATTCACACAATAAATGTTTTTTTACACTAAATTTCATCTATTTTTATTATTATTATTAAATAATACATTCCACTTTTCTGCTGCTCCGTAATTTCCGTTCCGCATTTTCCAGCACACCTTCAACACATCCACAATTCTCACGCAGTTGCTTTTAGCTGCTGGCATTACACGACAGGCTCTTCTCACTCTTTCCTGTGTCTCCCTCTCACAGACAGCGAGCGCACCTTCTTACACACGTCACATACTGTCACGTCATACGTCACATACTGTCACGTCATACGTCACATACTGTCACGTCATACGTCACATACGTATACGTCCTCCCCAAGCAGAGAGGTAGCAGCATGGCTAACGTTAGCTGTGATGCTAGCGCAGCCGCTAAGGTGCGCGCCTGCTCAAACGTCCTCTGCGCACTGCAAATCTATGCCACGCACAAAATCAAATAAAAAAAATAAGCGCATAACAATTTTCGACACACGGACACGACAGAGAAAACCGTTTTCGTCATCATTGTTCAAATATTGTAATGTCTGTCGAGATGCTTATCTCCGTTCGGTGCCACACGTCCACACCATCAAAATGCTGAGGCAAAAATTTCCACATCAACACCGTATGAAAACATTTGTGATCTATTTAGTTGTGATTTCCTTCCCTGCATGAAAGTTTAAAAGTAGCATATATTAATGCAGTATGAAGAAGAATGTTTTAATGTAGACATGCAAGCCTTGAAAGAACATTTTGAAAATCAAGACTACATTTCCTGCAAATGGGTGCATTTCTACCCTATATTTTAACTTTAGATTTATTCTCATATCAAACTCTTCTGGCTGTCTTTTTGACACTTACATCCAGCGCCCCCCTCCACACCCTGGATTAAAAATAATGTAAATAATTCAATGTGATTATCTTGTGTGATGACTGTATTATGATGATAGTATATATCTGATAGTATATATCTGTATCATGAATCAATTTAAGTGGACCCCGACTTAAACAAGTTGAAAACCTTATTGGGGTGTTACCATTTAGTGGTCAATTGTACGGAATATGTACTTCACTGTGCAACCTACTAATAAAAGTCTCAATCAATCAATCAAAACACATAGAATCATCATACTGCTGTGATTATATGCATCAAGTGTTCATTCAAGGCTAAGGCACAATATCGAGATATATATCGTGTATCGCAATATGGCCTTAAAATATGTCAATATTAAAAAAAGGCCATATCGCCCAGCCCTAGTTCAATGATGCCATTTCTGTTTGTCATGTATAATTTTGTCTATTTTGTGTTTATCCTTGAATAAACAGGTCAGTTTCTTGTTACCAACCATTGTGTATTATTCAAACTCCCCTAATTCAGCTGGCTAGTTGTTATCAAGAGTACTAAAACCCTTTTCAACATGATTCTGACAACTAAGTAGGCTAAATAACTTTAAACTTCAATACATGCTCGGATAGGCCAGTATCGGTCAGTATCGGCATCGGTCAGTATCGGTATCGGATCGGAAATGCAAAAACAATATCGGTATCGGATCGGAAGTGCAAAAACCTGGATCGGGACATCCCTATTTACAATATTAACTATGAAGGATAAAACACTGAATATTGACAACATATGAACGTCACACCCCCTCTCCATCCACATATTTTACAATCGAGCGAAACGCAACAAAAATTAAACAAACACAGCAAAATATGAACGCAAAGGGTAAAAGAGAAAACCCCACCTACAATCTGATACATCTAATAAATCACTAAGCTTTAGAACTTTCTTCCGCGTCTGTCCCTGACACCCGCATTGCAACTAATTAGATGACCATAGTAACCAATTCATTACCATAGTAACTAATTAGATTACCATAGTAACTAGTATATCATGCAAAAGCACAGATTCCAACCATTGAAATACTTTGTATAGTTCATTAGAAAACATTACTGCACATCATAAGGGCAGCTACACTTTCCATCTTAAACATCTAAAAAAAAAATATTTGGGAATGTCCGGCAGGCCAGATTGAAAAGATAACTTATTATTAAGGACCAAGTCCCTTTGGGACAGAGGACCCTATTGAATTTCTAGTGTTTTATTATTATATCGCCGCCTCTTTGAGCTGTAATTTGACCCCCTTAACATGCTATAAAACTCACCAAATTGGGCACACACATCAGGACTGGCGAAAATTGCGATCTAATCAAAAAACCAAACCCCAAAACTCAAAATTGTGCTCTAACACCCAGTAGGAATGTCGTAGAGACATGAAACAAAAACCTCTAAGTAGGTATCACTTAGACCTAGATTTCATACACTGACAACCCGCAGCAAAAATCAACAGGAAGTTTGCAATTCTCCCTTCAAAACAAAAGTTGAGTAAAAACAGTCACCTTTTTTCAAACATTATCTCCTCTGAGCGCGTTTGTCGTGTCGGCTTCAAATTAGCACAGGAGAGGGATTGAACCCTTCTGATTAAAAGTTGATGAAATAGTTTCAATTACTGCTCCGATTTGGATTTTACGAGCCCTCAAAGTCGGTCCCGTCCATCGCTGCTTGCAGCTTTAATTATTATTGTTGTCCAGATTTTGGCACGTTTTACCTTCCACATTTATTACCCGATTCAAACCGTTCCAACTTCAAATCGCGGGCTTTCCCTTGACAAATTCCAAAAATTCCCAGAATTCCAGGTTGTATGAATGTAGGAATAGTTTGAATGTTGGAATGGTTTGAATGTTGAAGAGTTTGAATTTCCAGGGAAAACGGAATTTGGTTTGGAACTTGGGAAAATGTTAGTTTGAATGTCCAGGATGAGTGGAATGTGTTGATGTTCGAATGTTTCGAATAGGTTGAAAAATGTGGGAATTGTGCAACTTGGAAAAATGTCTCATTCATTTCAATAGGAACATCCTGGAAATTTGGGAATTTCGGAAAAACTGTATTTTTTTGAAAATGATTAGGAGCATGAATGTCCTGAATGAGCTGTATTTGTTGGTGTTGGAATTGTTTAAATCGGTCAAGACATGTTGAATTAGTAACAGTTTTTATTTGAGAAATTCCTGGAATTTTGAGAAAACCGGGAATTTTTCTAGTTCCTTAACCAACTTGGTTTTTTTCCTGACTATGTGGAGTGTTTTGACGGTGGAACGGTTGAAATGGGTTGAAAAATGTGAATGGAGTGGTCGAACTTACGGGTGGAAATAGGTTACCAAAAAACGTGAATTCCTGGAAATTTGTTGAATGTAGAAAAATAGTAGTTTGAATGTCCCGGATGAGTTGAATATGTTGAAGGTGGAATGGTTTGAATAGGTTGAAGAATGTGGGAATTGTGGAAGTTTGGAAAATGGCCATTTTTACCATTCAAAATGATTTGGCCATTTCAAACCATTCCACCTTCAACACATTTCACCATCCTGGAAATTCAAACTATCCCTTTTCCAAGTTCAAAAAAATTCCAGGATTTTCCAGAATTCCTGCTTTTCCACAGCTCTATTTCCACTATTCTGGCGATTACTCCTTCCACATTTTTCAACGCATTTTAACCGTTCCCCCTTCAAAACATTCCTCTTAATCAGGACAAAAAAAAAAGTTTTTTTTTTTACTGAAAACATTCCCGTTTTTTCCGAAATTCCAGGAATTCAGTAATACAATTTTTCAATTCAACATGTTACTACCTCAACATTTCTCGACCGATTTGAAAAATTCCAACACCCACTTTTTCAACTCATTCAGACCATTTAAGTTTTTTTTAACATTTTCAAAAAATTTCCCGAAATTCCCAATTTTTCTGAATTTCTCGTTGAAATCAATGGGACATTCTTCCACGTTCCACAACCCCCACATTTTTCATCTGATTCAAACCGTTCCAACTTCAAAATATTCAGCCTGTTCAGGAATTCTAAAATTTCCCACAATTCCTTTTTTTTTTTTTTGCATTTTCCCCATTCAAAATGAATTGGCCATTTTCCAAACTTCCACAATTCCCACATTCTTCAACCTATTCAAACCATTCCACCTTCAACATATTCAACTCATCCTGGACATTCAAACTACTATTTTTCTACATTCAACAAATTTCCAGGAATTCCCGTTTTTTGATAACCTATATCCACCCTTAAGTTTGACTACTCCATTCACATTTTTCAACTCATTTCAACCGTTCCACCGTCAAAACACTCCTCATAGTCAGGAAAAAAACCAAGTTGGTTAAGGAACTAGAAAAATTCCCTGTTTTCTTGAAATTCCAGGAATTCCTCAAATAAAAACTGTTACTAATTCAACATGTTTTGACCGATTTAAACAATTCCAACACCAACAAATACAGCTCATTCAGGACATTCATGCTCCTAGTCATTTTCAAAAAATACCGCTTTTCCGAAAATTCCCAAATTTCCAGGAAGTTCCCATTGAAATGAATGAGACATTTTTCTAAGTTGCACAATTCCCACATTTTTCGACCTATTCAAACCATTCCAACATCAACACATTCCACTCATCCAACTAACACTTTCCCAAGTTCCAACATATGTTGTTCCAAAACCTGTATGTACCTTTCAGCATTAATGGTGCCTTCACAGATGTGTAAGTTACCCATGTCTTGGGCACTAATACACCCCCATACCATCACACATGCTGGCTTTTCCACTTTGCGCCTAGAACAATCCGGATGGTTCTTTTCCTCTTTGTTCCGGAGGACACGACGTCCACATTTTCCAAAAAACAATTTGAAATGTGGACTCGGGCTCAGCGAAGCCGGCGGCATTTCTGGGTGTTGTTGATAAATGGCTTTGGCTTTGCATAGTAGAGTTTTAACTTGCACTTACAGATGTAGCGACGAACTGTAGTTACTGACAGTGGTTTTCTGAAGTGTTCCTGAGCCCATGTGGTGATATCCTTTACACACTGGTGTCGCCTTTTGATGCAGTATCGCCTGAGGGATCGAAGGTCCGTAATATCATCGCTTACGTGCAGTGATTTCGCCAGATTCACTGAAACTTTTGATGCTATTACGGACTGTAGATGGTGAAATCCCTAAATTCCTTGCAATAGCTGGTTGAGAAATGTTGTTCTTAAACTGTTTTGCTCACGCATTTGTTGACAAAGTGGTGACCCTCGCCCCATCCTTGTTTGTGAATGACTGAGCATTTCATGGAAGCTGCTTTTATACCCAATCATGGCACCCACCTGTTCCCAATTAGCCTGTTCACCTGTGGGATGTTCCAAATAAGTCTTTGATGAGCATTCCTCCACTTTCTCAGTCTTTTTTGCCACTTGTGCCAGCTTTTTTGAAACATGTTGCAGGCATCACATTCCAAATGAGCTAATATTTGCAAAAAAACAACAACGTTTTCCAGTTCCAACGTTAAATATCTTGTCTTTGCAGTCTATTCAATTAAATATAAGTTGAAAAGGATTTGCAAATATTTGTATTCTGTTTTTATTTACCAATTATTTGGGGTTTGTATATAAAAAGTACACATATGGTTCTCATCAGTGGTTGATACACATCATAACAATACATTATTATCTTCATGATCATATTATTATTAGTACATGTCCCCGTGTCTTTAAAAACTAGTAATGCCTCTGTTACTAAATTGAAAAAAATCCTGGGTTCTTGAATGCACCACAGTTATGGGCAATGAGATGCAAAAGGGAAACTAGTATATGACTTTCTCCTATGCTGCTACAGATAGATTAATTATATATATATTTTTTTTCTATCGCATCATCCTTGTTCAAAGATGCTGGTGCTGCGTGAGAATGCTAAAATATGAGATTTGATGACGTTATGACGTCTGTGTTCAAGCTGGGTTTGCTGCTATCCAAGTGCAATGAACCGTTTTTTGATACATAGTGTTTTTCAACCTTTTTTGAGCCAAGGCACATTTTTAGCGTTGAAAAAATGCGGAGGCACACCACCAGCAGAAATCATTAAAAACGAAACTGAGTTGACAGTAAAAAGTCGCTGTCGCAATTGTTGGATATGACTTTAAACCATAACCAAGCATGCATCACTATAGCTCTTGTCTCAAAGTAGGTGTACTGTCATTATCTGTCACATCACGCCATACTTGCCAACCTTGAGACCTCCGATTTCGGGAGGAAGGGGGTGGGGGCGGGGTCGGGGTGGGGCGGGGCGTGGTTGGGGGCGTGGTTAAGAGGGGAGGAGTATATTGACAGCTAGAATTCATCAAGTCAAGTATTTCATACAAATACAGTATATATATATATATATATATATATATATATATATATATATATATATATATATATATATATATATATATATATATATTTGACGTCACTATGGGAAGTTTTGATGGAGCAGAAACGTGTGAACTCGTTGGGAGTTTCCTCCTCTCCCAGCTCGCTAGCCTCAATCTGAACCTTGGTATTTACCGTGATGACGGACTGGCAGTGTGTCGCGCCTCGCCAAGGAGCAGCGAGAATACCAAGAAGCGCATATGCCAAATTTTCAAAGAGAACGGCCTACGGATCACGATTGAAGCCAACAAGCAAACCGTCAACTTCCTTGACGTCACTTTCAACCTGAGAAATAACAGCTATCAACCATTCACGAAACCCAACACAACACTCCAATACGTGCACCATGACAGCAACCACCCACTCACCACCACGAAAAGAATACCTACCGGAATTAATAAAAGGCTATCGATGCTGTCATCTAGCAAAGCTGAATTTGACCAAGCAACCCCCCCGTACCAAAAAGCCCTTGATGAAAGCGGATACAATTTCACCCTCACCTATGAACCCACGCCAGGAAACCAGCCAAAAAAGAACAGAAAACGAAACGACATCATCTGGTACAACCCCCCATACAGCAAAAACGTCTCAACTAACATTGGACACAAATTCCTCAATCTGATTGACAAACACTTTCCCAAAGACAACACCCTAAGAAAAGTATTCAACAAGAACAACATTAAATTGAGCTACAGCTGTATGAACAATATACGACAAATCATCTCAAACCACAACAAAACAATTGCAAATGAGCCGTCGGCCCCCGGACAGAGCGACTCCAAAACCAACAAAGGCTGTAACTGTCGAAAGAAACCTGATTGCCCTCTCAACGGGGGGTGCTTACAAACATCAGTTGTCTACCAATCTAAGATAATACGCAAGGACATTAACACATCCGACACATATGTAGGATTAACCGAGGGAGAATTCAAAACCAGATGGAACAATCACAAGGCTTCTTTCAGGAACCAAAACCTGCGGAATACCACAGAACTCAGCAAACACATTTGGGACCTCAAAGACAATAATGTTGAATATTCAATAACATGGCAAATTCTTGCATCCAGCACACCTTACAATAGTGGTAATAAAAGATGCAACCTATGCTTGAAAGAGAAACTGTTTATTATTTACCGTCCAGACCTGTCATCCCTCAACAAGCGCAGCGAAATTGTAACAGCATGCCGCCACAGACGGAAACACCTCATAGGCAACACATGAGCCAATCACCACGCCCCTACGCCAGCCTGTACCCACCCACTCTGTGCCCTATATAAACCATGGTATGTGAATGCTCCCATTAAAATCTCCTGATGATTGAGGGTACCCCCCCTCATGAAACAGGCCTGTAGAGATGAAATAGTCTTGTGATTTTTTTCCCACACATACATATATATATATATATATATATATATATATATATATATATATATATATATATATATATATATATATAGATATATAGATATCTACATCCTGAAAATATGCAAACAAAACAGTGTTTAGATAATTGATACTTCAAACTTGCATAAATAAATATTAAGGAATATAACATAACTTGGCTTCTGAGAGCTTAAAAATGTAATGAATAAAATGCTAAAGTTGTTGATAAACAAGCAATTATTTTAATAATTAAATATGGTAATTTTAAATGAATTATTATGATAATTTAAAATCAATTATTTCAAATATGTTTATTTTAATGTATAATTCTATGGCTGGATGTAATAAGGAGTCAGGAAAAAATACAAATAAAAATACAATTCATTTTGATGTTTTTAGCAAAATATAGTAAACATGTATTTAGTTGTTTTTTTTTGTAAATTAATAAATATATTTATTTTTAGGTAAGATAAACATAATAATAAAATGTATCTCTAGTCTGGATGATTTAGTTCTTGTCACCCTGTTGTCCTCCCGTCATGAAAAAAGGCTGTCCTCACTCAGGTCCGCATGGAGCTGGAGGGGGCGTGGCTTCCAGCTCCGGTTGAAAATCGGGAGATTTTCGGGAGAATATTTGTCCCGGGAGGTTTTCGGGAGAGGCGCTGAATTTCGGGAGTCTCCCGGAAAATTCGGGAGGGTTGGCAAGTATGCATCACGCCCTGACTTATTTTGACTTTTTTGCTGTTTTCCTGTGTGTAGTGTTTTACTTCTTATCTTGTGCTCCTATTTTGTTGGCGTTTTCTCTTTTTTTGGTATTTTCCTGTAGCAGTTTCATGTTTTCCTTTGAGCGATATTTCCCCGCTTCTACTTTGTTTTAGCCATCAAGAATATTTCAGTTGTTTTTTGTCATGACTTGGTCTTGGGTGTTAGCTTTTCCGGGATGCAACGGAAAGTTGGCTCGGGCGAGACGGGAATGTGAGTACATTTTTATTTAAACTACAAAAAAAAGGAAGTAAACAAAAGGCGCGCACAATGGCGGAGAACAAACTATGAAACCAAACACTTGCACTAAGGCAAAAACTATGAACAACAAAAAACACTAACTGTGGCTTGATAAACAAAACTTACTTGGCATGGAACCGGCATGAAAAAAGAGCAGCAAGGATCATAAGGGTGTGGAGAGTGTGCAGAAGCATAAATGTGGGGATGTCGTCAGAACGACAAACTGAAAACAATGAACTTAAATACTATAGACATGATTAACGAAAACAGGTGCGTGACTCAAAACGTGAAACAGGTGCGTGACGTGACAGGTGAAAACTAATGGTTGCTATGGTGACAAAACAAAACAAAAGTGCACAAAAAGTCCAAAAACAAAACATGATCACACAGACATGACATTTGTATCCTTCTTTGTGGGGACATTGTTGACTGTCATGTCGTGTTCGGATTGTACTTTGTGGACGCCGTCTTTGCTCCACAGTAAGTCTTTGCTGTCGTCCAGCATTCTGTTTTTCTTTATTTTGCAGCCAGTTCAGTTTTAGTTTCGTTCTGCATAGCCTTCCCTAAGCTTCAATGCCTTTTCTTAGGGGCTCTCATCTTTTGTTTATTTTTGGTTTAAGCATTAGATACCTTTTTTACCTGCACGCTGCCCCCCGCTGTTTCCGACATCTACAAAGCAATTAGCACCGGCTGCCACCTACTGATATGGAAGAGTATTACACGGTTACTCTGCCGAGCTCTAGACAGCACCAATACTCAACAACAACACATCATTTGCAGACTATAATTACCTTTTGCAAAAAATATTTTTAACCCAAATAGGTGAAATTAGATAATCTTCCATGGCACACTAGTGTGCCGCGTCACAGTGGTTGAAAAACACTGGATATTCTTCATTTGATTCAAGGAACCTCATTATTGAACTTTCACGACGAGCAAAGGCATCCAGTGTTGAACAAAGGAAAACCGTCCTGACGTAGTATTTTTTATTTTCATCCTCCTACTGCTTTGTGCCCACCATGAGCCGGCCCAGCTATGACACATCACACAACCACAAAGGTCAGGCTATTTCTGTTGAAGAGTGAAAATGGTCTCCTCAGAAAAATGTGTACGTACAAACATCTTTTACACCCGTGACGACACACGCACGTCCCCCACTTCCACGGCAAGCCCACTTTCACTCCCATCAAAAGTACCATGCATTTTGCTAACGAGACTCAAGGTGCTAATTCCAAGTACTAAATATAAAACAATCAATTTAGCCTTTTTTTTTTCTTTTACAGCGTAGAAGTATTTATTGCACCGCTACGCCAAAGCAGCGAGGCATTACCATTAATAAGTGATCGTGTGACAGCCACCCACTGTCACATTACAGACTTCCTGCAGACGGCAGAGTGGGGCTCCCATGGCTCATTGTTGCCTTTATGACTCACCTGCTTCGGCGGAAACAACTTCAATTAGCTCATTTGAATAATGGAGAAACTTTTTATTTAATTGTATTTTGACGGAACAAAACTGTCTGCACTCTAAAAGCCCTTTTGCATTTGACAAATACAATTAAATGAAATGGGTCGTCACCTCTCAGCAAAGCAAAACAAGGGTGTGCAATGTAATATATATGAACTATGTACAGGTCAGCAGCAGGAAGCATGAAGTGCTCTAAAACTTGCTGGTAGACGGCTGCGTTGACCCTGGATCTCAGGAAACAGAGTGGACCGACACCAGCAGATGACATGGCACCCCAAACCATCACCGATGGTGGAAACTTTACACTAGACTTCAGGCAACGTGGATCCTGTGCCTCTCCTGTCTTCCTCCAGACTCTGGGACCTCGATTTCCAAAGGAAATGCAAAATTTGCATGGTTGGGTGATGGTTTGGGGTGCCATGTCATCTGCTGGTGTCGGTCCACTCTGTTTCCTGAGATCCAGGGTCAACGCAGCCGTCTACCAGCAAGTTTTAGAGCACTTCATGCTTCCTGCTGCTGACCTGCTCTATGGAGATGGAGATTTCAAGTTCCAACAGGACTTGGCGCCTGCACACAGCGCAAAATCTACCCGTGCCTGGTTTACGGACCATGGTATTTCTGTTCTAAATTGGCCCGCCAACTCCCCTGACCTTAGCCCCATAGAAAATCTGTGGGGTATTGTGAAAAGGAAGATGCAGAATGCCAGACCCAAAAACGCAGAAGAGTTGAAGGCCACTATCAGAGCAACCTGGGCTCTCATAACACCTGAGCAGTGCCAGAAACTCATCGACTCCATGCCACGCCGCATTAACGCAGTAATTGAGGCAAAAGGAGCTCCAACCAAGTATTGAGTATTGTACATGCTCATATTTTTCATTTTCATACTTTTTCTATACTATTTCTAAAAATCCCTTTTTTGTATTAGCCTTAAGTAATATTCTAATTTTGTGACACACGGAATTTTGGATTTTCATTTGTTGCCACTTCAAATCATCAAAATTAAATGAAATAAACATTTGAATGCATCAGTCTGTGTGCAATGAATAAATATAATGTACAAGTTACACCTTTTGAATGCAATTACTGAACTAAATCAAGTTTTTCAAAATATTCTAATTTACTGGCTTTTACCTGTGTATATATATATATATATATATATATATATATGTCTTAATAAGGTTATCTAAAAAATAGTGCTCGATACCGTAGTAGAGCGCAATATATGTATGTGTGGGAAAAAAAATCACAAGACTATTTCATCTCTACAGGCCTGTTTCATGAGGGGGGGTTCCCTCAATCATCAGGAGATGATTGAGGGAACCCCCCCTCATGAAACAGGCCTGTAGAGATGAAATAGTCTTGTGATTTTTTTCCCCACACATACATATATATATATATATATATATATATATATATATATATATATATATATATATATATATATATATATATATATATATATATATTAAACACAACATTTTTCTACACTGAATTGTTAAACCCAAAATTGCTCTACACATAATTTTTAAACAAGAAATTTTTTGACACTGAATTTTTAAACAATGAATTTTGACACCGAATTTTTGCACACTGAATTTTTAAACAAGAATTTTTTAGACACTGAATTTTCTACTTTGAATTTTTCGACACTGAATTTTTAAACACAACATTTTTCTACACCGAATTTTTAAACAATTAATTTTTTGACACTGAATTTCTCTACCTTGAATTTTTTTAGACACTGAATTTTTAAACGCTAAATTTTTCGACACTGAATTGTTAAACAATGAATTTTTAAACGCTGAATTTTTCAACAACAAATTTTTCTACCCTGAATTTTTCTACACTAAATTTTTAAACTCAGCATTTTTTTTTTACTGAATTTTTAAACCCTGAATTTTTTTTTACACAGAATTGTGAATGTTGTCTGTCTATCTGTGTTGGCCCTGCGATGAGGTGGCGACTTGTCCAGGGTGTACCCCGCCTTCCGCCCGATTGTAGCTGAGATAGGCTCCAGCGCCCCCCGCGACCCCAAAAGGGAATAAGCGGTAGAAAATGGATGGATGGATATATATATATATATATATATATATATATATATATATATATATATATATATATATATATATATATATATATATATATATATATATATATATATATATATACATATACATATATATATATATACAAACCCCAAAACCAGTGAAGTTGTCACGTTGTGTAAATGGTAAATAAAAACAGAATACAATGATTTGCAAATCCTTTTCAACTTATATTCAATTGAATAGACAAAGATATTTAACGTTCGAACTGGAAAAATGTGTTTTGTTTTTTTTTGCAAATATTAGCTCATTTGGAACTTGATGCCTGCAACATGTTTCCAAAAAGCTGGCACAAGTGGCAAAAAAGACAGAGAAAGTGGAGGAATGCTCATCAAACGCTTAGTTGGAACATCCCATGATTGGGTGTAAAAGCAGCTTCCATGAAATGCTCGGTCATTCACAAACAAGGATGGGGGCGAGGGTCACCACTTGGTCAACAAATGCGTGAGCAAATTGTCGAACAGTTTAGGAACAACATTTACCAACCAGCTATTGCAAGGAATTTAGGGATTTCACCATCTACAGTCCGTAATATCATCAAACAATTCAGAGAATCTGGAGAAATCACTGCACGTAAGCGATGATATTATGGACCTTGGATTCCTTGGGCGGTACTGCATCAAAAAGCGACATCAGTGTGAAAAGGATATCACCACATGGGCTCAAGAACACTTAAAAAAACCACTGTCAATAACTACAGTTGGTCGCTACATCTATAAGTGCAAGTTAAAACTCTATTATGCAAAGTGAAAGTCATTTATCAACAACACCCAGAAATGCAGCCAACTTCACTGGGCCCGAGCTCATCTAAGATGGACTGATGCAAAGTGGAAAAGTGCTCTGTGGTCTACCGAGTCCACATTTCAATTTGTTTTTGGAAACTGTGGACGTTGTGTCCTCCGGAACAAAGAGGAAAAGAACCATCCGGATTGTTATAGGCGCAAAGTTCAGAAGCCAGCATCTGTGATGGTATGGGGGTGTATTAGTGCCCAAGACATGGGTAACTTACACATCTGTGAAGGCACCATTAATGCTGAAAGGTACATACAGGTTTTGGAGCAACATATGTTGCCATTGTGGAGGATGCATATATGTTTAAGAGTTCTTTCTTTTTACATAGCCATGTTTAGAGGATCTAGTACTTTTCCTTTGTATATTCTACCAGTCTTCAGATTGTCTGTTTAGTGTCTTAAACCATCAGGAATGGGAAACCAAACCCCCAAATCTTCCTTATCAGTGTTGCGAGAAGAAGAGTGGGGGCGGGGGGTTTTCTTTGTGTGCAAGAAGTTGGCTTTTCCGTTTGAATGCCAGATCAACTAGAGTAGCCGATATGAATGTATTGGTTGAACTGATTTCCTAAAGCTTTAGTAAAACTTGAAAATATTCCAATTCTGTCTTGATGGTCCTTCTTACTCAGCATATATGTCATTGAAAGGACCAGTAACTTAGATACCCTTGGAGGAAGAACTGGTCGACGCAACACCATCCAAGCAACGTTACCTTGCTTATTTCAGCAAGACAATGCCAAGCCATGTGTTACAACAACGTGACTTCGTAGTAAAAGAGTGCGGGTACTAGACTGGCCTGCCTGTAGTCCAGACCTGTCTCCCATTGAAAATGTGTGGCGCATTATGAAGCCTAAAATACCACAACGGAGACCCCCGGACTGTTGAACAACTTAAGCTGTACATCAAGCAAGAATGGGAAATAATTCAACCTGAGGAGCTTAAAAAATGTGTCTCCTCAGTTCCCAAACGTTTACTGAGTGTTGTTAAAAGTCATGCTTTTGATATCGTAGCACATAAGCACAGCTGCCCTGCAGAACAAGAAGCCTCTTGTGTGGAGGGAACACACTTGTGATCATCTTCTTGTATAGTAAGTGGAAGTTTGTTATATATATACGTATATGTATATATATATATATATATATATATATATATATATATATATATATGTATGTATGTATTTTCATTCTCAGCATGACCGCTGATAAACACCTAATGTAAACACGAGAAAAGAAGCCCACAGTAAGCAGTTGACATGAGTGTTTTAGAGGCGGTGAATAATGAGGCTGTAATTCCCACTGCACTTAAAGTCATAAATAAAAGCTGGTGATTATTAACAACAACTGTAAAATTGATTGCAGTTAAGAATGAAGCTGCTGTGTTCCAGATCGTTTTTTTTGTTTTTTTTGCGTAGTGTGTGTGCGTGCGTGCTGTGGGGGTACACGTCGCCGGATGCTTTGTTTTCACAACACCGCACCATGTTGCGTAACTGAGGCTGTTGCCTTGGTAACGCGCAGACCCCCCCCCCCCCCCCCCCCCCGCGCCCCCCTCCTCCTCCTCCCCATTCCGTCACACAAACACGCATCAGTGCAAATTCTCGACGACGCACAAGGAAAGGGGCAAGATGGCTGGCAAGACTGATGCCTCCTACTAAGTCTGTGGCAGAGCAGGTGTGTCGACTTGGGAGGGGTTGCAACCACAGTCCCATTATAATGTGTTTGCTGTAAGAGCGAGAGGAAACAGGTACCAAAATGTATTTGTGGCAGGCGGCACAAAAAAATGTGGAAGTATGAGAAACAATGCTTTTTCTTGTAATTAGTGACTCTGATCATTATGAACTGAGTTAGTAACTCCATAACTAATAACTATAATAAAGTACTTTTAGTAACATCCACATCATTGTGTTTTGTTTTGTTCCACTTGGTTTTGGACTGTTTTTCATTGTGTTATACTGTGTTTCATTGTGTTTCATTGTGTTTCATTGTGCTTCACTCTGCTTTATTAGGTTTCACTTTGTTCCACTTTGTTTCACTCTGTGTTTCATTGTGTTTCATTGTGTTTCATTGTGTTTCATTGTGTTTCATTGTGTTTCATTGTTTCATTGTGCTTAACTTTGATTTGTTAGGTTTCACATTGTTCCACTCTGTGTTTCAGCTTGTTTCACTGTGTTTATTGTGTTTCACTGTGTTCATTGTGTTTCATTGTGTTTCACTGTGGTCATTGTGTTGCATTTTGTTTCACTGTGTTCAATGTGTTCCATTTTGTTTCATTGTGTTTCATTTTGTTTCACTGTGTTTCATTGTGTTCCATTGTGGTTCACTGTTTCACTCTGTTTCATTGTGTTTAACTGTGTTTCACTGTGTTTCATTGTGTTCCATTGTGTTTCACTGTGTTTCATTGTGTTTCATTGTGTTTCATTGTGTTCCATTGTGTTGGACTGTGTTTAACTGTGTTCCACTGTGTTTCATTGTGTTCCATTGTGTTTCACTGTGTTTAATTGTGTTTCACTGTGTTTCATTGTGTTCCATTGTGTTTCACTGTGTTTAACTGTGTTTCACTGTGTTTCACTGTGTTCCATTGTGTTTCACTGTGTTTAACTGTGTTTCACTGTGTTCCATTGTGTTTCACTGTGTTTCACTGTGTTTCACTGTGTTCCATTGTGTTTCATTGTGTTTCATTGCGTTTCATTGTGTTTAATTATGCTCCATTGTGTTCCATTGTGTTTCACTGTGTTTAACTGTGTTTCACTGTGTTTCATTGTGTTCCATTGTGTTTCACTGTGTTTAATTGTGTTTCACTGTGTTTCACTGTGTTCCATTGTGTTTCACTGTGTTTAACTGTGTTTCACTGTGTTCCATTGTGTTTCACTGTGTTTCACTGTGTTTCACTGTGTTCCATTGTGTTTCACTGTGTTTAACTGTGTTTCACTGTGTTTAACTGTGTTTCACTGTGTTTCATTGTGTTTCATTGTGTTTCATTGCGTTTCATTGTGTTTAATTATGCTCCATTGTGTTCCATTGTGTTTCACTGTGTCCATTGAGTTTCATTTTGTTTAATTGAGTTTAATTTTGTTTCATTGTGTTTCACTGTTCCATTGTGTTTTACTCTGTTTCATTGTGTTTCATTGTGTTTCACTGTGCTTCATTGTGTTTCATTGTGTTTCATTGTGCTTCACTTTGCTTCATTAGGTTTCCCTTTGTTCCACTCTGTGTTTCACTGTTTCATTTTGTTTCACTGTGTCCATTGAGATTCATTTTGTTTAATTGAGTTTAATTTTGTTTCACTGTGTCCATTGAGTTTCATTTTGTTTAATTGAGTTTAATTTTGTTTCACTGTGTCCATTGAGTTTCATTTTGTTTAATTGAGTTTAATTTTGTTTCACTGTGTTTAATTGTGTTTCACTGTTTCATTGTGTTTTATTGTGTTTCATTGTGTTTTGTTCTGTTTCATTGTGTTTCACTGTGCTTCATTGGGTTTCATTGGGTTTCATTCTGCTTCACTTTGCTTCATTAGGTTTCCCTGTGTTCCACTCTGTGTTTCACCGTTTCATTGTGTCCATTGAGTTTCATTGTGTTTAATTGAGTTTAATTGAGTTTAATTGAGTTTAATTTTGTTTCACTGTGTTTCATTGTGTCCATTGAGTTTCATTGTGTTTAATTGAGTTTAATTTTGTTTCATTGTGTTTCATTGTGTTTCACTGTTTCCCTGTGTTTCATTGTGTTTCACGGTTTCATTGTGTTTTACTGTGTTTCACTGTGTTTCATTGTGTTTCACTGTGTCCATTGAGTTTCATTTTGTTTAATTTTGTTTCATTGTGTTTCACTGTTTCATTGTGTTTTACTGTTTCATTGTGTTTCATTGTGTTTCATTGTGTTTCACTGTTTCATTGTGTTTTACTCTGTTTCATTGTGTTTCATTGTGTTCCATTGTGTTCCATTGTGTTTCACTCCTTTGTTGCATTGTTGTGGTTCACTGTTTCATTTTGTTCCACTATGTTTCACTGCGTTCCATTGTGTTTCACTGTGTTCCATTGTGTTTCACTGTGTTCCATTGTGTTTCACTGTGTTCCATTGTGTTTCACTGTGTTCCATTGTGTTCCATTGTGTTTCACTGTGTTCCATTGTGTTCCATTGTGTTCCATTGTGTTCCATTGTGTTTCACTGTGTTCCATTGTGTTCCATTGTGTTTCACTGTGTTCAGCTCCTTTGTTGCATTGTTGTGGTTCACTGTTTCACTATGTTTCACTATGTTTCACTGTGTTCCATTGTGTTCCATTATGTTCCACTGTGTTCCACTCCTTTGTTGCATTGTTGTGGTTCACTGTTTCATTTTGTTCCACTATGTTTCACTGCGTTCCATTGTGTTATTGTGCTCCACTGTGTTCCACTAGTGTGTTTCGCTGTGTTCATTGTGTTCCATTGTGTTTTATTGTTGTGTTCCATAGTGCATAGAGTAAATACAGTATGCACTATGATAGTTTGGAGAACTTCTGTCTAAAACCTGACAAAAAAAACCAATCTGATTGAGATCCATTTTGAAGGAAAAGGTAAAAACAATGTAAAAATGTGGTTGATCATTGGAAGCTTCTCTGCACTTTTCTAGCGCCAATGCACGGTTCTTTCTGGGCTATTTGTGTTCCAATGATTGGAGCAGACATGGAAACACTCCATGGCCTGCACCAAGTGGAAGAATTCTGTGCCCAACAGAGGAAATCATTCTGCCCGATGCCAGCTTTTAAACGCGGCACTTCTCGGAAAAGTGGAGCCGAGGTGACCTCCTTTCACCCCAGTGGTCTGAATGCGCATCTTTGGAAACTGTCCTCATCTGACCCCGGCCACACCTAAATAGACGCCATTTGAAAGGCTGTTTTTGATACGCCGCTGCCTTAATGGCGTCTCATCGTCAACATCATCCCCGGCGTGAGTGGAGCGAGGACGAGGGAGAGGAGGCTGGAATTCTAGCAGGAGGCTGTTTTTAATGAGCAGTGTCAACATTTCCAGTGACGTTACCACAGGGAGGAAAATTCCTACTGTTGGGAAGGCCTGCTTGTGCCAATAAGGGAAAATGCTTATATGACAGGAAGCTGTTGGCACCTCTTTTTTTTTTTTTTCAGGTTTTTTTTTTGCAAAGTGAAAGAAAATATTCACCGTGGCTGACAGGCAAAGCTTTTGATGTGTTTTTGAAGAATGTACAAATCCATTAGTGATGATTACCTTCATACACTGTCAAGGTCAAAGTACACATGCAATAAGAACATTTCGATACAACATATTACAATACGACACTTTGCTCACCAACAACCCAATTAAATGTATGCACAATCTGCACACAGAGACTAGCTATTTAAAACAATAGAAAAAAAGAGAAAACAAAAAAATTTGAAAAGGCTTCGCTACACATCTTTTTTTTTTTTTTTTTTTGCAAAGTGAAAGAAAATATTCACCGTGGCTGACAGGCAAAGCTTTTGATGTGTTTTTGAAGAATGTACAAATCCATTAGTGATGATTACCTTCATACACTGTCAAGGTCAAAGTACACATGCAATAAGAACATTTCGATACAACATATTACAATGCGACACTTTGCTCACCAACAACCCAATTAAATATATGCACGATCTGCTCACCGAGAGCAGCTATTTAAAACAATAGAAAAAAAGCAAAAAAAAATAAATTGAAAAGGCTTCGCTACACTTTTTTTTTTTTTTTTTTTTTTTTTTTTGCAAAGTGAAAGAAAATATTCACCGTGGCTGACAGGCAAAGCTTTTGATGTGTTTTTGAAGAATGTACAAATCCATTAGTGATGATTACCTTCATACACTGTCAAGGTCAAAGTACACATGCAATAAGAACATTTCGATACAACATATTACAATGCGACACTTTGCTCACCAACAACCCAATTAAATATATGCACGATCTGCTCACCGAGAGCAGCTATTTAAAACAATAGAAAAAAAGCAAAAAAAAATAAATTGAAAAGGCTTCGCTACACTTTTTTTTTTTTTTTTTTTTTTTTTTTTTTTTTTTTTTTTTGCAAAGTGAAAGAAAATATTCACCGTGGCTGACAGGCAAAGCTTTTGATGTGTTTTTGAAGAATGTACAAATCCATTAGTGATGATTACCTTCACACACTGTCAAGGTCAAAGTACACATGCAATAAGAACATTTCGATACAACATATTACAATTAGAGATGGCAGGCCGATATTATCGGCCAATAAATGCTTTAAAATGTAATATCGGAAATGATCGGTATCAGGGTTTTTTATTATCGGTATCGTTTTTTGTTTTTTTTGTTTTTTTTTAATTAAATCAACATAAAAACACAAGATACACTTACAATTAGTGCACCAACCCAAAAAACCTCCCTCCCCCATTTACACTCATTCACACAAAAGGGTTGTTTCTTTCTGTTATTAATATTGTGGTTCCTACATTATATATCAATATATATCAATACAGTCTGCAAGGGATACAGTCCGTAAGCACACATGATTGTGCGTGCTGCTGCTCCACTAATAGTACTAACCTTTAACACTTCATTTTACTCATTTTCATTAATTACTAGTTTCTATGTAACTGTTTTTATATTGTTTTACTTTCTTTTTTATTCAAGAAAATGTTTTTAATTTATTTATCTTATTTTATTTTATTCATTTCTTTTAAAAAGGACCTTATCTTCACCATACCTGGTTGTCCAAATTAGGCATAATAATGTGTTGATTCCACGACTGTATATATTGGTATCGGTTGATATCGGTATCGGTAAGTAAGAGTTGGAATATCGGATATCGGCAAAAAAGCCATTATCGGACATTCCTAATTACAATACAACACTTTGCTCACCAACAACCCAATTAAATGTATGCACAATCTGTTCAATGAGAGCAGCTATTTAAAAAAATTGAAAAAAAACATATTAAAATTGAAAAGGCTTCGCTACACATGTTTTTTTTTTGCAAAGTGAAAGAAAATATTCACCGTGGCTGACAGGCAAAGCTTTTGATGTGTTTTTGAAGAATGTACAAATCCATTAGTGATGATTACCTTCATACACTGTCAAGGTCAAAGTACACATGCAATAAGAACATTTTGATACAACATATTACAATGCGACACTTTGCTCACCAACAACCCAATTAAATGTATGCACAATCTGTTCACCAAGAGCAGCTATTTAAAAAAATAGAATTTTTTTTGAAAAGGCTTCGCCACACTTTTTTTTTTTTTTTTTTTTTTTTTTTTTTTTGTCCTGTCCTGTCCTGTCCAGCTTCTTAGGCAAATCATATTGTTGATGTAGATGCCCATATCTGCTGTTCAGATTTACTTTACAAAAGAGAAGTGTCGGATACTTCTCTCGTTGCCTTATTTGTTCCATAGTAACTAATTCGATTACCATAGTAACTAGTATCTTAAAATCTTAAAATACGTGAGTATTCCTTGTCTTCTAGTCTATGCTAAGTGGTAGCCTTAGCTTCCAGTGCGATCGGCACGTTGTTGCTTCGGCTTGTTTTCGGTTTTTTGGTACTTCTTTGATTTTCAAATATAAATCATGTTCCTACCTGCACGTCTTGTCCGGAGTGGTCCGTTTGCATCCCGGGGGAACGAACCGAATCCATCTTAAAAATCTAAAAAAAAATTATTTGGGAATGTCCGGCGGGCCAGATTGAAAAGCTTAACGGGTCTTGATTTGCCCAGGTCTGATCTACGTTTTGTGTCCCACGCCCAGGGGCGCCGAAAAGGGGGGGTAGAGGAGACGGATTCTAGCGGCCCATGATGGAGGGGGGCCCAGAGAGGCCCCTAATGATGATGAAATTATAATACAGAAAAAATAATGACACTGTGTTGGGGGCCCTGTAAAGATTATTTTCATGGGGCCCAAAATCCCTACGCCTGTTTGCTCCTTGTGCACTCCCCAGCTGCAGTTATATGTTTTTGTCTGCCTGTGTTTTCCACATCAATTTTTTTTTACCTGCACTTCACCTACTGTCTCTGCATCCTGGGGTTCCATTTTTTTTTTTTTTTTTTTTTTTTAGTTCAAGTTTATTCACAATACCATAGAACAATTACAATAATAGTGAATATCATTTAAGGATGGTGGTAAGTGAAAGGGTCCCCCAACACGCTGATACAAAGATGATGTCATTATTGTAGTTTGCGGTGGTGTATACTCGCGTCTAAAATATATAATTAGCTTTCCTCCAAATGCACAATGTTGTATTTTTTATTTTTTATTTAAGGGGGTGCACTTAATAAATCGTCCCAGGAGTTTTAACACAGACCAGTAGATCCTCACAAAGTCCCCACTCTTTCTATTTGTTTACACATGAAATGCCTGGGGAACATTTGCAGGGAGAAGAAGGGGTAGGGGGGGGGAACAGAAGGAAAAATCCCGTCAGATGCATTGTTCTACTTTAAGACTGGAAAAAAGGGGGAGGGGAGTGCAAAAAAAAAATAAAAAAAATCACTGGGTTTGTTGGAAAAATACCGTATTAGTCAGGGAGGAGAGGAGAGGAGTCGGAAGCAGCTTCCCTGGTGCTTCATCCATCAGCTGATTTACGAGTTACATGCAGCACTTCATAACCTTCTCTCGTCCCCGTGTGCTTGGGCCCCTGGGGAACATCACCGCACTGCAGAACCTGAGGATGAGAGGAAAAAAAAGGCCTGACACCATCCCGCTGAAGAACACCCCGAGGATCCAATGCATACCATTACGTGTCTCTGAACACTGCTAACTTGGAGCTGGAGCTTATCCCAGCTGACTTTTGGGGATCTGGACTCTCCATTTCAGTCTTCAATTAACCGAACAGGAGAAGCTTTTTATTAAGAGCGAGTACCATAGGGTACACTGCCAATGAGTGAGTCTATTCAGGTTCGATTACATTCGTTTATTTCAAAGGGCACAATGCAATTTCATTAAAACACATGACTACACATAGTTTAAAAAAAGCCAGAATTAGCCAGAAGGCTAGTTTTCATCTGTAGTCCTCTGGCCATGATGTAAAAAAAGGCAGTAGAATTACAATTTAAAAGAAAAAGAAAATAAAGACTAAAAGCACTAGTTCTAGTTCTAATTACTAGTGTGCCCCCTGTGGACAAAAAAGGACCATGCACCTAACTGGGGGCGGTATAGCTCCGTTGGTAGAGCGGCCGTGCCAGCAACTTCGATCCCCGCTTCCGCCATCCTAGCCACTGCTGTTGTGTCCTCGGGCAAGACACTTTACCCACCTGCTCCCAGTGCCACCCACACTGCTTTAAATGTAACTCAGATATTGGGTTTCACTATGTAAAAGCGCTTTGAGTCACTAGAGAAAAAGCGCTACCGTATTTTCCGCACTATTAGCCGCACCTAAAAACCACAAATTTACTCAAAAGCTGACAGTGCGGCTTATAACCCGGTGCGCTTTATATATGGATTAATATTAAGATTCATTTTCATAAAGTTTCGGTCTCGCAACTACGGTAAACAGCCGCCATCTTTTTTCCCCGTAGAAGAGGAAGTGCTTCTTCTTCTACGCAAGCAACCGCCAAGGTAAGCACCCGCCCCCATAGAACAGGAAGCGCTTCTTCTTCTACTGTAAGCAACCACCCGCCCGCGTAGAAGAAGAAGAAGCGCGCGGATATTACGTTTCATTTCCTTTGTGTGTTTACATCTGTAAAGACCACAAAATGGCGACAGGTTTCCGGTTCATGAAAAGACGCAATCTCTCCATCCGCACACGGACTACTATTTCACAGCAACTGCCTAAAGACTTTCAAGAAAAGATGGCTACTTTCCGTGCATATTGTAAAAACAAGATAGCTGAAAAAAAGATCCGGCCAGAGAACATTATCAACATGGACGAGGTTCCACTGACTTTTGATATTCCTGTGAACCGCACTGTGGATACAACGGGAGCACGTACGGTGAATATTCGCACCACAGGGAATGAGAAGTCATCCTTCACTGTGGTTCTAGCTTGCCATGCTAATGGCCAGAAACTTCCACCCATGGTGATATTCAAAAGGAAGACCTTGCCAAAAGAGACCTTTCCAGCCGGCGTCATCATAAAAGCTAACTCGAAGGGATGGATGAAGAAAAGATGAGCGAGTGGTTAAGGTAAGTTTACGCGAAGAGGCCGGGTGGCTTTTTTCACGCAGCTCCGTCCATGTTGATATACGACTCCATGCGCGCCCACATCACGCTGGTTTTTAATATATTATTAAAGTTTGACTGACCTATCTGACTGTTTTTTTGACATTCCTTTAGCGCAGTTAGATGCGGCTTATAACACGGGGCGGCTTATAGGTGGACAAAGTTTTGAAATATGCCGTTCATTGAAGGCGCGGCTTATAACCCAGGGCGCCTTATGGTGCGGAAAATACGGTATATATTCACTTCACCTTCATGAAGTACAAACCCCCGTTTCCATATTGTCATGACTTGGTCCTGGGGTTTAGTTTTTCTCGATGGCAACGGAAAGTTGGCTCGGGCGAGACGGGAATTTAAGTACATTTTTATTTAAAGACTATAACTACGAAAAAAAGGAAGTAAACAAAAGGCGCGCACAACGGCGGAGAACAAACTATGAAACCAAAAAGACTATAAACATGGAACAAAAACTTACTTGGCTTGGACAAAAATAGTAGCATGAAGGATGGACATGGAAAGAAGTGTCGGGAATGGACAGAGCATAAATGTGAGGATGTCACCAGAAAGACAAACTGAAAAACACTGAACTTAAAATACTACAGACATGATTAACGAAAACAGGTGCGTGACTCAAAACGTGAAACAGGTGCGTGACGTGACAGGTGAAAACTAATGGGTTGCTGTGGTGACAATCAAGAGTGCACAATGAGTCCAAACGTGGAACAGGTGAAACTAATGAGGTAATCATGGAAACAAGACAAGGGAGTGAAAAGACAGAAACTAAAAAGTCCAATAACTAAACAAAACATGACTTAAAACAAAACATGATTACACAGACATGACACATATGAGTTGGGAAATTGTGTTAGATGTAAATATAAACGGAATACAATGATTTGCAAATCCTTTTCAACCCATATTCAGTTACATGGCCTTTCCTTTTAACAACACTCAGTAAACGTTTGGGAACTGAGATGACACATTTTTTAAGCTTCTCAGGTGGAATTCTTTCCCATTCTTGCTTGATGTACAGCTTAAGTTGTTCAACAGTCCGGGGGTCTCCGTTGTGCTATTTTAGGCTTCATAATGCGCCACGCATTTTCATAGGGAAATAGGTCTGGACTACAGGCAGGCCAGTCTAGTACCCGCACTCTTTTACAATGAAGCCACGTTGATGTAACACGTGGCCTGGCATTGTCTTGCTGAAATAAGCAGGGGCGTCCATGGTAACGTTGCTTGGATGGCAACATATGTTGCTCCAAAACCTGTATGTACCTTTCAGCATTAATGGCGCCTTCACAGGTGTGTAGGTTACCCATGTCTTGGGCACTAATACACCCCCATACCATCACAGATGCTGGCTTTTCTTCTATAACAATCCGGATTGTTCTTTTCCTCTTTGGTCCGGAGGACACAACGTCCACAGTTTCCAAAAACAACTTGAAATGTGGACTCGTCAGACCACAGAACACTTTTCCACTTTGCATCAGTCCATCTTAGATGAGCTCAGGCCCAGCAAAGCCGACTGCGTTTCTGGGTGTTGTTGATAAACGGTTTTCGCCTTGCATAGGGGAGTTTTAACTTGCACTTACAGATGTAGCGACCAACTGTAGTTACTGACAGTGGGTTTCTGAAGTCTTCCTGAGCCCATGTGGTGATATCCTTTACACACTGATGTCGCTTGTTGATGCAGTACAGCCTGAGGGATCGAAGGTCACGGGCTCAGCTGCTTACGTGCAGGGATTTCTCCAGATTCTCTGAACCCTTTGATGTTATTACGGACCGAAGATGGTGAAATCCCTAAATTCCTTGCAATAGCTGGTTGAGAAAGGTTTTTCTTAAACTGTTCAACAATTTTCTCACGCATTTGTTGACAAATTGGTGACCCTCGCCCCATCCTTGTTTGTGAATGACTGAGCATTTCATGGAATCTACTTTTATACCCCAATCATGGCACCCACCTGTTCCCAATTTGCCTGCTCACCTGTGGGATGTTCCAAATAAGTGTTTGATGAGCATTCCTCAACTTTCTCAGTCTTTTTTGCCACCTTTCCCAACTTCTTTGTCACGTGTTGCTGGCATCAAATTCTAAAGTTAATGATTATTTGCAAAAAAACAAAACAATGTTTATCAGTTTGAACATGAAATATGTTGTCTTTGTAGCTGAATATGGGTTGAAAATGATTTGCAAATCATTGTATTCTAACACAATTTCCCAACTCATATGGAAACGGGGTTTGTAAAATAAGCTCTTTTTTTTGGAACAACTAGCTTGACATGTACAGATAAATATTATTTTTCATTAAAGTGCCGCCTCTCGATCATAAACCCACTGATTTAATACTTTAAATGAGGACATCTGTGCATAACGAGCCCCTGAGCCACCTGCCACTTCCCACTTGTCCACCGTACTGATTGAACGCTGCCTTTTCCACAAGTGAGATGAAAATGAAAGCGATGTGTTCGGGGTACCAGACCGACAATCCCACGTCAATGAATTATACATGCCTGGCATCACACCTCCCACGCAGGCTTATGTAATGGCAGCCACGCGTGTGCCAGCGTATGCATGTACGCGTGTCTGCGTGGATTTATTTATATCCAGACTGGGATTGAGGGAGGGGGGGTGGGGGGGGGGTGACTCATTCTATTTGCCTTTTATTTTTACCCCCACTATCTCGCCGCCCACACACCCAACCTATCTAGGAGCAGAAGAAAACACCTAAGACATCCTCCCCGGTGCACAAAGTTACTTCAGATGACGTGCACGACACGTCGAGGAAATTGTTTGCCCATTTGCACGATAAAAATTTTTTTTTTATCACTTAGCAGAACGTGCTGTTCTCTTAGCAATTTGGAACGACTTCTGAACACCAAAAACACGAGGATCATGAAAAAAAGTGTCATTGTAGCGTCACCCTACGAAGCAGAGACGGCAGGCGACGTGCAGCTAAAATAAAACTCAGGAAAAAACTATATTATATAATAATAATAATATACAATAATGCCACTTTTAGTAATTATATATACTGTATGTATATATATATACACACACACATATATATATAAACATACACATATATAAATACACACACACACACATATACATATATATATAATAAATATGTATATCATATATGTATATATATGATATATATATATATATCTATATATATGTGTATATATATTTATGTATGTATAAGATATATATATGTGAAGTGAAGTGAATTATATTTATATAGCGCTTTTTCTCTAGTGACTCGAAGCGCTTTACATAGTGAAACCCAATATCTAAGTTACATTTAAACCAGTGTGGGTGGCACTGGGAGCAGGTGGGTAAAGTGTCTTGCCCAAGGACACAACGGCAGTGACTAGGATGGCGTAAGCGGGTATCGAACCTGCAACCCTCAAGTTGCTGGCACGGCCACTCTACCAACCGAGCTATACCGCCCCTATATATATGTATATATATATATATATATATATATATATATATAATGTTTGTGTGTGTATATATATGTGTATATACATATATGTACACAAAGACATACATACATATATACACATATACATTATATACACATATATATCATATACATATATATACATATATATACATATATAATATATATATGTATGTAATATATGTATATGTATGTATATGATATTAATACGTGTATATATGTAAATAATGTATGTGTGTACATATATATGTATATATATATATATACACATATATACATATGTACATATATATGTATGCTTTCAATATATATACATATATATGTTTCAGTAGTGTGTATGAGAGTGTTTCAGTAGTGTGTGTAAGAGAAAAACATTTCAGTTGTTTATGTGAGAGTATTTCAGTAGTATTTATAAGAATGTTTCAGTTGAGTGTTTCAGTAGTGTTTGAGAGAAAAACATTTCAGTTGTTTATGTGAGAGGATTTCAGTAGTATTTATAAGAGTGTTTTAGTAGTGTGTGTGAGAGTGTTTCAGTAGTGTGTGTAAGAGAAAAACATTTCAGTTGTTTATGTAAGAGCATTTCAGTAGTGTATATGAGAGAGTTTCAGTAGTGTGTTTGAGAGTGTTTCTGTAGTGTTTGAGAGAAAAACATTTCAGTTGTTTATGTGAGAGGATTTCAGTAGTATTTATAAGAGTGTTTCAGTAGTGTATATGAGAGTGTTTCAGTGGTGTGTGTGAGAGTGTTTCAGTTGTGTTTGAGAGAAAAACATTTCAGTTGTTTATGTGAGAGCATTTCAGTAGTATTTACAAGAGTGTTTCAGTAGTGTGTATGAGAGTGTTTCAGTAGTGTGCGTGAGAGAAAAACATTTCAGTTGTTTATGTGAGGGCATTTCAGTAGTATTTACAAGTGTTTCAGTAGTGTGTGTGAGAGTGTTTCAATAGTGTGTGTGAGAGAAAAACATTTCAGTTGTTTATGTGAGAGCATTTCAGTAGTATCTATAAGAGTGTTTCAGTAGTGTGTGTGAGAGTGTTTCAGTAGTGTTTGAGAGAAAAACATTTCAGTTGTTTATGTGAGAGCATTTCAGTAGTATCTATAAGAGTGTTTCAGTAGTGTGTGTGAAAGTGTTTCAGTTGTGTTTGAGAGAAAAACATTTCAGTTGTTTATGTGAGAGCATTTCAGTAGTATCTATAAGAGTGTTTCAGCAGTGTGAATAAGAGTGTTTCAGTAGTGTTTGTGAGAGAAAAACATTTCAGTTGTTTATGTGAGAGCATTTCAGTAGTATATACAAGTGTTTCAGTAGTGTGTATAAGAGTGTTTCAGTAGTGTGTGAGAGAAAAACATTTCAGTTGTTTATGCGAGAGCATTTCAGTAGTGTATATGAGAGTGTTTCAGTAGTGTGTGTGAGAGAAAAAACATTTCAGTTGTTTATGTGAGAGCATTTCAGTAGTACCTATAAGAGTGTTTCAGTAGTGTGTATGAGAGTGTTTCAGTAGTGTGTGTAAGAGAAAAACATTTCAGTTGTTTATGTGAGAGCATTTCAGTAGTATCTATAAGAGTGTTTCAGTAGTGTGTGAGAGTGTTTCAGTTGTGTTTGAGAGAAAAACATTTCAGTTGTTTATGTGAGAGCATTTCAGTAGTATCTATAAGAGTGTTTCAGCAGTGTGTATAAGAGTGTTTCAGTAGTGTTTGTGAGAGAAAAACATTTCAGTTGTTTATGTGAGAGCATTTCAGTAGTATATGCAAGTGTTTCAGTAGTGTGTATAAGAGTGTTTCAGTAGTGTGTGTAAGAGAAAAACATTTCAGTTGTTTATGTGAGAGGATTTCAGCAGTATTCATAAGAGTGTTTCAGTAGTGTGTATGAGAGTGTTTCATTAGTGTGTATGAGAGTGTTTCAGTAGTGTTTGAGAGAAAAACATTTCAGTTGTTTATGTGAGAGCATTTCAGTCGTATTTATAAGAGTGTTTCAGTAGTGTGTTTGAGAGTGTTTCTGTAGTGTTTGAGAGAAAAACATTTCAGTTGTTTATGTGAGAGGATTTCAGTAGTATTCATAAGAGTGTTTCAGTAGTGTGTGTGAGAGTGTTTCAGTAGTGTGTGTGAGAGAAAAACATTTCAGTTGTTTATGTGAGAGCATTTCAGTAGTATATGCAAGTGTTTCAGTAGTGTGTGAGAGAGTGTTTCAATAGTGTGTGTGAGAGAAAAACATTTCAGTTGTTTATGTGAGAGCATTTCAGTAGTATTTATAAGAGTGTTTCAGTAGTGTGCGTGAAAGAAAAACATTTCAGTTGTTTATGTGAGAGCATTTCAGTAGTATCTATAAGAGTGTTTCAGTAGTGTATAAGAGTGTTTCAATAGTGTGTGTGAGAGAAAAACATTTCAGTTGTTTATGTGAGAGCATTTCAGTAGTATTTATAAGAGTGTTTCAGTAGTGTGCGTGAAAGAAAAACATTTCAGTTGTTTATGTGAGAGCATTTCAGTAGTATCTATAAGAGTGTTTCAGTAGTGTATAAGAGTGTTTCAGTAGTGTGTGTGAGAGAAAAACATTTCAGTTGTTTATGTGAGAGCATTTCAGTAGTGTATATGAGAGTGTTTCAGTAGTGTGAGTGAGAGAAAAACATTTCAGTTGTTTATGTGAGAGCATTTCAGTAGTACCTATAAGAGTGTTTCAGTAGTGTATGAGAGTGTTTCATTAGTGTGTATGAGAGTGTTTCAGTAGTGTGTGTAAGAGAAAAACATTTCTGTTGTTTATGTGAGAGCATTTCAGTAGTATTTATAAGAGTGTTTCAGTAGTGTGTCTGAGAGTATTTCTGTAGTGTTTGAGAGAAAAACATTTCAGTTGTTTATGTGAGAGGATTTCAGTAGTATTTATAAGAGTGTTTCAGTAGTGTGTATGAGAGTGTTTCAGTAGTGTGTGTAAGAGAAAAACATTTCAGTTGTTTATGTGAGAGCATTTCAGTAGTATTTATAAGAGTGTTTCAGTAGTGTCTGTGAGAGTGTTTCAGTAGTGTTTGAGAGAAAAACATTTCAGTTGTTTATGTGAGAGGATTTCAGCAGTATTTATAAGAGTGTTTCAGTAGTGTGTATGAGAGTGTTTCATTAGTGTGTATGAGAGTGTTTCAGTAGTGTTTGAGAGAAAAACATTTTAGTTGTTTATGTGAGAGCATTTCAGTCGTATTTATAAGAGTGTTTCAGTAGTGTGTTTGAGAGTGTTTCTGTAGTGTTTGAGAGAAAAACATTTCAGTTGTTTATGTGAGAGGATTTCAGTAGTATTCATAAGAGTGTTTCAGTAGTGTGTGTGAGAGTGTTTCAGTAGTGTGTGTGAGAGAAAAACATTTCAGTTGTTTATGTGAGAGCATTTCAGTAGTATATGCAAGTGTTTCAGTAGTGTGTGAGAGAGTGTTTCAATAGTGTGTGTGAGAGAAAAACATTTCAGTTGTTTATGTGAGAGCATTTCAGTAGTATTTATAAGAGTGTTTCAGTAGTGTGCGTGAAAGAAAAACATTTCAGTTGTTTATGTGAGAGCATTTCAGTAGTATCTATAAGAGTGTTTCAGTAGTGTATAAGAGTGTTTCAGTAGTGTGTGTGAGAGAAAAACATTTCAGTTGTTTATGTGAGAGCATTTCAGTAGTGTATATGAGAGTGTTTCAGTAGTGTGAGTGAGAGAAAAACATTTCAGTTGTTTATGTGAGAGCATTTCAGTAGTACCTATAAGAGTGTTTCAGTAGTGTATGAGAGTGTTTCATTAGTGTGTATGAGAGTGTTTCAGTAGTGTGTGTAAGAGAAAAACATTTCTGTTGTTTATGTGAGAGCATTTCAGTAGTATTTATAAGAGTGTTTCAGTAGTGTGGCTGAGAGTATTTCTGTAGTGTTTGAGAGAAAAACATTTCAGTTGTTTATGTGAGAGGATTTCAGTAGTATTTATAAGAGTGTTTCAGTAGTGTGTATGAGAGTGTTTCAGTAGTGTGTGTAAGAGAAAAACATTTCAGTTGTTTATGTGAGAGCAATTCAGTAGTATTTATAAGAGTGTTTCAGTAGTGTCTGTGAGAGTGTTTCAGTAGTGTTTGAGAGAAAAACATTTCAGTTGTTTATGTGAGAGGATTTCAGCAGTATTTATAAGAGTGTTTCAGTAGTGTGTGTGAGAGTATTTCAGTAGTGTGTGTGTGAGAGAAGAACATTTCAGTTATTTATGTGAGAGCATTTCAGTAGTGTATATGAGAGTGTTTCAGTAGTGTGGGTGAGAGAAAAACATTTCAGTTGTTTATGTGAGAGCATTTCAGTAGTACCTATAAGAGTGTTTCAGTAGTGTGTATGAGAGTGTTTCATTAGTGTGTATGAGAGTGTTTCAGTAGTGTTTGAGAGAAAAACATTTCAGTTGTTTATGTGAGAGCATTTCAGTTGTATTTATAAGAGTGTTTCAGTAGTGTGTTTGAGAGTGTTTCTGTAGTGTTTGAGAGAAAAACATTTCAGTTGTTTATGTGAGAGGATTTCAGTAGTATTCATAAGAGTGTTTCAGTAGTGTGTGTGAGAGTGTTTCAGTAGTGTGTGTGAGAGAAGAACATTTCCGTTGTTTATGTGAGAGCATTTCAGTAGTGTAAATGAGAGTGTTTCAGTAGTGTGTGAGAGAAAAAACATTTCAGTTGTTTATGTGAGAGCATTTCAGTAGTACCTATAAGAATGTTTCAGTAGTGTGTATGAGAGTGTTTCATTAGTGTGTATGAGAGTGTTTCAGTAGTGTGTGTAAGAGAAAAACATTTCAGTTGTTTATGTGAGAGCATTTCAGTAGTATCTATAAGAGTGTTTCAGTAGTGTGTGAGAGTGTTTCAGTTGTGTTTGAGAGAAAAACATTTCAGTTGTTTATGTGAGAGCATTTCAGTAGTATCTATAAGAGTGTTTCAGCAGTGTGTATAAGAGTGTTTCAGTAGTGTTTGTGAGAGAAAAACATTTCAGTTGTTTATGTGAGAGCATTTCAGTAGTATCCATAAGAGTGTTTCAGTAGTGTGTATAAGAGTGTTTCTGTAGTGTGCGTGAGAGAAAATCATTTCAGTTGTTTATGTGAGAGCATTTCAGTAGTATTTATAAGAGTGTTTCAGTAGTGTGAGTGAGAGTGTTTCAGTAGTGTTTGAGAGAAAAACATTTCAGTTGTTTATGTGAGAGCATTTCAGTAGTATTTATAAGAGTGTTTCAGTAGTGTGTATGAGAGTGTTTCAGCAGTGCGTGTGAGAGAAAAACATTTCAGTTGTTTATGTGAGAGCATTTCAGTAGTATATATAAGAGTGTTTCAGTCGTGTGTGTATAAGAGTGTTTCAGTAGTGTGCATGAGAGAAAAAAATTTCAGTTGTTTATGTGAGAGCATTTCAGTAGTATTTATAAGAGTGTTTTAGTAGTGTGTATGAGAGTGTTTCAGTAGTGTGTGTGAGAGAAAAACATTTCAGTTGTTTATGTGAGAGCATTTCAGTAGTATTTATAAGAGTGTTTCAGTAGTGTGTGTGAGAGTGTTTCAGTTGTGTTTGAGAGAAAAACATTTCAGTTGTTTATGTGAGAGCATTTCAGTAGTATTTATAAGAGTGTTTCAGCAGTGTGTATGAGAGTGTTTCAGTAGTGTGTGTGTGAGAGAAGAACATTTCAGTTATTTATGTGAGAGCATTTCAGTAGTGTATATGAGAGTGTTTCAGGAGTGTGTGTGAGAGAAAAACATTTCAGTTGTTTATGTGAGAGCATTTCAGTAGTACCTATAAGAATGTTTCAGTAGTGTGTATGAGAGTGTTTCATTAGTGTGTATGAGAGTGTTTCAGTAGTGTTTGAGAGAAAAACATTTCAGTTGTTTATGTGAGAGCATTTCAGTCGTATTTACAAGAGTGTTTCAGTAGTGTGTTTGAGAGTGTTTCTGTAGTGTTTGAGAGAAAAACATTTCAGTTGTTTATGTGAGAGGATTTCAGTAGTATTCATAAGAGTGTTTCAGTAGTGTGTGTGAGAGTGTTTCAGTAGTGTGTGTGAGAGAAGAACATTTCCGTTGTTTATGTGAGAGCATTTCAGTAGTGTATATGAGAGTGTTTCAGTAGTGTGTGTGTGAGAAAAAACATTTCAGTTGTTTATGTGAGAGCATTTCAGTAGTACCTATAAGAGTGTTTCAGTAGTGTGTATGAGAGTGTTTCATTAGTGTGTATGAGAGTGTTTCAGTAGTGTTTGAGAGAAAAACATTTCAGTTGTTTATGTGAGAGCATTTCAGTCGTATTTATAAGAGTGTTTCAGTAGTGTGTTTGAGAGTGTTTCTGTAGTGTTTGAGAGAAAAACATTTCAGTTGTTTATGTGAGAGGATTTCAGTAGTATTCATAAGAGTGTTTCAGTAGTGTGTGTGAGAGTGTTTCAGTAGTGTGTGTGATGTTACGCTTGCGTGGCATTGTGATGCCGGAGGTCGTCTTTTCAAGATGCAGAGGGATGTCAGGAAGCGGCTTGCAGGTGAGAATAAATGATTTATTCTGATTGCAGAACAAAATGCTGCGCGGTGCACCACGGCACTGAAAACAAGAGGGTAGCCAAAAGATGCTAATATCAAAAATGTAGACTATGAGAGAAACCAAGAGCGTAACTTGTTGCGTAGGAGCAAACAAAACCAACAGACCGAGTGAGGCCAGTGCGTAAACTAAATAGCCCTCTGATTAGTGCCCCGGCAACAGGTGCGCGTCCGGAACACTAACCAGAGGCAGGTGACGATAATCTGCCGTCATGGCAACTGAGAAACACAAACTCAACAGGTGCTGAGAACCCAAGTGAACTGAAAACAAAAACAAAAATATGATCCGGGCAGCGGATCATAACATGTGAGAGAAGAACATTTCCGTTGTTTATGTGAGAGCATTTCAGTAGTGTATATGAGAGTGTTTCAGTAGTGTGTATGAGAGTGTTTCATTAGTGTGTATGAGAGTGTTTCAGTAGTGTGTGTAAGAGAAAAACATTTCAGTTGTTTATGTGAGAGCATTTCAGTAGTATCTATAAGAGTGTTTCAGTAGTGTGTGTGAGAGTGTTTCAGTTGTGTTTGAGAGAAAAACATTTCAGTTGTTTATGTGAGAGCATTTCAGTAGTATCTATAAGAGTGTTTCAGCAGTGTGTATAAGAGTGTTTCAGTAGTGTTTGTGAGAGAAAAACATTTCAGTTGTTTATGTGAGCGCATTTCAGTAGTATATACAAGTGTTTCAGTAGTGTGTATAAGAGTGTTTCAGTAGTGTGTGTGAGAGAAAAACATTTCAGTTGTTTATGTGAGAGCATTTCAGTAGTATATACAAGTGTTTCAGTAGTGTGTGAGAGAGTGTTTCAATAGTGTGTGTGTGAGAGAAAAACATTTCAGTTGTTTATGTGAGAGCATTTCAGTAGTATTTATAAGAGTGTTTCAGTAGTGTGCGTGAGAGTGTTTCAGTAGTGTGTGTGAGAGAAAAACATTTCAGTAGTATCTACAAGAGTGTTTCAGTAGTGTGTATGAGAGTGTTTCAGTAGTGTGTGGGAGTGTTTCAGTAGTGTGTATAAGAGGTCATTCTAAATAATGTCCCTAACGTGCCCTCATATAAGGAGCTCCAGTACACTAACAATCAATGACTGCACTGCAATGTCAGCTCACTAAAAACAGCCCTATGGTCTTTGATTACATAATGCTCCACCTGTGGACTCGGCTAACGGCTGGTGGCCTTCACTGTCACATTCCAACTTGGCTCAGCGTTCTTTACTTCCCAGGCAACGTTTGTTGGAAAGGTCAGCGCCGCGGCCGGCAGACCGGGCGTAATGGCGGAGATGAAAGTGGCCGTATCCATCACCCGCTTCACTGGAAGCGGCGGGACGGCGGCCGCTGCGCAAATGAGCGGCGACGTCTCAGCGGTGGCTTGTTACCGCCACCGACCCGATGTGCTCCGTCAAAATGTCACGGCCTGGGCAGGGCAGGAAGGCCGAAGTCGGGGAGGGGGGGGGGCGCCAGGTGGTCTGCTGCAGCATTGTTACATAACTGTCCCGCCTCGCTGTGACGTTTTCACTCTCAATCCATTATTGATGAAGGAGTTTTTTCTTTGCACATCACAACTCATCTGCATCAAGGAACCCCCCCCCCCCCCCCCCAGACGCCGCACAGTTACGACTGACACAAACACGTTACATAAGGCCGCAGCAGAGTGCAGCAGGGAGGAAATCCTTCGGTCCTGGGACTTGAAAGCAGTCGACACGCTCGCCGTCTGATGCTATCTGGGCTCCGACCCCGAGGGCGCTCTTATCGCTCCGCGTAAAAAACACTTATTCGCCACATTCCGTGACTTCTTAGATTTGAAGATTCGTATCGCCGCGTTATTGTGCTTTTTATAACCTGTCCAATAAATGACGCTAGCAAGTACTGGTAAGCAAGCAACACCAAAACGTTGACGGCATTGGCTCAAGCCCCCCTAAAATATTCTTAAGCCCCCGTAAATATCCATCCATCCATCCATCTTCTTCCGCTTATCCGAGGTCGGGTCGCGGGGGCAGCAGCTTAAGCAGGGAAGCCCAGACTTCCCTCTCCCCAGCCACTTCGTCCAGCTCCTCCCGGGGGATCCCGAGGCGTTCCCAGGCCAGCCGGGAGAGATAGTCTTCCCAGCGTGTCCTGGGTCTTCCCCGTGGCCTCCTACCGGTCGGACGTGCCCGAAACACCTTCCTAGGGAGGCGTTCGGGTGGCATCCTGACCAGATGCCCGAACCACCTCATCTGGCTCCTCTCGATGTGGAGGAGCAGCGGCTTTACTTTGAGCTCCCCCCGAATGACAGAGCTTCTCACCCTATCTCTAAGGGAGAGCCCCGCCACTCGGCGGAGGAAACTCATTTCGGCCGCTTGTACCCGTGATCTTGTCCTTTCGGTCATGACCCAAAGCTCATGACCATAGGTGAGGATGGGAACGTAGATCGACCGGTAAATCGAGAGCTTTGCCTTCCGGCTCAGCTCCTTCTTCACCACAACGGATCGATACAGTGTCCGCATTACTGAAGACGTCGCACCGATCCGCCTGTCGATCTCACGATCCACTCTTCCCCCACTCGTGAACAAGACTCCGAGGTACTTGAACTCCTCCACTTGGGGCAAGATCTCCTCCCCAACCCGGAGATGGCACTCCACCCTTTTCCGGGCGAGAACCATGGACTCGGACTTGGAGGTGCTGATTCCCATCCCAGTCGCTTCACACTCGGCTGCGAACCGATCCAGTGAGAGCTGAAGATCTTGGCCGGAGGAAGCCATCAGGACCACATCATCTGCAAATAGCAGAGACCTAATCCTGCAGCCACCAAACCAGATACCCTCAACGCCTTGACTGCGCCTAGAAATTCTGTCCATAAAGGTTATGAACAGAATCGGTGACAAAGGGCAGCCTTGGCGGAGTCCAACCCTCACTGGAAACGTGTCCGACTTACTGCCGGCAATGCGGACCAAGCTCTGACACTGATCATACAGGGAGCGAACTGCCACAATAAGACAGTCCGTTACCCCATACTCTCTGAGCACTCCCCACAGGACTTCCCGGGGTACACGGTCGAATGCCTTCTCCAAGTCCACAAAGCACATGTAGACTGGTTGGGTAAATAATCCCCGTAAATAATCTGGTGTTATATATATATTATATATTAATTTTTTTTTACAAATACATGCCGACATATTCATTATAAAGTGGCCCGAATATGAGTTTGAATAAATAATAATATAACCTGTCATTATTCACTCAGTTTCCCCTCACTTCATAGCGTAAGGTAGAGAGCCCCTTTAGTGCGTCGGTATCCAATCCATTCCACTTGTTCATATAGAAAATGCCCACATCACTCAAAATCCAGTCCGCATTTTCTATGCGACCTTGCTTGCGGTCCTTGGACTTGTTCATATAGAAAATGCCCACATCACTCAAAACCCAGTCCGCATTTTCTATGCGACCTTGCTTGCGGTCCTTGGGACTTGTTCATATAGAAAATGCCCACATCACTCAAAACCCAGTCCGCATTTTCCCCGTGACCTTGCTTGCGGTCCTGCAGGTGTACGAAGCACATTAGCACACAGCACTGCAGAACAAGAACGTGAACGGATGCAAAATGGACATAAGAAACTTTTTCAAGAAAGTAAGTATGCATCACTGCTTGTAGTAAAATGTATTAGCTCCACTTTACACCAGGTCTGTGTTTGACAAAAAGTTGACATTCCCGCTCTAAAACAACGCTGCTACTTAGTTAGCTAGTTAGCCTGAAATGCATCATTAAGGTCCTGATTATTTATAAAGTTAAATGTGCACTCTTTTTTTACCATTTGCTATCTTTGGGGGTTACTTCCTTCTGGAGCATCAGCTGTGTTTCTCACTTTACACATGGAGGAGAACAGGAGCTGAGCTCATTCACATATGACTATCATCAGTAGATAATAATAATAATCATCATGCAAGTAATTGTTTCTTGTTGATGCTGTAAACAAAATGTCACTGTGCAAACCCATGTTTGTTGTTGTACTGAACACAGATTGAAAATAAACCGACTGAAATAATAATAATAACAATGAATCATTTCTAAGTCTTTGTTAGCCGTTTGTGAAGTTTTGTGCTCGTGCCCTAGGTTCGCTCGCATCCTGTGCATCTCCTGGGGGCTAAGCCCCCCCTGTCCTTAAAAGCTAGTGACGCCCCTGGTTGACGGTACATTGAGAATTTAGAACATTACACACGGCGCGCCAAAAAATGTCAAAATGTTTTAGTATGACTTTGGTAAGACTGCCTGATGGATTGTCGGAGCATTACGGCTATCATAGTCAGACGTACTGTGCTTCAACAAAGGGGTATTATTATGATGTGTGTGTATAAGGACCCCAAAATGGCACTTATTAGGAGACATTATCTAGAATTGAGTTTTGCAACATTATGCAAAAACAACTTTTCTTACCTGTTGGTATCTACTGATCTGTATTTGGGATCTGCATAAGTCCTTAACTTTTAAGCGCTTATTCGCCACATTCTGTGAATTTTTAGATTTGAAGATTCTTATTGCCGCGTTATTGTGCTTTTTAATCCCACCCATGGAAACAAAACTACCGTATTTTTCAGACACTTAAAATCCTTTCATCGTCTCAAAAATCGACAGTGCGCCTTATAACCCGGTGCGCCTAATGTACAGTACCTATTCATTTTGGTTGTGCTTACCGACCTTGAAGCTTTTTTATTTGGTATATGGTGTAATGATAAGTGTGACCAGTAGATGGTAGTCACACATATGAGATACATGTGGACTGCAGGTTAACACCTGTTCAATAAATGACGCTAGCAAGTAATAGTAAGAAAGCAACACCAAAACGTTGACGGTACATTGAGAATTTAGAACATTAAACACGGCGCTCCAAAATATGTCAAAATGTTTTAATATGACTTTGGTAAGACTGCCTGATGGATTGTCGGAGCATTACGGCTACCATAGTCAGACGTACTGTGCTTCAACAAAGGGGTATTATTATGGTGTGTGTATAAGGACCCCCAAAATGGCACTTATTAGGAGACATTATCTGGAATTGAGTTTTGCAACATTATGCAAAAGCAACTTTTCTTACCTGTTGGTACTTGCTGATGTGTATTTGGGATCTGCATAAGTCCCGAAAATGTACGCGCTTATTCGCCACAGTCTGTGAATTCTTAGATTCTTTTCGCCGCGTTATTGTACTTTTTAATCCCACCCATGGAAACAAAACTACCGTATTTTTCAGACACTTAAAATCCTTTCATCGTCTCAAAAATCGACAGTGCGCCTTATAACCCGGTGCGCCTGATGTACAGTACCTATTCATTTTGGTTGTGCTTACCGACCTTGAAGCTTTTTTATTTGGTACATGGTGTAATGATAAGTGTGACCAGTAGATGGTAGTCACACATATGAGATACGTGTGGACTCCAGGTTGACACCTGTTCAAAAAATGACACTAGCAAGTAATGGTAAGCAAGCAACACCAAAACTTTGATGTTCCATTGAGAATATAGAACATTAAACACGGCGCTCCAAAATATGTCAAAATGTTTTAATTTGACTTTGGTAAGACTGCCTGATGGATTGTCGGAGCATTACGGCTATCATAGTCAGACGTACTGTGCTTCAACAAAGGGGTATTATTATGGTGTGTGTATAAGGACTTCAAAATGGCACTTATTAGGAGACATTATCTGGAATTTTTTGCAACATTATGCAAAAGCAACTTTTCTTACCTGTTGGTACCTGCTGATGTGTATTTGGGATCTGCATAAGTCCCGAAAATGTACGTGCTTATTCGCCACATTCTGTGAATTTTTAGATTTTAAGATTCTTATCGCCGCGTTATTGTGCTTTTTAATCCCACCCATGGAAACAAAACTACCGTATTTTTCGGACACTTAAAATCCTTTCATCGTCTCAAAAATCGACAGTGCGCCTTATAGCCGGGTGCGCCTAATATACATTACCTATTCATTTTGGTTGTGCTTACCGACCTTGAAGCTTTTTTATTTGGTACATGGTGTAATGATAAGTGTGACCAGTAGATGGTAGTCACACATATGAGATACGTGTGGACTGCAGGTTGACACCTGTTCAAAAAATGACACTAGCAAGTAATGGTAAGCAAGCAACACCAAAACGTTGACGGTACATTGAGAATTTAGAACATTACACACGGCGCGCCAAAAAATTTAAAAATGTTTTAATATGACTTTGGTAAGACTGCCTGATGGATTGTCGGAGCATTACGGCTACCATAGTCAGACGTACTGTGCTTCAACAAAGGGGTATTATTATGATGTGTGTGTATAAGGACCCCTAAATGGCACTTATTAGGAGACATTATCTGGAATTGAGTTTTGCAACATTATGCAAAAGCAACTTTTCTTACCTGTTGGTATCTCCTAATCTGTATTTGGGATCTGCATAAGTCCCTAACGTTATTGTACTTTTTAATCCCACCCACGGAAACAAAACTACCGTATTTTTCGGACACTAAAAATCCTTTCATCGTCTCAAAAATCGACAGTGCGCCTTATAGCCGGGTGCGCCTAATGTACAGTACGTATTCATTTTGGTTGTGCTTACCGACCTTGAAGCTTTTTTATTTGGTACATGGTGTAATGATAAGTGTGACCAGTAAATGGTAGTCACACATATGAGATACGTGTGGACTGCAGGTTGACACCTGTTCGATAAATGACGCTAGCAAGTAATAGTAAGCAAGCAACACCAAAACTTTGATGTTCCATTGAGAATATAGAACATTAAACACGGCGCTCCAAAAAATGTCAAAATGTTTTAATATGACTTTGGTAAGACTGCCTGATGGATTGTCGGAGCATTACGGCTACCATAGTCAGACGTACTGTGCTTCAACAAAGGGGTATTATTATGGTGTGTGTATAAGGACCCCAAAATGGCACTTATTAGGAGACATTATCTGGAATTTTTTGCAACATTATGCAAAATCAACTTTTCTTACCTGTTGGTACCTGCGGATGTGTATTTGGGATCTGCATAAGTCCCGAAAATGTAGGCGCTTTTTCGCCACATTCTGTGAATTCTTAGATTTGAAGATTCTTATCGCCGCGTTATTGTGCTTTTTAATCCCACCCATGGAAACAAAACTACCGTATTTTTCGGACACTTAAAATCCTTTCATCGTCTCAAAAATCGACAGTGCGCCTAATGTACAGTACCTATTCATTTTGGTTGTGCTTACCGACCTCAAAGCTATTTTATTTGAATAGTTGATGTAATGTGACCACAAGGACGTGTTTTAAATGTAGAATAAAAATCATAATTTGACTTTGAAGTATACGGCTATAACATTTGCTAAAAAAAAAGTTAGCATGCTAATAAGAATGTGAAAAAGAGGCAACTAGAAACGTTTCAAAAAAGGCTAAAACAAAAATCCGAACAGGAAATCTTAAAATCAGCCACATCAGATCATTGCACAATAAATAACCACAGCATGGACCGGGACAACGGCAAAATCATCGGCACAGAAAGTAACTTATTCAAACGATGGATTAAGGAGGCGATCGAACAAAGGTAGCGGCCCAAGGACACCATCAATCGTTCATGCTCTCGCATACCTGGGACGCTGAGATCATAATTCATGCGTTCGTTATGTCTCGTCTCGTCTCGGGTTTGGGTATTCCCACATATAAATACAGTCTCTTATACAGCATTATTCACATGTGAATAATATAAATACAGTCTATTATACAGCATTATTCACATGTGAATAATATAAATACAGTCTATTATACAGCATTAATCACATGTGAATAATATAAATGCAGTCTATTATATAGCATTATTCACACGTGAATAATATAAATACAGTCTATTATACAGCATTATTCACATGTGAATAATATAAATACAGTCTATTATACAGCATTATTCACACGTGAATAATATAAATACAGTCTATTATACAGCATTATTCACATGTGAATAACATAAATACAGTCTATTATACAGCATTATTCACATGTGAATAATATAAATACTGTCCATTATACAGCATTATTCACATGTGAATAATAAATACAGTCTATTATACAGCATTATTCACACGTGAATAATATAAATACAGTCTATTATACAGCCTTATTCACATGTGAATAATATAAATGCAGTCTATTATACAGCATTATTCACATGTGAATAATATAAATACAGTCTAATATACAGCATTTATAACATGTGAATAATACAAATACTGTCCATTATACAGCATTATTCACATGTGAATAATATAAATACAGTCTATTATACAGCATTATTCACATGTAAATATTATAAATACAGTCTATTATACAGCATTTATAACATGTGAATAAAATAATTACTGTGTATTATACAGCATTATTCACATGTGAATAAAATAAATACAGTCTATTATACAGCATTATTCACATGTGAATAATATAAATACAGTCTATTATAAAGCATTATTCACATGTGAATAAAATAAATACTGTCTATTATACAGCATTATTCACATGTGAATAATATAAATACAGTCTATTATACAGCATTATTCACACGTGAATAACATAAATACAGTCTATTATACAGCATTATTCACATGTGAATAATATAAATACAGTCTATTATACAGCATTATTCACATGTGAATAATATAAATACTGTCTATTATACAGCATTATTCACATGTGAATAGTATAAATACTGTCCATTATACAGCATTATTCACATGTGAATAATATAAATACAGTCTATTATACAGCATTAATCACATGTGAATAATATAAATGCAGTCTATTATACAGCATTATTCACATGTGAATAATATAAATACAGTCTATTATACAGCATTATTCACACGTGAATAATATAAATACAGTCTATTATACAGCCTTATTCACATGTGAATAATATAAATACAGTCTATTGTACAGCATTATTCACATGTGAATAATAATAATAATAATTAATATATCCTATTGGGTTGAGTTTTTTCTTGACCTTGTGTGGGATCTGAGCAGAGGATGTCGATGTGACTTTTGCAGCCCTTTGAGACACTTGTAATTAAGGGCTATATAAATAAACTTTGATTGATTGATTGATTGATTGATTGATTGATTGATACCTGGGACTCCCTCCTCCATTAACCATCAAGGTCTGCCTGGTTGGCCACGGCTGATAGGCAACACGTCACAGTGGTCATGTGACCCTTCTGAAGAAGACTGCAGATGACAGTGGAAACATGTCAGGTACAAATTCCATCTAATATACCGAAAATATGGTCTGATTACAAGAACATTTGAAGTATGGGTTATCTCATATTTCATTATGTTTTTTTTCAAGATTCTTCTTCCGTTTAGTGCATTTGTTATTTCGCACCGTTAAACTTTATTTTGCCAAAAGAAACACAGCAAAAGGGAATATATGTATTTTTGTTGCTATAGTTACATTATCTCAAGCAATACCAACATTTGCAGCATGGCCCATTCCAACCAAAAAGTCCAGAGGCTGTGGGGAAAAAAGATGTTAGGATGCCCTCTGGTGGAGGAAATAGAGAATAGCATGTCTGGATTGTTGCCAATGGGGCAAATGTTGATGGTGTGCATGCACAACTTCCTGCAGCACCTTCTTTGCACGCCATTTACAGCTGAAGACTACAAGACGGGATCCAGGTGGGATGCAGGGAAGGGTAACAGTGCTGGTAATCCCAGGACTTTGGCCCTAATGGAGCAGTGGATAGGTGGATTGTTCACAGCTGCAAACACGGCAGTCATTGCAGGTTGCCAGAAAAGTTGGTCCCTTTGGGGGAGCCATGTTTCATAAGTCCTGCCTTACATAACACCTGTTAATAGCAGTGATGACTGCCCCTTGAACGCGAGCCATCAGATGGCGCTATTTTTATTGCTTTCTAAATGCCTTTTGTATTAAATACAGAGCAGAGCATCAAAGTGGACTGCAGGCATCACACGCTTCTGGTTACTGAAACACTTTTACAATGCATGGGACTACTTTACATTTCACAAAACAAAATAAAAAATGCTAAATAAGTGTGTGTGTGTGTGTGTGTGTGTGTGTGTGTGTGTGTGTGTGTGTGTGTGTGTGTGTGTGTGTGTGTGTGTGTGTGTGTGTGTGTGTGTGTGTGTGTGTGTGTGGCGAAACAAATGTACAGAAAAACCCATTTAAAAAAATTGCCACTTCAAATAATTAATAACAAAAACTAAATTATATTCTATAAAACAAAATAAAACGGGCTATATATTTTTTTTTTCAGAAAAAAAAATTAAAAGGTGAAACAAATGTACATTTCAGAAAATAATAAACAATCCCAAAAATGTTACATTTCAAAAAACTAAATAAAGGCAAAAAAATAAAATAAAAATAACAACATAAAAAGAAGCAACATAATTACCATTACAAATAATTTAATAAAAAAGACAAAACAAAATTACAATAAAATAGATAAACAAATACAATGAACACAATTATAGCCTAGAAAACAAAATAAAAAGGCATTATATATACATATATATATATATATTTCAGAAAAAAATAAAATTCGAAACAAATGACAGTCAGAAAACAATAAACAAGCTAAAAAATGTTACACTGCAAAAAACTAAATAAAGGCAAAAGAACAAAAACAATATATATATATATATATATATATATATATATATATTAGAAAAAATTAAAGGTGAAACAAATGTACATATAAAAAAAAAGAAAAGGCTAAATAAATTACCATTTCAAATAATTGATAAAAAAAAAAAGGAAAGAACTCAATTATAAAAAATGTAAAAAGAGATGAAACATTTTACATTTCAAAGAACAAAATGAAAAAGGTGAAAACATTTAAATTAATAAAACAAAATAAAAATGACAAAACAAAATTACATTCTAGAAAACAAAATTAAAAAGGCACTATATATATATATATATATATATATAGTGCCTTTTTAATTTTGTTTTCTAGAATGTAATTATATATATATATATATATATATATATATATATATTTTTTTTTTTTTTTTTTTTTTTTTTTTTCAGAAAAAATTAAAAGGCGAAACAAATGTACATTTCAGAAAACAATAAACAAGTCCAAAAATTTTACATTTCAAAGATCTAAATAAAGGCAAAAAAACAAAACAACATACAAAATAGCAAAGCAAATTACCATTTTAAATAATTGAATAAAAAAGACAAAACAAAATTACATTAAAATAGATAAATAAACAAATACAATAAACACAATTATATCCTAAAAAATAAATAAATAAATAAATAAATAAAAATACGAAGGTCCTGAGTAGTCCTGAGTTCAATCCCAGGCTCGGGATCTTTCTGTGTGGAGTTTGCATGTTCTCCCCGGGACTGCGTGGGTTCCCTCCGGGTACTCCGGCTTCCTCCCACCTCCAAAGACATGCACCTGGGGATAAGTTGATTGTCAACACTAAATGGTCCCTAGTGTGTGAATGTTGTCTGTCTATCTGTGTTGGCCCTGTGATGAGGTGGCGACTTGTCCAGGGTGTACCCCGCCTTCCGCCTGATTGTAACTGAGATAGGCTCCAGCGCCCCCCGCGACCCCGAAGGGAATAAGCGGTAGAAAATGGATGGATGGATATCCTAAAAAAACAAAACGAAAAAAAAAACTATATATATATATATATAGAAGAAGAAAAAAAGGCGAAACAAATGTACATTACAATAAACACATAAAAGGCCAAACAAATTACCATTTCATATAATTGAATAAAATAATTTTAAAAGAGATGAAATATTTTACATTTCAAATAACAAAATGATAAATGTGAACAAATTTAAATTAATAAAACAAAATAAAAAATGACAAAACAAAATAAAATTTAAAAAAGGCAAACAAATTCAAATTTACAAAAAAAGACAAATAAAATTACAGTTTAGAAAACAAAAAAGGGGAGAAAATTGTCAATTACTCCATTGACAATGACTCTACAATCGACTGCATATTCCACATTTCCCATCCGATTTGAACCGTTCCAACTACCATTTCCCAAAAATTCCAGAAATTCCCAGAATTCCCGGTTTTCCAATGGCCTACTTTCCAACACCAACCCATTCATATCATCGAGGACAATTGTGCCAGTATCATTATTTTCTAAAATTCCCGGTTTTCCTGAAATTCCCAAATTTCCAGGAAATTCCCATTCAAATGAATGAACTTAATCATAGTTCTACAATGCCATCAATTCTCAAAATGTTGCACCATTTTTAAACCTGAATCCGACCTTTAAACCATCCACCCACACTACTCTTCCCATATATCGAAAGCAAAACATGTTTTCCCTTTCCAAAAATTCCCAGTTTTCCCGGTAATTTTCTCCCCATTGACAATGAATAGGCATTCTACAATCGACTGCATATTCCACATTTCCCATCTGATCTGAACCGTTCCAACATCCACACACTCCGTTAACCTGTGTCAATCCAGCTACCATTTCCCAAAAAAATTCCAAAATTCCCAGAATTCCCGGTTTTCCATAGCCCTATTTTCACTTCATCCGAGAAAGTTGTAACAGTCCACGTTTTTCAACCCTTTTTGACTATTCCACCTTCAAACATTCCTCCTCGTTGGGACGACAAATGCTTCTAATTTTTTTTTTGTACAAATTCACGGTTTTCCCGAAATTCCGAAACACCCATTCTCAATTTGAACTGTTCTACGTCAACATTTTTCAACCAATTCCAAAAATCCAACAATTAATATCATCGAAGACAATTGTGCTAGCATCATTTTTTTCTAAAATTCCTGGTTTTGCGGAAATTCACAAATTTCCAGGAAATTTCCATTCAAATGAATGGACTCATTCATAGTACTACAATGCCCTAAATTCTCAAAATGTTGCGCTATTTGTAAACCCGAATCTGACCTGTAAACCGTCCACCCACAGTACTCTTCCCATATATCGAAAGCAAACCTTTCCAAAAACTCCCGGTTTTCCTGGTAATTTTCTCCCCATTGACAATGACTAGGCATTCTACAATCGACTGCATATTCCACATTTCCCATCCGATTTGAACCGTTCCAACATCCACACACTCCGTTAACCTGTGTCAATCCAGCTACCATTTCCCCCAAAAATTCCAAAATTCCCGGTTTTCCATAGCCCTATTTTCACTTCATCCGAGAAAGTTGTAACAGTCCACGTTTTTCAACCCTTTTTGACTATTCCACCTTCAAACATTCCTCCTCGTTGGGACGACAAATGCTTCTAATTTTTTTTTCGTACAAATTCCCGGTTTTCCCGAAATTCCGAAACACCCATTCTCAATTTGAACTGTTCTACGTCAACATTTTTCAACCAATTCCAAAAATCCAACAATTAATATCATCGAAGACATGTGCTAGTATCATTTTTTTCTAAAATTCCTGGTTTTGCGGAAATTCACAAATTTCCAGGAAATTCCCATTCAAATGAATGGACTCATTCATAGTACTACAATGCCCTAAATTCTCAAAATGTTGCGCTATTTGTAAACCCGAATCTGACCTGTAAACCGTCCACCCACAGTACTCTTCCCATATATCGAAAGCAAACCTTTCCAAAAACTCCCGGTTTTCCTGGTAATTTTCTCCCCATTGACAATGACTAGGCATTCTACAATCGACTGCATATTCCACATTTCCCATCCGATTTGAACCGTTCCAACATCCACACACTCCGTTAACCTGGGTCAATCCAGCTACCATTTCCCCAAAAAATTCCAAAATTCCCGGTTTTCCAAAGCCCTATTTTCACTTCATCCGAGAAAGTTGTAACAGTCCACGTTTTTCCAACCCTTTTTGACTATTCCACCTTCAAACATTCCTCCTAGTTGGGACGACAAATGCTTCTAATTTTTTTTTCGTACAAATTCCCGGTTTTCCCGAAATTACGAAACGCCCATTCTCAATTTGAACTGTTCTACGTCAACATTTTTCAACCGATTCCAAAAATCCAACAATTAATATCATTGAAGACAATTGTGGTAGTATCATTTTTTTCTAAAATTCCTGGTTTTGCGGAAATTCACAAATTTCCAGGAAATTCCCATTTAAATGAATGGACTCATTCATAGTACTACAATTCCCTAAATTCTCAAAATGTTGCACTATTTGTAAACCCGAATCTGACCTTTAAACCGTCCACCCACAGTACTCTTCCCATATATCGAAAGCAAACCTTTCCAAAAACTCCCGGTTTTCCTGGTAATTTTCTCCCCATTGACAATGACTAGGCATTCTACAATCGACTGCATATTCCACATTTCCCATCCGATTTGAACCGTTCCAACATCCACACACTCCACTCACCCTGGACATTCATTAGACCAAAATCTGTCTAAATTTAGAGCACGGACAACAAGGTCATGCATTTGATCCCCACTCTCATGCATTTGATCCCCACTCTCAGGTTTTACTCAGATTTCATTGTGTTGTTGTCACTGCTGGAAAAAAAAAGTGTAGGATATTCCAGCCCAGGAGGTCGGGATGGAGACTTTCTCCTAAAGTAAACCCAGACTGAGAGATCAGAGTACAAGGTCCAGACAGCCGGCGCTGCTCTGACAGCGGGCCGAGCCTGCTCCGGAGTCGGGTCTTGTTTATCATGTTGTCTGCTCTTTATATACTCGGTGTGCACGGAGCACAAAGACGAGGTCAATAATGTAAAGTGATCCGCCGGCTCTAAAGACTTGGCCCAAGTCCAGTCATTGTTGTTTTTGAACAAAGCAGGCATGCAGTCCCCTTGTCTGCACTCACGCTAAACTCTTGAGTATTTCCTGTGGCGGAAACAATAAGACAATAGCAGCGAGTGGCCCCCGCGGTCAGCTCAAGGGCCACCGGGTGTTCATTTGGACGCCACTCAGTTTTATTGTGGGAGGGCCGTTTTGGTGTGGTCTTTTATTGGGGCCTACCTTACATGCACCCGTGCAATCATTGTGCCAATGCATATAGTGATCTATTTAACAATAATAATAATAATGGATTTTATTTGTAAAAAGCACTTTACATTGAGCAAACAACCTCAAAGTGCTGCAGCGTACCAAAATAAAAAGATAATAAAAAATAAATAAAAATAAAAACCAGAATAGCCAAATAGCTAAAACCAGTATGCATATATCTAAAAGAAAAAAGGCCTTTCCAAAAAGAAGGGTTTTTAAGCCTTTTTTAAAAGCATCCACAGTCTGTGGTGCCCTCAGGTGGTCAGGGAGAGCGCTCCACGGACTGGGAGCGGCGGAGCAGAAAGCCCGGTCTCCCATTGTTCGTAGCTTTATTTATTATTGTGTGAATGCTGAAAGCTAACGTTACTATGCTAGCATGCTAACATTAGTGTCAACGTAGCATGATTAAGTTAGCATGCTAATATTTCTAGCTTTTTTTTTTTTTTTTTTTTTTTTGGCAAACTTTGCAGGTGTAAACCTCCGAGTCGTATAATTTGGTGTACACCTCCGTGTCGTAAAATGCAGTACTTGAAAAATGCTAAGTGTTAGCATGCTAGCTGTTTTAGTTTTTTTTGCTAATTTTAAAAATAGTAAGCATGCTGATGTTAGTATGTAATAATAACTTGATACTTGACACATGCTAACTGTTAAAATGCTAACAGTTAGCATTTTAACATGCTAATATTTCAAGCTTTTTTGCTAGCTGTGCATGTCTAATTTTGATACATGCTTTTAACATGCTTAAGTTAGCATGTTAGATTTGAGCTAACTTTGCAGGTATAAATCTCCGAGTCGTATAATTTGGCGTACACCTCCGTGTCGTAAAATGTAGTACTTGAAAAATGCTAAATGTTAGCATGTTAGCTCTTTTAGTTTTTTTGCTCATTTTAAAAATAGTATGCATGCTGCTGTTAGCATGTAATAATAATATAACTTGATACTTGACACATGCTAACTGTTAAAATGCTAACAGTTAGCATTTTAACATGCTAATATTTCAAGTTTTTTTGCTAACTGTGCAGGTCTAAACTTGATACATGCTTTTAACATGCTTATGTTAGCATGTTAGATTTGAGTTAACTTTGCAGGTATACATCTCCAAGTCATATAATTTGGTGTCAATGTTGCATGCTAACTGTTAGCATGATTAAGTTAGCATGCTAATATTTCTAGCTTTTTTTTCTTTTTCTTTTTTTGGCAAACTTTGCAGGTGTAAACCTCCGAGTCGTATGATTTGGTGTACACCTCCGTGTCGTAAAATGCAGTACTTGAAAAATGCTAAGTGTTAGCATGCTAGCTCTTTTAGTTTTTTTTGCTAATTTTAAAAATAGTAAGCATGCTGATGTTAGTATGTAATAATAACTTGATACTTGACACATGCTAACTGTTAAAATGCTAACAGGTAGCATTTTAACATGCTAATATTTCAAGCTTTTTTGCTAGCTGTGCATGTCTAATTTTGATACATGCTTTTAACATGCTTAAGTTAGCATGTTAGATTTGAGCTAACTTTGCAGGTATAAATCTCCAAGTTATATAATTTGGTGTCAACGTTGCATGCTAACTGTTAGCATGATTAAGTTAGCATGCTAATATTTCTAGCTTTTTTTTTTTTTTTTTTTTGGCAAACTTTGCAGGTGTGAACCTCCGAGTCGTATAATTTGGTGTACACCTCCGTGTCGTAAAATGTAGTATTTGAAAAATGCTAACTGTTAGCATGTTAGCTCTTTTAGTTTTTTTTGCTAATTTTAAAAATAGTAAGCATGCTGATGTTAGCATGTAATAATAATATAATTTGATACTTGACACATGCTAACTGTTAAAATGCTAACAGTTAGCATTTTAACATGCTAATATTTCAAGCTTTTTTGCGAACTGTGCATGTCTAAACTTGATACATGCTTTTAACATGCTTAAGTTAGCATGTTAGATTTGAGTTAACTTTGCAGGTATACATCTCCAAGTCATAAAATTTGGTGTCAACGTTGCATGCTAACTGTTAGCATGATTAAGTTAGCATGCTAATATTTCTAGCTTTTTTTTTTTTTTTTTTTTGGCAAACTTTGCAGGTGTAAACCTCCGAGTCGTATAATTTGGTGTACACCTCCGTGTCGTAAAATGTAGTACTTGAAAAATGCTAAGTGTTAGCATGCTAGCTCTTTTAGTTTTTTTTGTTAATTTTAAAAATAGTAAGCATGCTGCTGTTAGCATGTAATAATAATATAACTTGATACTTGACACATGCTAACTGTTCAAATGCTAACAGTTAGCATTTTAACATGCTAATATTTCAAGCTTTTTTGCTAGCTGTGCATGTCTAATTTTGATACATGCTTTTAACATGCTTAAGTTAGCATGTTAGATTTGAGCTAACTTTGCAGGTATAAATCTCCAAGTCATATAATTTGGTGTACACCTTTGTGTCGTAAAATGTAGTACTTGAAAAATGCTAACTGCATGTTAGCTCTTTTAGTTGTTTTTTTTGCTAATTTAAAAAAATACTAAGCATGCTGATGTTAGCATGTAATAATAATACAACTTGATACTTGACACATGGTAACTGTTAAAATGCTAGCAGTTGGCATTTTAACATGCTAATATTTACAGCTTTTTTGCTAACTGTGCAGGTCTAAACTTTTTAGTCATATAGTTTGGTACTTGACACATGCTTTTAACATGCTTGTGTTAGCATGTTAGCTTTTTTAGATTTTAGCTAACTTTGCAGGTAAAAACCTGTAAGTCATATAATTTGGTGTACACCTCCGTGTCGTAAAATGTAGTGCTTGAAAAATGCTAACTGTTAGCATGTTAGCTCTTTTAGTTTTTTTTTGCTAATTTTAAAAATACTAAGCATGCTGATGTTAGCATGTAATAATAATATAACGTGATAACTGTTAAAATGCTAACAGTTGGCATTTTAACATGCTAATATTTCATGCTTTTTTGCTAACTGTGCAGGTCTAAACTTTTTAGTCATATAGTTTGGTACTTGACACATGCTTTTAACATGTTTGTGTTAGCATGTTAGCTTTTTTAGATTTTAGCTAACTTTGCAGGTAAAAACCTCTAAGTCGTATAATTTGGTGTACACCTCCGTGTCGTAAAATGTAGTGCTTGAAAAATGCTAACTGTTAGCATATTAGCTCTTTTAGTTTTTTTGCTAATTTTAAAAATACTAAGCATGCTGATGTTAGCATGTAATAATAATAGAACGTGATAACTGTTAAAATGCTAACAGTTGGCATTTTAACATGCAAACATTTCAAGCTTTTTTGCTAACTGTGCAGGTCTAAACTTTTTAGTCATATAGTTTGCTACTTGACACATGCTTTTAACATGCTTGTGTTAGCATGTTAGCTTTTTTTAGATTTTAGCTAACTTTGCAGGTATAAACCTCTAAGTCGTATAATTTGGTGTACACCTCCGTGTCGTAGAATGTAGTGCTTGAAAAATGCTAACTGTTAGCATGTTAGCTCTTTTAGTTTTTTTGCTAATTTAAAAAAATACTAAGCATGCTGATGTTAGCATGTAATAATAATATAACGTGATAACTGTTAAAATGCTAACAGTTGGCATTTTAACATGCTAATATTTCAAGCTTTTTTGCTAACTGTGCAGGTCTAAACCTTTTAGTCATATAGTTTGGTACTTGACACATGCTTTTAACATGCTTGTGTTAGCATGTTAGCTTTTTTTAGATTTTAGCTAACTTTGCAGGTAAAACCCTCTAAGTCATATAATTTGGTGTACACCTCCGTGTCGTAGAATGTAGTGCTTGAAAAATGCTAACTGTTAGCATGTTAGCTCTTTTAGTTTTTTTTTGCTAATTTTAAAAATACTAAGCATGCTGATGTTAGCATGTAATAATAATAACGTGATAACTGTTAAAATGCTAACAGTTGGCATTTTAACATGCTAATATTTCATGCTTTTTTGCTAACTGTGCAGGTCTAAACCTTTTAGTCATAAAGTTTGCTACTTGACACATGCTTTTAACATGCTTGTGTTAGCATGTTAGCTTTTTTAGATTTGGTGTACACCTCCGTGTCGTAAAATGTAGTACTTGAAAAATGCTAAGTGTTAGCATGTTAGCTCTTTTAGTTTTTTTGCTAATTTTAAAAATACTAAGCATGCTGATGTTAGCATGTAATAATAATATAACTTGATACATGCTTTTAACATGCTTGTGTTAGCATGTTAGCTTTTTTTTAGATTTTAGCTAACTTTGCAGGTAAAAACCTCTGAGTCATATAATTTGGTGTACACCTCCGTGTCGTACAATGTAGTACTTGAAAAATGCTAAGTGTTAGCATGTTAGCTCTTTTATTTATTTTTTGCTCATTTTAAAAATAGTAAGCATGCTGATGTTAGCATGTAATAATAATATAACTTGATACATGCTTTTAACATGCTTATGTTAGCATGTTAGCTTTTTTTAGATTTTAGCTAACTTTGCAGGTAAAAACCTCTAAGTCGTATAATTTGGTGTACACCTCCGTCTCGTAAAATGTAGTACCTGAAAAATGCTAACTGTTAGCTTTTTAAGCACGTTTTGGAGTCGCACGTATAAAGTTAGCGTTTCCGTTCGGCTCTCGGTCTTTTCGGCGACCGCACGCGATTTCTCTCCCAAAATGGCGTATTCTCGTTACATCTCGACATGCCACACCTGTGGTTATCTCGGCAAAAGAGAACATTATTGTCAACGTTGCATGCTAACTGTTAGCATGATTAAGTTAGCATGCTAATTTTTTTTTTTTTAGCATAGTCGACGATATTTGATAGAAATGGAATAGAAAAAGTTTGATATGTGCACCCATTTGAGACACTTGTGATTTAGGGCTGTATAAATAAACTTTGATTGATTGATTGATTGATTGATTGGGATATTTTGGAGTTCAGCTCCCGAAAAAAGGGGCGCAAAACCAAAAGTGTTGTGTTTATATTTTTGTTGAGTGTTTATTCAGTAGATCCCCACATTTTCACGGTTTGACATAACGGTACTTGTTTACTTTTTTTTTTAACTTTTTTTTTTACGTGCGGTGATTTCTCCAGATTCTCTGAACCTTTTGATGATATTACGGCGGCGGCGTTTCCGGGTGTTGTTGATAAATGGCTTTGGCTTTGCATTGTAGAGTTTTAACTTGAACTTACAGATGCAGCGACCAACTGTAGTTACTGACAGTGGTTTTCTGAAGTGTTCCTGAGCCCATGTGGTGATATCCTTCACACACCGATGTCGGTTTTTGATGCAGTACCGCCTGAGGGATTGAAGGTCCGTAATATTATCCTTTACGTGCAGTGATTTCTCCAGATTCTCTGAACCTTTTGATGATATTACGGCGGCGGCGTTTTCCGGGTGTTGTTGATAAATGGCTTTGGCTTTGCATTGTAGAGTTTTAACTTGAACATACAGATGTAGCGACCAACTGTAGTTACTGACAGTGGTTTTCTGAAGTGTTCCTGAGCCCATGTGGTGATATCCTTCACACACCGATGTCGGTTTTTGATGCAGTACCGCCTGAGGGATTGAAAGTCCGCAATATTATCGCTCACGTGCAGTGATTTCTCCAGATTCTCTGAACCTTTTGATGATATTACGGCGGCGGCGTTTCCGGGTGTTGTTGATAAATGGCTTTGGCTTTGCATAGTAGAGTTTTAACTTGAACTTACAGATGTAGCGACCAACTGTAGTTACTGACAGTGGGTTTCTGAAGTGTTCCTGAGCCCATGTGGTGATATCCTTCACACACTGATGTCGGTTTTTGATGCAGTACCACCCGAGGGATCGAAGGTTCGTAACGTCGTCGCTTACATGCGGTGATTTCTCCAGATTCGCTGAACATTTTGATGATATTACCGACCGTAGATGGTGAAATCCCTAAATTCCTTGCAATAGCTGGTTGAGAAATGTTGTTCTTAAACTATTTTCTCACGCATTTGTTGACAAAAGTGGTGACCCTCGCCCCCATCCTTGTTTGTGAATGACTGAGCATTTCATGGAAATGCGCATTTTATACCCAATCATGGCACCCCACCTGTTCCCAATCAGCCTGTTCACCTGTGGGATGCTCCAAATAAGTGTTTGATGAGCATTCCTCAACTTTATCAGTCTTTTTTGCCACTTGTGCCAGCTTTTTTGAAACATGTTGCAGGCATCAAATTCTAAAGTTAATGATTATTTGCAAAAAAAAAAATAAAGTTCATGAGTTTGAACATCAAATATGTTGTCTTTGTAGCATATTCAACTGAATATGGGTTGAAAAGGATTTGCAAATCATTGTATTCCATTTATATTTGCATCTAACACAATTTCCCAACTCATATGGAAACGGGGTTTGTATATAGTAGTTCATGATTGCTTGATGATTACAATTCATGTCATTTAGTGAGGTGTGTGAGGATGGTGCAGGTTCCCAAACACTAATAAATACCTGAGCTGCATTCCGTAGCCTCTTATGAAACACTTCCTCGCAGTCTCTGACTTCTTATCGCTTGTGTTCAGCCTGCCCTCAAACTGCCATCGCACATCATTGAAGACCAAAATAACACAAAAAAAAAGGTTCAATAAAACCCTCGGCCGTGATGATTAATGATAAATAAGAGTTATAATAACAAAATCATCACGTTGCTAAAAAGGGGTATGAATAACCCTCGTCAAACAAAATGTCAAACTAAATGCCAGGCGAGAACAATGGAGTCTGGTTCGGGATTGTGTCCTGGTCAGTCTTGGAGTCTGGGGGTGTAATCAACATGTTGAAGGCGGGATCACGGACACCAAAGGCTTTTTTTTTTTTTTGGGGTGTCGTGCCACCAAATGGAAACAGTCCACTTCCTTTAGCCACGTGAAGACAAAGCCCAACTTTTCACTTGGTCTAAAAATAGTACGTCTTGAAGGGCGCGATGTACCACGGACTACTAAAAAAGTGAGGGAACGGCACCAAAGGGGGCAGGGCTTCTTGATTTTTTTTTTTTTTTTTTAGCACATTTTGGAATTCAGTTCGATCAGAAGTGTGCAAACTGAGAGCTTTTTGATATTTTTCATTTTCAAACCTATTCCTGGCCCTGTGATGAGGTGGCGACTTGTCCAGGGTGTACACCGCCTTCCGCCCGAATGCAGCTGAGATAGGCTCCAGCACCCCTGCAACTCCGAATGGGACAAGCGGTAGAAAAATGGATAGATGGATGGTAAAATATGTGGATGGAGAGGGAGTGTGACGTTCATATGTTGTCAATATTCAGTGTTTTATCCTTCATAGTTAATCATACTTGCCAACCTTGAGACCTCCGATTTCGGGAGGTGGGGGGTGGGGGCGTGGTCAGGGGTGGAGCAGGGCGTGGTTAAGGGCGTGGTTAAGAGGGGAGGAGTATATTGACAGCTAGAATTTACCAAGTCGAGTATTTCATATACCGTATTTTCCGCACCATAAGCCGCCCTGGGTTATAAGCCGCGCCTTCAATGAACGGCATATTTCAAAACGTTGTCCACCTATAAGCCGCCCCGTGTTGTAAGCCGCATCTAACTGCGCTAAAGGAATGTCAAAAAAACAGTCAGATAGGTCAGTCAAACTTTAATAATATATTAAAACCAGCGTGATGTGGGCGCGCATGGAGTCGTATATCAACATGGACGAAGCTGCGTGAAAAAAGCCACCCGGCCTCTTCACGTAAACTTAAACTTACCTTAACCACTCGCTCATCTTTTCTTCATCCATCCCTTCGAGTTAGCTTTTATGATGACGCCGGCTGGAAAGGTCTCTTTTGGCAAGGTCTTCCTTTTGAATATCACCATGGGTGGAAGTTTCTGGCCATTAGCATGGCAAGCTAGAACCACAGTGAAGGATGACTTCTCATTCCCTGTGGTGCGAATATTCACCGTACGTGCTCCCGTTGTATCCACAGTGCGGTTCACAGGAATATCAAAAGTCAGTGGAACCTCGTCCATGTTGATAATGTTCTCTGGCCGGATCTTTTTTTCAGCTATCTTGTTTTTACAATATGCACGGAAAGTAGCCAGCTTCTCTTGAAAGTCTTTAGGCAGTTGCTGTGAAATAGTAATCCGTGTGCGGATGGAGAGATTGCGTCTTTTCATGAACCGGATCCCTGTCGCTTAGTAGGAGCCATTTTGTGGTCTTTACAGATGTAAACACACAAAGGAAATGAAACGTACGGTAATATCCGCGCGCGCTTCTTCTTCTTCTACGCGGGCGGGTGGTTGCTTACAGTAGAAGAAGAAGCGCTTCCTGTTCTATGGGGGCGGGTGCTTACCTTGGCGGTTGCTTGCGTAGAAGAAGAAGCACTTCCTCTTCTACGGGGAAAAAAGATGGCGGCTGTTTACCGTAGTTACGAGACCGAAACTTTATGAAAATGAATCTGAATATTAATCCATATATAAAGCGCACCGGGTTATAAGGCGCACTGTCAGCTTTTGAGAAAATGTGTGGTTTTTAGGTGCGCCTTATAGTGCGGAAAATACGGTACTTCCCATTGCTGCTGTGACATGTGTTGGTGCGTGAACATTGAACATCTGAATAAAGGAGGAGACGAAAACCTTCTTCGTCAGAGCGTGGTGCAGGACTGTACAGAGAGTGCAGTGGCCATGTCTCTCCTCAATATTGAGTCCAAATTGAATTCTGTCTCTGTTTGATTCCTTGCCTTTTGTCTTGTTTAATAGATGTCCTCAGTGTTTGAACGTGACAGTTAGATTAAATGAAATTATTATTATTATTATTTATCTTACGGTATATAAAAAATAATTTGAGCAAAATTTAATTGAAATATTGTCGGTGTGGCCCTCCAGCAGTGCTCGGGTTGCTCATGCGGCCCCCGGTAAAAATGAATTGCCCACCCCTGGTTTACGGGGGTCAGTGGATGCTGAAGTTATAAGAAAACGGAAGAGTTGGGGAACAACAGCAACTCAGCCACGAAGTGGTTGGCCCACGTAAACGTAAACATCAACAAAGACTTTCTGCACAGTCAGTTGCTACAGAGCTCCAAACTTCCAACTAGCCCACGCACAGTGCGCAGAGAGCTTCATGGAATGGGTTTCCATGGCCGAGCGGCTGCATCTAAGCCATGCATCGCCAAGTCCAATGCAAAGCGTGGGATGCAGTGGTGTAAAGCACGTCACCACTGGACTCTAGAGCAGGGCCGGCCCGTGGCATAGGCCGTATAGGCAAATGCTAAGGGCGCCGTCCATCAGGGGGCGCCATGCCAGTGCCACAAATGTTGGAGGAAAAAAAAAAAAAAAAAAAAGTTGTTACTATTATTTCTAAATACAAAAAAATAATCTCACGTTAATTAAAATGCAAAGTAAAGCCTATTTAATAGAAATATTATTTGTTACAACATTATGCCCCCCCCCCGCACGGTGCGCCCCCTCCCTTCCCGTATCATGACTCTTTTTGGACGTCACCACATCAAAAAATCAACACAAGATGTCAAAACGGCCAAAACTGTCAGGTGCCCAGGGAAGAAAAAAGAGAAAAGAAGAGGAGGAGAAACGAGAAAAAGACAGAGGTAGCAGGTAGGTAACGTTAGCCTACATGAAATTATTTGTCTGTTACAGAATGTGATAGTAACCTGGCTTTTTAGCATTAAGCTAATGTTACATGATTCGGCAATTGCAAATCAATAAATAGCTAGTTCTGTTTTAACGTCGGGTTAATATTGTGGAGGGGGCTAAATTGTTATGGAAAATAATAATGTAACGTTAGGTAATTACAGTACTCCCACCTTACATTCCTCAGGGACATTTGTATTAGATCTTTTAAGCAGGTGTTTTTTGTTTACATTATTGCCTTCTGGTTAGCTAATGTTTTCCCTGCAGGTAATAGTCACTTTTCCACCCCTTTATATATTAGGTATAGTTGTAAGTAAAAAAAAAAGGTCAAAGACAAAGCTATTCGGGTTCTTGTGAGTATATACACTTCACTGCCGATGTGGGGGGCGCGCCACTTAAAATCTTGCCTAGGGCGCCAGATTGGTTAGGGCCGGGCCTGCTCTAGAGCAGTGGAGACACCTTCTCTGGACTGATGAGTCACGCTTTTCCATCTGGCAATCTGACGGACCTGTCTGGGTTTGGAGGTTGAGAGAACGCTCCATTTCCGACTGCATTGTGCCGAGTGTGAAATTTGGTGGAGGAGGAATTATGGTGTAGGGTTTTTTTTTTCCAGGAGTTGGGCTTGGCCCCTTAGTTCCAGTGAAAGGAACTTTGAATGCTCCAGGATACCAAAACATTTTGGACAATTCCATGGGATGGCACTTCAAGTTCATATGTGAGTAAAGTAAATACTTTTGGCAATATAGTGTAGGGTTGGTACTTGACACATGCTGTTAGTATGCTTACGTTAGCATGTTAGATGTTTTACTAACCACAATATCAAGCACGCCTGTGAAGTGAAAACCATTTCAGGTGACTACCTTTTGAAGCTCATGGAGAGAATGCCAAGAGTGTGCAAAGCAGTAATCAGAGCAAAAGGGTGGCTATTTTGAAGAAACTAGAGTATAAAACATTATTTTCAGTTATTTCACCTTTTTTTTTGTTAAGTACATAACTCCACATGTGTTCATTCATAGTTTTGATGCCTTCAGTGACAATCTAGAATGTAAATAGTCATGAAAATAAAGAAAACACATTGAATGAGAAGGTGTGTCCAAACTTCTGGCTTGTACAGGGGGAGTAGAGCACTATGTTTTATTATATATATATATACTATATATATATATACATATAATAACAAACAATAATATTAATAAACTAGAAAATGGAGTGTGACTAAATCCAAAAGTGTACGGTGTGTGACTATGTGTTGGAATCAACCGTTGAGTGTTACCGTGAATGTTGAGCGAGAGGCAAGTCCAAAAGGGGGCTAGGGCGGGCTCATAGATCCGTGACACAGGCAGGAAGTCGGGGGCTATAGCGGGGCGTGGAAGGTCCGTGTCCAGGCGGGGGGTCGAGATCCAAGAGGCAGTCAGGGAAGCGGAAGGAACGCGGGGGAAGACCAGACACACAGCTCGTAACGCGGAGCGAAGGCGGGCTGCGGGAAGGACGACAAGGAAGACACGAGACCAATCAAACACAGAGAGAGCAAGAGTGCATTGAGCTCAATGATCGCTTACGGTACAGGAACAGATGACTACGTTCCGGCCCGGGAACGCAGGTCTGCACTGGCTTAAGAAGCCCAGGGAGCTCATCGGCGACAGGTGTGCAGATTGCAGATTGATTGCAATGGCGCGCGCAGATGAGTGCGCATTAGCATGTGTTGTCCCTCCTGTTTTAAGTTTGTCCATTCACACACTTTTGGCCTGTACTGTAGATCGAGGTCTAGTCGGGACACCTGTGACCATACTTGCCAACCCTTCCGATTTTCTCGGGAGATTCCCGAATTTCAGTGCCCCTCCCGAAAATCTCCCGGGGCAACCATTCTCCCTATTTCCACCCGGAGAACAATATTGGGGGCGTGCCTTAAAGGCACTGCCTTTAGCGCCCTCTACAACCTGTCTGTACGTCCGCTTTTCCTCCATACAAACAGCGTCACATAATATATGCGGCTTTAACACACACATAAGTGAATGCAAGGCATACTTGGTCAACAGCCATACAGGTCACACTGAGAGTGGCCGTATAAACAACTTTAACACTGTTACAAATATGCGCCACACTGTGAACCCACACCAAACAAGAATGACTAACACATTTCGGGAGAACATCCGCACCGTAACACAACAGAACAAATACCCAGAATCCCTCGCAGCACTAACTCTTCCGGGACGCTACAATATACACCCCCCCCTGTGACATAAGGCAACACCCCACAGTGTTCATACTAAAAGATCTTTATTTCAACTCACAGTTGATTATTTACAGGAGGAACCATTTTTTTTGTTTACATAAATAGGCCATTGTTATAAATATCAGCAGTTTGGCTGGTACAAAAAAGAAATATTAAAAAATGAATATATCATACATTATATACAAGTGCCACTTGGTGTGTTGTCCCTCTTGTTAAGTTTGTCCATTCACACACGTTTTGAGTTTCACGCACATGCAAACATGGGAAGGGGGGGGGGGGATAATGCGGCAAGAGCAAGGCTTTGAATGCTGGATCTGAGCGGGCATCTAGGGATTCATAGTTTGCTGAGTCAAGTATGCAGAAGGTGGAGCAGAACATGAACAACTCACAGCTGCTCATGGCACAGTGTGGGTGTGTGTGTGTGTGTGTGTGTGTGTGTGTGTGTGTGTGTGTGTGTGTGTGTGTGTGTGTGTGTGTGTGTGTAATCACACCACTATCTGGTGGCATTGTGACACACACTTCTCTATGACCTAACCCAGTGTCAGACTAATAATAAGGTCAAGCCAGGGCACAGTTAAAAATAATAAAAAAATAACACTGCTATAGGTAGCGATCACATTAAAAGAGATTTCAGTGCCAGAAACTCACGTTTTGATCCCTGAAAAAGAGCAAAAAAAACATTCAAAATAGAAGGAAAGGAGGGGTTAAGTTGAACTTGTCTATTATTATTTAACAAGAAAACTCATATGCAATGTCTCCATCTAGCGGCGTAAACTGGTAGTGAAGAGGAGCAACGTCTTACATAACTGGTCCAAAAAACAATATTATATTACTTTTCTCCACGTTCCAAGGCATAAACACTGATTCTCCGAGACACATTCATTACATTTACACTCCGACTAAGAGCAGCGACTCATTCGGAAATGAGATCATCATAAAAGCAGACAACACAAATAAAGCTAGTTGTACAGTCCTGGTCCAAAAGCGTACATACACTTGTAAAGAACATAATGTCATGGCTGTCTTGAGTTTCCAATCATTTCTACAACTCTACCATTTTTTTTGTGATAGAGTGATTGGAGCACATACTTGTTGGTCACAAAAAACATTCATGAAGTTTGCTTCTTTTATGGATTTACTGAAAATGTGAGCAAATGTGCTGGGTCAAAAGTATACATACAGCAATGTTAATATTCGCTTACATGTCCCTTGGCAAGTTTCACTCCAATAAGGCGCTTTTGGTAGCCATCCACAAGCCTCTGCTTGGATTTTTGACCACCATCCATCTTCTTCCGCTTATTCGAGGTCGGGTCGCGGGGGCAGCAGCCTAAGCAAGGAAGCCCAGACTTGCCTCTCCCCAGCCACTTCGTCCAGCTCTTTCCGGGGGATCCCGAGGCGTTCCCAGGCCAGCTGGGAGACATAGTCTTCCCAACGTGTCCTGGGTCTTCGACGTGGCCTCCTAACCGGTCGGACGTGCCTGAAACACCTCCCTAGGGAGGCGTCCAGGTGGCATCCTGACCAGATGCCTGAACCACCTCATCTGGCTCCTCTCGATGTTAAAGTTAAAGTTAAAGTACCAATGATTGTCACACACACACTAGGTATGGTGAAATTTGTCCTCTGCATTTGACCCATCCCCTTGTTCACCCCCTGGGAGGTGAGGGGAGCAGTGGGCAGCAGCAGTGCCGCGCCCGGGAATCATTTTTGGTGATTTAACCCCCAATTCCAACCCTTGATGCTGAGTGCCAAGCAGAGAGGTAATGGGTCCCATTTTTATAGTCTTTGGTATGACTCGGCCGGGGTTTGAACTCACAACCTACCGATCTCAGGGCGGACACTCTAACCACTAGGCCACTGAGTGGAGGAGCAGCGGCTTTACTTTGAGCTCCCCCCGGATGACAGAGCTTCTCACCCTATCTCTAAGGGAGAGACCCGCCACCCGGCGGAGGAAACTCATTTCGGCCGCTTGTACCCGTGATCTTGTCCTTTCAGTCATAACCCAAAGCTCATGATCATAGGTGAGGATGGGAACGTAGATCGACCGGTAAATTGAGAGCTTTGCCTTCCGGCTCAGCTCCTTCTTCACCACAACGGATCGATACAGCGTCCGCATTACTGAAGACGCCGCACCGATCCGCCTGTCGATCTCACCATCCACTCTTCCCTCACTCGCGAACAAGACTCCAAGGTACTTGAACTCCTCCACTTGGGGCAACCCAGAGATGGCACTCCACCCTCCACTTTTTGACCACTCCTCTTGACAAAATTGGTGCAGTTCAGCTGATCTTCCCAACGTGTCCTGGGTCTTCGACGTGGCCTCCTACCGGTTGGACGTGCCCTAAACACCTCCCTATGGAGGCGTTCGGGTGGCATCCTGACCAGATGCCCGAACCACCTCATCTGGCTCCTCTCGATGTGGAGGAGCAGCGGCTTTACTTTGAGCTCCCCCCGGATAGCAGAGCTTCTCACCCTATCTCTAAGGGAGAGACCCGCCACCCGGCGGAGGAAACTCATTTCGGCCGCTTGCATCCGTGATCTTGTCCTTTCGGTCATAACCCAAAGCTCATGACCATAGGTGAGGATGGGAACGTAGATCGACCGGTAAATCGAGAGCTTTGCCTTCCGGCTCAGCTCCTTCTTCACCACAACGGATCGATACAGCGTCCGCATTACTGAAGACGCCGCACCGATCCGCCTGTCGATCTCACCATCCACTCTTCCCTCACTCGCGAACAATACTCCGAGGTACTTGAACTCCTCCACTTGGGACAGGGTCTCCTCCGCAACCCAGAGATGGCACTCCACCCTCCACTTTTTGACCACTCCTCTTGACAAAATTGGTGCAGTTCAGCTGATCTTCCCAACGTGTCCTGGGTCTTCGACGTGGCCTCCTACCGGTCGGACGTGCCCGAAACACCTCCCTAGGGAGGTGCTCGGGTGGCATCCTGACCAGATGCCCGAACCACCTCACCTGGGTCCTCTCCATGTGGAGGAGCAGCGGCTTTACTTTGAGCTCCCCCCGGATGGCAGAGCTTCTCACCCTATCTCTAAGGGCGGAGGAAACTCATTTCGGCCGCTTGTACCCGTGATCTTGTCCTTTCGGTCATAACCCAAAGCTCATGACCATAGGTGAGGATGGGAACGTAGATCGATCGGTAAATTTAGAGCTTTGCCTTCCGGCTCAGCTCCTTCTTCACCACAACGGATCGATAGAGCGTCCGCATTACTGAAGACGCCGCACCGATCCGCCTGTCGATCTCACCATCCACTCTTCCCTCACTCGCGAACAAGACTCCGAGGTACTTGAACTCCTCCACTTGGGGCAGGGTCTCCTTCGCAACCCAGAGATGGCACTCCACCCTTCACTTTTTGACCACTCCTCTTGACAAAATTGGTGCAGTTCAGCTGATCTTCCCAACGTGTCCTGGGTCTTCGACGTGGCCTCCTACCGGTTGGACGTGCCCTAAACACCTCCCTATGGAGGCGTTCGGGTGGCATCCTGACCAGATGCCCGAACCACCTCACCTGGCTCCTCTCCATGTGGAGGAGCAGCGGCTTTACTTTGAGCTCCCCCCGGATGGCAGAGCTTCTCACCCTATCTCTAAGGGAGAGCCCCGCCACCCGGCGGAGGAAACTCATTTCGGCTGCTTGTACCCGTGATCTTGTCCTTTCGGTCATAACCCAAAGCTCATGACCATAGGTGAGGATGGGAACGTAGATCGACCGGTAAATTGAGAGCTTTGCCTTCCGGCTCAGCTCCTTCTTCACCACAACGGATCGATACAGCGTCCGCGTTACTGAAGACGCCGCACCGATCCGCCTGTCGATCTCACCATCCACTCTTCCCTCACTCGCGAACAATACTCTGAGGTACATGAACTACTCCACTTGGGGCAACCCAGAGATGGCACTCCACCCTCCAGTTTTTGACCACTCCTCTTGACAAAATTGGTGCAGTTCAGCTAAATGTGTTGGTTTTCTGACATGGACTTGTTTCTTCAGCATTGTCCACATGTTTAAGTCAGGACTTTGGGAAGGCCATTCTAAAAAGCTTCATTCTAGCCTGATTTAGCCATTCCTTTACCACTTTTGACGTGTGTTTGGGGTCATTGTCCCGTTGGAACACCCAACTGTGCCCAAGACCCAACCTCCGGGCTGATGATTTTAGGTCATACTTGCCAACCCTCCCGAATTTTCCGGGAGACTCCCGAAATTCAGCGCCTCTCCCGAAAACCTCCCGGGACAAATATTCTCCCGAAAATCTCCCGATTTTCAGCCGGAGCTGGAGGCCACGCCCCCTCCAGCTCCATGCGGACCTGAGTGAGGACAGCCTTTTTTCACGACGGGAGGACAACAGGGTGACAAGAACTAAATCATCCAGACTAGAGATAAATTGTATTATTATGTTTATTTTACCTAAAAATAAATATATTTATTAATTAAAAAAAAAAAAAAAAAAACTAAATAAATTTTTACTATATTTTGCTAAAAACATCATTTATTGTATTTTTATTTGTATTTTTTCTGACTCCTTATTACATCCAGCCATAGAATTATACATTAAAATAAACACATTTGAAATAATTAATTTTAAATTATCATAATAATTCATTTAAAATGACCATATTTAATTATTAAAATAATTGCTTGTTTATCAACAACTTTAGCATTTTATTCATTACATTTTGAAGCTCTCAGAAGCCAAGTTATGTTATATTCCTTAATATTTATTTATGCAAGTTTGAAGTATCAATTATCCAAACACAGTTTTGTTTGCATATTTTTAGGATATATATATATATATATATATATATATATGAAATACTTGACTTGGTGAATTCTAGCTGTCAATATACTCCTCCTCTCTTAACCACACCCCCAACTACGCCCCCACCCCCCACCTCCCGAAATCGGAGGTCTCAAGGTTGGCAAGTATGTTTTAGGTTGTCCTGAAGAATTTGGAGGTAATCCTCCTTTTTCATTGTCCCATTTACTCTCTGTAAAGCACCAGTTCCATTGGCAGCAAAACAGGCCCAGAGCATAATACTACCACCACCATGCTTGACCGTAGGCAGGGCCGGCCCGTGGCATAGGCCGTATAGGCAAATGCTAAGGGCGCCGTCCATCAGGGGGCGCCACGCCAGTGCCACAAATGTTGGAGAGAAAAAAAAAGTTGGTACTATTATTTCTAAATACAAAAAATAATCCCACGCTAATTAAAATGTAAAGTAAAGCCTATTTAATAGAAATATTATTTGTTACAACATTACGCCCCCTCCCTTCCCGTATCATGACTCTTTTTGGACGTCACCACATCAAAAAATCAACACAAGATGTCAAAACGGCCAAAACTGTCAGGTGCCCAGGGAAGAAAAAAGAGAAAAGAAGAGGAGGAGAAACGAGAAAAGACAGAGGTAGCAGGTAGGTAACGTTAGCCTACATGAAATTATTTGTCTCTTACAGAATGTGATAGTAACCTGGCTTTTTAGCATTAAGCTAATATTACATGATTCGGCAATTGTTAATCAATAAATAGCTAGTTCTGTTTTAACGTCGGGTTAATATTGTGGAGGGGGCTAAATTGTTATGGAAAATAATAATGTAACGTTAGGTAATTACAGTACTCCCACCTTACATTCCTCAGGGACTTGTATTAGATCTTTTAAGCAGGTGTTTTTTGTTTACATTGTTATTGCCTTCTGGTTAGCTAATGTTTGCCCTGCAGGTAATAGTCACTTTTCCACCCCTTTATATATTAGGTATAGTTGTAAGCCTAGTTTTTAAAGTGCACATCAATAATGTTAATTAAGCAATATAACATGAGAGGGAATGCTGTTTTTTAATTTAAGCACTGCTGTGATTCGGTTAAAGATAATCATAACATAACATTCTCATATAATATATGATACTGTTACTTTGCATTCTGCTATTCAGCATTTCACTGTAATGATGACAATAAATTGAATCTAATCTAATTTGCATATCAGTTAACATCATACATATATCTCTTTGGTTTTTCATCTATATTATATAATTTCATTTTATTCCTGGAATCATATGTTTTTATTATTAAACTGTAATACTCAATGGTGTCACATACTCCTCTCTTCAGATGCACTGTTGAAGTTTCTAAATCCCACCCCTGGGCCATCTACCACATCTACCGCTGCTGCCTCCACTTCAGCAGCACAACCCACCAGTTTTGCAGCAGCAAAACATACAGCCATCTCTTCACTCGATGAGAGGTTTCAGAGCCTTGGAGAGGTGAATGACAAGTTTGGAGTACTCCTCAATTTCCACAACTTACAAAAAGAAGAGCTGCTACAGCCCTGAGTACTACTCTGACCCATGACAGCCAGCTGGACATTAATGGCACAGAACTTGCAATGGAAATGCAGAATTTCCCACCATTGCCATCAAAGAACATGACAAACATGGAACTCTTGACCTTCCTGCATGAGAAGAAGCTGGCAGAAATGTACCCCAACATGTGGGTTGCTCTGAAAATCTCTATTAAAAAGCACAAATAGAGAACTCTGTAGGATCCCCTTTTTTTGTAATATAGTTGTTAAAGTCATACTGGTTTGATATCTTGTTTTGTGCAGTGCCTTATTTATATCGTATTTTTAATTTATTTTATGCAACTTGTTGACACGTTTTATTTTGTGTTTATGTATGTAAAAAATATTGTATTTCATATATTCATTTTTTATTTTTTGTATTCATTTATTTATTCATATTTTTTTTAATCTTGTTAACTATTCTGATTGTTAATTTGCTTTCTTTAAGTAAAAAAAAAAAGGTCAAAGACAAAGCTATTCGGTTTCTTGTGAGTATATACACTTCACTACCGATGTGGGGGGGCGCCACCTAAAATCTTGCCTAGGGCGCCAGATTGGTTAGGGCCGGGCCTGACCGTAGGTATGGTGTTCCTGATATTAAAGGCCTCACCTTTTCTCCTCCAAACATATTGCTGGGTATTGTGGCCAAACAGCTCAATCTGACATTACATGGACAAAGATAAGACCTTCTGGAGGAAAGTTCTGTGGTCAGATGAAACAAAAATTCAGGACAAGCTAAAATCATCAGCCCGGAGGTTGGGTCTTGGGCGCAGTTGGGTGTTCCAACAGGACAATGACCCCAAACACACGTCAAAAGTGGTAAAGGAATGGCTAAATCAGGCTAGAATGAAGGTTTTTAGAATGGCCTTCCCAAAGTCCCGACTTAAACGTGTGCACAATGCTGAAGAAACAAGTCTATGTCAGAAAACCAACACATTTAGCTGAACTGCACCAATTTTGTCGAGAGGAGTGGTCAAAAATTCAACTAAAAGCTTGTGGATGGCTACCAAAAGCGCCTTATTGCAGTGAAACTTGCCAAGGGACATGTAAGCAAATATTAACATTGCTGTATGTATACTTTTGATTTGCTCACATTTTCAGTAGACCCATAATAAATTCATAAAAGAACCAAACTTCATGAATGTTTTTTGTGACCAACAAGTATGTGCTCCAATCACTCTATCACAAAAAAATAAGAGTTGTAGAAATGATTGGAAACTCAATACAGCCATGACATGATGTTCTTTACAAGCGTACGTACACTTTTGACCACGACTGTATATATGAGTGGTACTTTGGTGTCACCTTTTCCTACTTATCAGAGCATTTAAATACAATTTAAATATAATGTTCCCGTTTTTGAGGGACTCGAGTCAAAATAAGCACATATTTCAGCCCAGTTTAGCAGCGTCCTTTCAAGCAAAAAGTCACTTTTGTGTCATGGTGGGGGGGAAAGGTTTGCTAAGTTAGCATGCTAGGTTAGCATCATCACACTAAAACTAAAACAAGGCAGATTTAATTTACCGGAAGAGCAAAATGCAAAGTTAAAAGGTCGATTTGTGAGCGTCTGAACAAGACTTTGTTGATTTATCTCACCTTGAAAACACTACTTAGTTCGTTCGAGGAGCAGCAGCAAATTGTAACACGGCTAAGGACGCTAATGCTAAGGAAATTAGCAACAAGTGAAATCTAAGTAAGATTAAATATCTCAAAAAAGGGTGATATTTGCTTATTTTCTGTCTGATAAGTTAATTCTTCTCACTAAGCAGATTTGATGTTAGAGTGTTTTACTTGTTTTAAGGGTCCTAAATGATCTCAGTAAGATATTACAGCTTGTTGCTGAGATGTGATGACCTATATTGAGTAAAACATGCTTGAAACTAGAATATCAAGTGTTGCAAAGCTGTGTCATCAACACTCACAAGTATAAAACTACTTTTTTTAAAGTAATAATTTCTTACTTCAAGCATGAAAAAAAAAAAATCACGATGCCGAGCGCATATCATTATGTCAAGATAATGGCACTAGCATTTACTTAACCTCTTAAGGCCCAAACTGTTTGTTTACATGCTTCTTTTTCTTTTTTTTTCTCTTTGCTATTTGGGCTTATTGGACCCTAATTAGAATAAAAACTAAAAATCATCTTTTTATATGATGTACTTAGACCATACGTACACAAACGTGTACTTCATGTTTAGTGACATGCTAATTTTAATTTTCACACTTTTTTTTTCCAAATTCCATTGTATGTTATACTCTTCTGGCAGTATAAGTGTCCACATAAGTGGCCATAAGACCCCAATTCAGTAGTGTACACAATTTTGGAAATAAGAGATAAAAAGGTGCTGTCCACGCATGTGGCCACTAAGCCTTTAGAGGTTCATTTAAGAATATTTTTCAACATATTGAGCAAGTTGGTTTTTTTTAATTGAAGAAAATTGTTTTTATACGTGCCAATTTTTTTTGTTTTGTTTGTGAATCGATTTTTTAGTTGAAGAAACTATGTTTGTTTACTTGCAGAAAATATTGTTTAAACTTGCCAACACTTTTTTTTACTTTCAGAATATTGTTTTTATATTTGCAAATCGTGTTTTTGATTGAAGAACATGCTTTTATACTTGCAGAAAATAGATTTTATACTAGGAAATTATTTCTTTAATTGAAGAAAATTGTTTTTATACTTGCCAATCTCTTAATATTTGAAGAAAATTGTTTTTCTTAGTACATTTTTTTACTTGTAGAAACTTGTTTTTATACTCGCAGAAAATAGTTTTTATGCTTACAAGTTTTTTTAATTGAAGAAAACCGTTTTTTGTTTGCGAATCGTTTTTTTAGTTGAAGAAAATATTTTTTTTCATTGCAGAAAATATTGTTTAAACTTGCCAATACTTTATTTTACTTTCAGAAAATTGTTTTTACACTCACAGAAAATTGTTTTTAGGCTCACAAGTTGTATTTTTAATTGAAGAAATTGTTTTTTATACTTGCCAATTGTTTGTTTTTTTTATTTGAAAAAAAGGTTTTTGTTTAAACTTGGCAATACTTTATTTTACTTTCAGATAATTGTTTTTATACTTTCTAATCGTTTTTTTTACCGGCAGAAAATTGTTTCAATACTGTTTACTTGCAGAAAATATTGTTTAAACTTGCCAACACTTTTTTTAACTTTCAGAATATTGTTTTTATACTCGCAAATCATGTTTTTGATTGAAGAACATGCTTTTATACTTGCAGAAAATAGATTTTATACTAGCAAATTATTTCTTTAATTGAAGAAAATTGTTTTTATACTTGCCAATCTCTTTTAATATTTGAAGAAAATTGTTTTTCTTAGTACATTTTTTTACTTGTAGAAACTTGTTTTTATACTCGCAGAAAATAGTTTTTATGCTTACAAGTTGTTTTTTTAATTGAAGAAAACCGTTTTTTTGTTTGCGAATCTTTTTAGTTGAAGAAAATATTTTTTTTCATTGCAGAAAATATTGTTTAAACTTGCCAATACTTTATTTTACTTTCAGAAAATTGTTTTTACACTCACAGAAAATTGTTTTTAGGCTCACAAGTTGTATTTTTAATTGAAGAAATTGTTTTTTATACTTGCCAATTGTTTTTTTTTTTTATTTGAAAAAAAGGTTTTTGTTTAAACTTGGCAATACTTTATTTTACTTTCAGATAATTGTTTTTATACTTTCTAATCGTTTTTTTACCGGCAGAAAATTGTTTCAATACTGTTTACTTGCAGAAAATATTGTTTAAACTTGCCAACACTTTTTTTTACTTTCAGAATATTGTTTTTATACTTGCAAATCATGTTTTTGATTGAAGAACATGCTTTTATACTTGCAGAAAATAGATTTTATACTAGCAAATTATTTCTTTAATTGAAGAAAATTGTTTTTATACTTGCCAATCTCTTTTAATATTTGAAGAAAATTGTTTTTCTTAGTACATTTTTTTACTTGTAGAAACTTGTTTTTATACTCGCAGAAAATAGTTTTTATGCTTACAAATTGTTTTTTTTAATTGAAGAAAATAGTTTTTTGTTTGCGAATCGTTTTTTTTTTAGTTGAAGAAAATATTTTTTTTCATTGCAGAAAATATTGTTTAAACTTGCCAATACTTTATTTTACTTTCAGAAAACAGTTTTTACACTCACAGAAAATTGTTTTTAGGCTCACAAGTTGTATTTTTAATTGAAGAAATTGTTTTTTATACTTGCCAATTGTTTGTTTTTTTTATTTGAAAAAAAGGTTTTTGTTTAAACTTGGCAATACTTTATTTTACTTTCAGATAATTGTTTTTATACTTTCTAATCGTTTTTTTTACCGGCAGAAAATTGTTTCAATACTGTTTACTTGCAGAAAATATTGTTTAAACTTGCCAACACTTTTTTTTACTTTCAGAATATTGTTTTTATACTTGCAAATCATGTTTTTGATTGAAGAACATGCTTTTATACTTGCAGAAAATAGATTTTATACTAGTAAATTATTTCTTTAATTGAAGAAAATTGTTTTTATACTTGCCAATCTCTTTTAATATTTGAAAAAAATTGTTTTTCTTAGTACATTTTTTTACTTGTAGAAACTTGTTTTTATACTCGCAGAAAATAGTTTTTATGCTTACAAATTGTTTTTTTTAATTGAAGAAAATAGTTTTTTGTTTGCGAATCGTTTTTTTTAGTTGAAGAAAATATTTTTTTTCATTGCAGAAAATATTGTTTAAACTTGCCAATACTTTATTTTACTGTCAGAAAATTGTTTTTACACTCACAGAAAATTGTTTTTAGGCTTACAAGTTGTATTTTTAATTGAAGAAATTGTTTTTTATACTTGCCAATTGTTTGTTTTTTTTATTTGAAAAAAAGGTTTTTGTTTAAACTTGGCAATACTTTATTTTACTTTCAGATAATTGTTTTTATACTTTCTAATCGGTTTTTTTACCGGCAGAAAATTGTTTCAATACTGTTTACTTGCAGAAAATATTGTTTAAACTTGCCAACACTTTTTTTTTACTTTCAGAATATTGTTTTTATACTTGCAAATCATGTTTTTGATTGAAGAACATGCTTTTATACTTGCAGAAAATAGATTTTATAGTAGCAAATTATTTCTTTAATTGAAGAAAATTGTTTTTATACTTGCCAATCTCTTTTAATATTTGAAGAAAATTGTTTTTCTTAGTACATTTTTTTACTTGTAGAAACTTGTTTTTATACTCGCAGAAAATAGTTTTTATGCTTACAAGTTGTTTTTTTAATTGAAGAAAACCGTTTTTTTGTTTGCGAATCTTTTTAGTTGAAGAAAATATTTTTTTTCATTGCAGAAAATATTGTTTAAACTTGCCAATACTTTATTTTACTGTCAGAAAATTGTTTTTACACTCACAGAAAATTGTTTTTAGGCTTACAAGTTGTATTTTTAATTGAAGAAATTGTTTTTTATACTTGCCAATTGTTTGTTTTTTTTATTTGAAAAAAAGGTTTTTGTTTAAACTTGGCAATACTTTATTTTACTTTCAGATAATTGTTTTTATACTTTCTAATCGGTTTTTTTACCGGCAGAAAATTGTTTCAATACTGTTTACTTGCAGAAAATATTGTTTAAACTTGCCAACACTTTTTTTTTACTTTCAGAATATTGTTTTTATACTTGCAAATCATGTTTTTGATTGAAGAACATGCTTTTATACTTGCAGAAAATAGATTTTATACTAGCAAATTATTTCTTTAATTGAAGAAAATTGTTTTTATACTTGCCAATCTCTTTTAATATTTGAAGAAAATTGGTTTTCTTAGTACATTTTTTTACTTGTAGAAACTAAGTTTTTATGCTTACAAGTTTTTTTAATTGAAGAAAACCGTTTTTTTGTTTGCGAATCGTTTTTTTAGTTGAAGAAAATATTTTTTTTCATTGCAGAAAATATTGTTTAAACTTGCCAATACTTTATTTTACTTTCAGAAAACAGTTTTTACACTCACAGAAAATTGTTTTTAGGCTCACAAGTTGTATTTTTAATTGAAGAAATTGTTTTTTATACTTGCCAATTGTTTTTATTTTATTTGAAAAAATGTTTTTTTAAATTTGAAAAAATGTTTTTTTTTTTTTTTTAAAACAAGTTTTTTGTTTAAACTTGGCAATACTTTATCTTACTTTCAGATAATTGTTTTTATACTTTCTAATCGTTTTTTTACCGGCAGAAAATTGTTTCAATACTTGTGAATAATTGTTTTACTTGCAGAAAATAGTTTTTATACTTGCGAATCGTTTTTTTGATTGAAGAACATGCTTTTATACTTGCAGAAAATAGATTTTATACTAGCAAATTATTTCTTTAATTGAAGAAAATTGTTTTTATACTTGCCAATCTCTTTTAATATTTGAAGAAAATTGTTTTTCTTAGTACATTTTTTTACTTGTAGAAACTTGTTTTTATACTCGCAGAAAATAGTTTTTATGCTTACAAGTTTTTTTAATTGAAGAAAACCGTTTTTTGTTTGCGAATCGTTTTTTTAGTTGAAGAAAATATTTTTTTTCATTGCAGAAAATATTGTTTAAACTTGCCAATACTTTATTTTACTTTCAGAAAATTGTTTTTACACCCACAGAAAATTGTTTTTAGGCTCACAAGTTGTATTTTTAATTGAAGAAATTGTTTTTTGTACTTGCCAATTGTTTGTTTTTTTTATTTGAAAAAAAGGTTTTTGTTTAAACTTGGCAATACTTTATTTTACTTTCAGATAATTGTTTTTATACTTTCTAATCGTTTTTTTACCGGCAGAAAATTGTTTCAATACTGTTTACTTGCAGAAAATATTGTTTAAACTTGCCAACACTTTTTCTAACTTTCAGAATATTGTTTTTATACTTGCAAATCATGTTTTTGATTGAAGAACATGCTTTTATACTGGCAGAAAATAGATTTTATAGTAGCAAATTATTTCTTTAATTGAAGAAAATTGTTTTTATACTTGCCAATCTCTTTTAATATTTGAAGAAAATTGTTTTTCTTAGTACATTTTTTTACTTGTAGAAACTTGTTTTTATACTTGCAGAAAATAGTTTTTATGCTTACAAATTGTTTTTTTTAATTGAAGAAAATAGTTTTTTGTTTGCGAATCGTTTTTTTTAGTTGAAGAAAATATTTTTTTTCATTGCAGAAAATATTGTTTAAACTTGCCAATACTTTATTTTACTGTCAGAAAATTGTTTTTACACTCACAGAAAATTGTTTTTAGGCTTACAAGTTGTATTTTTAATTGAAGAAATTGTTTTTTATACTTGCCAATTGTTTGTTTTTTTTATTTGAAAAAAAGGTTTTTGTTTAAACTTGGCAATACTTTATTTTACTTTCAGATAATTGTTTTTATACTTTCTAATCGGTTTTTTTACCGGCAGAAAATTGTTTCAATACTGTTTACTTGCAGAAAATATTGTTTAAACTTGCCAACACTTTTTTTTTACTTTCAGAATATTGTTTTTATACTTGCAAATCATGTTTTTGATTGAAGAACATGCTTTTATACTGGCAGAAAATAGATTTTATACTAGCAAATTATTTCTTTAATTGAAGAAAATTGTTTTTATACTTGCCAATCTCTTTTAATATTTGAAGAACATTGTTTTTCTTAGTACATTTTTTTACTTGTAGAAACTTGTTTTTATACTCGCAGAAAATAGTTTTTATGCTTACAAGTTTTTTTAATTGAAGAAAACCGTTTTTTGTTTGCGAATCGTTTTTTTAGTTGAAGAAAATATTTTTTTTCATTGCAGAAAATATTGTTTAAACTTGCCAATACTTTATTTTACTTTCAGAAAATTGTTTTTACACTCACAGAAAATTGTTTTTAGGCTCACAAGTTGTATTTTTAATTGAAGAAATTGTTTTTTATACTTGCCAATTGTTTTTTTTTTTATTTGAAAAAATGTTTTTTTTTTAATTTGAAAAAATGTTTTTTTTTTTATTTGAAAAAATGTTTTTTTTTTTTTTAAAAACAAGTTTTTTGTTTAAACTTGGCAATACTTTATTTTACTTTCAGATAATTGTTTTTATACTTTCTAATCGTTTTTTTACCGGCAGAAAATTGTTTCAATACTTGTGAATAATTGTTTTACTTGCAGAAAATAGTTTTTATACTTGCGAATCGTTTTTTTGACAGCACAAAACAGTTTTTAAATTTGCGAATAGCTTTTTTTCCTCTGAGTAAATAGTTTTTATACTTGCGAATGTCTTTTTTTTTCATTGAAAAAAAATAGTTTTTTGTACTTGCTGGGCATTAATAAACACATTTTTGTATGTTTGTGGAGCTTTGGCAGTAATTTCATTCTACAGATCTTTGTTTTGTTCAACTTTGTCAGATTCACATATGGATGCTACGCAGTGCACATCTATGCGAGTACACACTACTACATGTCACCAGAGGGTTTTTTTGTCTTAAAAACAACACCATAGGTTCCACTGATCATCGACGATGAGAGAAATCTAACAGATCCGATTTGACGATGAAACTCACAAAAATTTGACTTAACGCCGCGTCGTACGAACGGAAACTGAGGACCTCCTGTATTGTTAAAATGATTCTTAAAGTAGCACTTAGTAACTTTTCAACCTTCATAAAATATTTTCATAACTTTTGGGACGATACACGGACTTCCAACTGGTTGAATGACACCTCTGTCATGGCCTGAGGGTGTCTGTATCGCTTTCACTGGCACTAAGCAACTTTGAGGAGGGTGGCAGGAACCCTGCAGACTTGCTTTACGGCATACGCCACTCCCTCCTTTCCCCATTCGTTAAAAAGACGGAAGTCGATGCAAACGCCTGTGTGCCGCCAGAAAACTAAAAGAAGAAGAACGCCTATGTGCAATTAATCCTAGCATGACTGAAGGTCCAAAACAACCAAAGAAACGAAAAGTTTTGTTTGAGGAAACAAAAAAAGAAATAGGGGCAGTCAAGGATCAACATTGCCCTGGCTTTCACTCGCTGGCCTGAGCTCAAAGATGAGAAGAGTTTCTTCTAAACTAGCAAGTGATTTTCGATGCTCAAATCAAAATGCTAATGCTAATGCTAGCTATCGGAAATTTACGTGGTAGCAATGAATAGCCACCAAATTGATAGTTGCACACTACTTCCTTCGAAAAAAACGTTCTTTGCTTCGAACCTGCATCCGCCCCGATGCATTCTAGGTAGTAGCCTCATGTTTGTAGCACAATCCAAGATCATTTCTTGATAGTGTCCGCTATTTAACATCCGCATAGCCATCAGAGACGTAATTTTTGTGCCTATAGTACAGCGGATCATGTCCGTTTGACGCTATATGCGCAATTCCTCACGGGAAATGAGATCTTACCGCTTTGGTCCAATGGTGCCGCCAAAAAATCAACCAAAACTGAAAGGTCTTAAGATCTGTCGCATGAGAATCAAGTCTACAAACTTAGCATGACTGAGCGCTTAGTCAAGCCTTCCAATGTAAAAAGAACTTTGAACCCAAAGTACAGTTTTGTACTTGTATCCGTTCCATCCTTTGTAACTGAGCAATTTCCCTTGTGGAGCATTGAAGTTTGTCTAAGTCAGGGGTCGGCAACCTTTACCAGTCAAAGAGCCATTTTGACAAGTTTCACAAATTATAGAAAACAATGGGAGCCGCGAAATTTTGGAAATTTTAAATGAAATAACATTGCATATAAAAAAATGTTTTTGCTTTGTGCTATGTATAAACCAGGGGTCTCAGACACGCTGCCCACACCTTTATATGGATTTTTTAAAACTGGTGCGGCACGCGGGTTTTGAATGAATAGCGCTTGCCAGCGTCATGCGTGCCGTGATGGTATTGGAATTGGAATTCACCAAGTCAAGTATTTCATATATATATATATATATATATATATATATATATATATATATATATATATATATATATATAAATAAAAGAAATACTTGAATTTCAGTGTTCATTTATTTACACATATACACACACATAACACTCATCTACTCATTGTTGAGTTAAGGGTTGAATTGTCCATCCTTGTTCTATTCTCTGTCACAATCTTTCTAACCCATGTTGAACTCTGATGATGCATTGCTGTGTGGCACGCGCAAAAGTGCTTTCATCAAATGCACTAGATGGCAGTATTGTCCTGTTTAAGAGTGTCACAACATTGCTGTTTTACGGCAGACAAAGTGCTTTACTGTAGACGTTCTTTATATTGTGGGAAAGCGGACTCAGGTCCGCATGGAGCTGGAGAGGGGGCGTGGCCTCCAGCGCCGCCTGAATTTCGGGAGATTTTCGGGAGAAAATTTGTCCCGGGGAGGTTTTCGGGAGAGGCGCTGAATTTCGGGAGTCTCCCGGAAAATCCGGGAGGGTTGGCAAGTATGCGCCACACTGTGAACCCACACCAAACAAGAATGACAAACACATTTCGGGAGAACATCTGCACCGTAACACAACAGGACAAATACCCAGAATCCCATGCAGCCCTAACTCTTCCGGGATACATTATACACCCCCGCTACCAAACCCCGCCCACCTCAACCGACGCACAGGGGGGGGGGTTGACCCTAAAAAAAAAAGTTAATTATTAAAATTGTTTAAAAAATGTAAAAATTTTAAAAAAAATTTAAAATTGTTTTAAATTGTTTAATTAATTAATTTAAAAAAAAAAAAAAAAAAAAAAAAAAATTAAATTAAAAAAAAACTTTTTTTTTAATTAAAAAAAAAATTTTACCTTGAAAATCATTTTTTACCTTGAAAATCATGTTTTACCTTAAAAAAAAAATTTTTTTTTAATTTTTTTAACTTTTTCTAAATTAATGGCAAGAAAGTGAAGGCACAGCAATACAAAAAACATCCCGAAGGAAGCATAACCAAAATAGGAAATTATACAAAACGCAGGAGAATATACAACAAAGTCAAAACTGTCACGTGAGATCATGACAATAAATGCATCAACTTGTTGAAGTTGTTCAAATTACCGTATTTTTCGGACTATAAGGCGCACTTAAAATCCTTTCATTTTCTCTAAAATCAACAGTGCGCCTTATAAACCAGTGCGCCTAATGTACGGAATATTTCTGGTTGTGCTTACCGACCTTGAAGCTATTTTATTTTGTACATGGTGTAATAAGTGTGACCAGTAGCTGGCAGTCAAACATAAGAGATACGTGTAGACTGCAAGATGAGGCCAGTAAACAACACCAAAACTTTAAATGTTCCATTGAAAATATAGAACATTACGCACGGTGCTCAAATAATCTGTCAAAATGTTTAAGGAGGACTTTGGTAAGCTATGAAGCCGCACCGCTTGATGGGATTGTACTGTGCTTCAACATAGGAGTATTATTATGGTGTGTGTATAAGGTAAGACATACTATCTGGCGTTTTGTTTCGCAATAATATGCAAAAGCAACTTTTCTTACCTTCTGGTCCCTGCTGATCTGTATTTGGGATCTGCATAAGTCCTGAAAATTTGCGCTCGTCCGCCATTGTAGTCTGACAACCCCATAGTCGATAAGCTTCTTGTTTTTCTCTATCTTCTTGTTATGTGACATTCATCCTCCGCTGTTGCCATTTCTAATATAAAGTAGTGTAAGGGTGGGGGGGGGGTTGTGTGAGGGAGCAGGCTTGGGGTGGGGGCGGGGTTTGGTGGTAGCAGGGGTGTATAATGTAGCCCGGAAAAATCAGGGCTGCATGGGATTCTGGGTGTTTGTTCTTGTTGTGTTTATGTTGTGTTAAGGTGCAGATGTTCTCCCGAAATGTGTTTGTCATTCTTGTTTGGTTTTGGTTCAAAGTGTGGCGCATTATTAGTAAGAGTGTTAAAGTTGTTTTATATGGTCACCGTCAGTGTAACCTGTGTGGCTGTTGACCAAGTACGCCTTGCTGTCACGTACGTGTACAAGCAGAAGATGAATATTGTATAACAAGTGTTGGGTTGACACGCTGTTAATACAGATTGTAGAGGGCGCCAAATGTTGTACCAACACGGCACGCCCATATTATAGCTTTAAGGGTGAAAATCGGTGAATATTTTTCTGCGAGAGGCACTGAAATCCGGAAGTCTCACGGGAAAATTGGGGGGGTTCAGCAAGTAAGCTGCTGAGCCGCATCAGAGTGATCAAAGAGCCGCGGGTTGCCGACCCCTGGTCTAAGTCTAAACAAAAATAGAACCAAGTTGTAGCTACTTTCCTAAAACTGGCATTCTTCTCCCTGAAACCAAAACGGTTATGGCAATGATACTCGTTTTCTCTCCCAAGTTGGCAGGATTCACCCACCTTGGGTCCTGCTTGCTGGACTGGGACAACGCAGCTGTGCAGAAGGAATTATCATGAGACGAGAGCCTGCTCAGACTTCACACCATTGAGACGTCATTTGCTCTCAAGTTTAAAATCCATCCCAATTGCTGCTTGTAGAAAAACACTAAACTTCTAATTGATCATTCCTGTAAGTGGGGAAGCAAAAACCTTGAAAAGTCAGTGTCCACAAAGACCTGTAGGACATCCCAGAGAAGACCGTTGGCATCAAGTTGCCTCTGGAGGGAAAAAACACCCTCAACATGGCTTTCAGTCCAGAAGCTGAGGATGGCGCTGCTTGCGCCGGATCCAGTTCCCTCTTGAATGGCGAGGAAGTGGCTCCGGTATCCGGGGCAGCAGTAGAGACCAGCTAGGCAGCATGAGGGTCCAAGAGACAACTCCGTACGAGTCCGACTAGGCTCTGTTGGTCGGGTTTGCGTCCGCCGATGGTCGGTGGCTTCATAGCGTGGCCAGGATGCGGGAGAAGGATATGACGACGGAGAGGCAGGTCTGGCCCACGCCTAGAATGAGAGCCTCCAGCGGTGCCATGCCCTTCCCTGCCACGCGGTACACGCCTGCCACTGCTGCGCCTAATTAGACACACACATTCACACACAGGACCAGATTACGACCAGGCAACAGTCCATCCAGACGAGGGATGATTAGTCAATCAGAAAAAAGGCTTTGTTTTATTGTCATTGAGTGTAACTACCGTATTTTCCGCACTATTAGCCGCACCTAAAAACCACAAATTTACTCAAAAGCTGACAGTGCGGCTTATAACCCGGTGCGCTTTATATATGGATTAATATTAAGATTCATTTTCATAAAGTTTCGGTCTCGCAACTACGGTAAACAGCCGCCATCTTTTTTCCCGGTAGAAGAGGAAGTGCTTCTTCTTCTACGCAAGCAACCGCCAAGGTAAGCACCCGCCCCCATAGAACAGGAAGCGCGCGGATATTACGTTTCATTTCCTTTGTGTGTTTACATCTGTAAAGACCACAAAATGGCTCCTACTAAGCGACAGGTTTCCGGTTCATGAAAAGACGCAATCTCTCCATCCGCACACGGACTACTATTTCACAGCAACTGCCTAAAGACTTTCAAGAAAAGCTGGCTACTTTCCGTGCATATTGTAAAAACAAGATAGCTGAAAAAAAGATCCGGCCAGAGAACATTATCAACATGGACGAGGTTCCACTGACTTTTGATATTCCTGTGAACCGCACTGTGGATACAACGGGAGCACGTACGGTGAATATTCGCACCACAGGGAATGAGAAGTCATCCTTCACTGTGGTTCTAGCTTGCCATGCTAATGGCCAGAAACTTCCACCCATGGTGATATTCAAAAGGAAGACCTTGCCAAAAGAGACCTTTCCAGCCGGCGTCATCATAAAAGCTAACTCGAAGGGATGGATGGATGAAGAAAAGATGAGCGAGTGGTTAAGGTAAGTTTACGCGAAGAGGCCGGGTGGCTTTTTTCACGCAGCTCCGTCCATGTTGATATACGACTCCATGCGCGCCCACATCACGCTGGTTTTTAATATATTATTAAAGTTTGACTGACCTATCTGACTGTTTTTTTGACATTCCTTTAGCGCAGTTAGATGCGGCTTATAACACGGGGCGGCTTATAGGTGGACAAAGTTTTGAAATATGCCGTTCATTGAAGGCGCGGCTTATAACCCAGGGCGGCTTATGGTGCGGAAAATACGGTAACAAAAATGGATCAAAGCTGAACCACATGGAGTGCTCAGAACTTTAATTATGCGGACTAGGGTTGTACGGTATACCGGTACTAGTATAGTATCGCGGTACTAATGAATCAAAAACGGTACTATACTCTGTTTGAAAAGTACCGCTTCCCGGGCATGACGGTGCGTCGTCAGGTCGTGACATTAGGGATGTCCCGATCCAGGTTTTTGCACTTCCGATCCGATACCGATATTGTTTTTGCATTTCTGATACCGATACTGACCGATACCGATACTGGCCTATCCGAGCATGTATTAAAGTTGAAAGTTATTTAGCCTACTTAGTTGTCAGAATCATGTTGAAAAGGGTTTTAGTACTCTTGATAACAACTAGCCAGCTGAATTAGGGGAGTGTGAATAATACACAATGGTTGGTAACAAGAAACTGACCTGTTTATTCAAGGATAAACACAAAATAGACAAAATTATACATGACAAACAGAAATGGCATCATTGAACTAGGGCTGGGCGATATGGCCTTTTTTTAATATTGCGATATTTTAAGGCCATATTGCGATACACGATATATATCTGGATATTTTGCCTTAGCCTTGAATGAACACTTGATGCATATAATCACAGCAGTATGATGATTCTATGTGTTTTGATTGATTGATTGAGACTTTTATTAGTAGGTTGCACAGTGAAGTACATATTCCGTACAATTGACCACTAAATGGTAACACCCCAATAAGTTTTTCAACTTGTTTAAGTCGGGGTCCACTTAAATTGATTCATGATACAGATATATACTATCAGATATATACTATCATCATAATACAGTCATCACACAAGATAATCACATTGAATTATTTACATTATTTATAATCCAGGGTGTGGAGGGGGGCGCCGGATGTAAGTGTCAAAAAGACAGCCAAAAGAGTTTGATATGAGAATAAATCTAAAGTTAAAATATAGGGTAGAAATGCACCCATTTGCAGGAAATGTAGTCTTGATTTTCAACATTTTCTTTCAAGGCTTGCATGTCTACATTAAAACATTCTTCTTCATACTGCATTAATATATGCTACTTTTAAACTTTCATGCAGAGAAGGAAATCACAACTAAAAAAAAATCACTAATTTTTTCATACGGTGTTGATGTGGAAATTTTTGCCTCGGCATTTTGATGGTGTGGGCGTGTGGCACCGAATGGAGATACGCGTCTCGACAGATGTCACAATATTTGAACAATGATGACGAAAACTGTTTTCTCTGTCGTGTCCGTGTGTCGAAAATTGTTATGCGCTTATTTTTTTTATTTGATTTTGTGCGTGGCATAGATTTGCTATGCGCAGAGGACGCTTAAACAGTGCGCAATTGCACAGGCGAGCACCTGAGAGTGAGCGTTGCTTGCACGGCTGCGCTAGCATCACAGCTAACGTTAGCCATGCTGCTACCTCTCTGCTCGGGGAGGACGTATACGTATGTGACGTATGACGTGACAGTATGTGACGTGTGTAAGAAGGTGCGCTTGCTGTCTGTGAGAGGGAGACACAGGAAAGAGTGAGAAGAGCCTGTCGTGTAATGCCAGCAGCTAAAAGCAACTGCGTGAGAATCGTGGATGTGTTGAAGGTGTGCTGGAAAATGTGGAACGGAAATTAGGCAGCAGCAGAAAAGTGGAATGTATTATTTAAATCGGTGCGTTGGAAAACACGGACCGGAGTTTTTTTGTTTTTGTTTTTTTGTTGTTGTTTTTTGTTTTTTTTTGTTTTGTTTTTTTAAATTGGATCTGGATCGGCATTTTCCCATGCCTTGCCGATACGCAATTTTTGGCAAATATTGGATCGGGACATCCCTACGTGACATTGCTGGTTTTACGAGCAGAGGAGCATGTTCGGCAGCGCGCACACACACAGAGTACTTACAAGCAAACACAGTGTGTAGACAGAAAAGAGAGAATGGACGCATTTTGGCTTAAAACTGACGATAAAGGTGAAGTTATAACACTGAAACGCCCTCAGGAAGAGGTGCTTTAAGACATGGCTAGCTAGCTAGCAGGTAAACATCCATCCGCAGTCTGCAGTGTTTTAGCTACTTGTAAATCACTAATCCTCGTCTCCACGGCGACAAATAAAGTGAGTTTCTTACAAGTATCATTATCACTGCAGGACGAGGAATAGCTAAACATGCTTCACTACACACCGTAGGAGGATACAATTGCTCACCGGCGTCACAATGTAAACAAACGCCATGGGTGGATCTACACCTGACATTCACTGTAATGATACCAAGTACAAGAGCGTATCTAGTCGATACTACTATGATTACATCGATATATCACAAAATCTTTTTACCTTTTTTTAAAATGTATATTATGTTTATAAACTCAGGAAATACGTCCCATATGACCAATGTATGATCCTGTAACTACTTGGTATCGGATCGATACCTAAATGTGTGGTATCATCCAAAACTAATGTAAAGCATCCAAAGAACAGAAGAATAAGTGATTATTACATTTTAACAGAAGTGTAGATAGAACATGTTGAAACAGAAAATAAGCAGATATTAACAGTAAATGAACAAGTAGATTAATAATCATTTTTTACAGCTTGTCCCTTATAATGTAGACAAAATAATAGGTGTATAAATGACACAATATGTTACTGCATACGTCAGCAGACTAATTAGAAGCCTTTGTTTGTTTACTTACTACTAAAAGACAAGTTGTCTAGTATGTTCACTATTTTATTTAAGCACAAAATTGCAATAATAAACATATGTTTAATGTACACTAAGATTTTTTGTTAAAATAAAGCCAATAATGCCATTTTTTGTGGTTTGTTTATTTAGAAAAATATCGAAAAATATCGAAATACATTTTGGCACCGGTACCAAGATATTGTATTGTATCGGGACAACCCTAGTTAAATCGATATTTTTTATCGTCACAAAATCTTTTTTCCTTATTAAAAAAAATTCATATTATGTTTATAAACTCAGGAAATACGTCCCTGGACACATGAGGACTTTGAATATGACCAATGTATGATCCTGTAACTATTTCAATACCTAAATGTGTGGTATCATCCAAAACTAATGTAAAGCATCCAAACAAGAGAAGAATAAGTGATTATTACATTTTAACAGAAGTGTAGATAGAACATGTTAAAAGAGAAAGTAAGCAGATATTAACAGTAAATGAACAAGTAGATTAATAATCCATTTTTACAGCTTGTCCTTAATAGTTTAGACAAAATAATAGGTAGATAAATGACAATATGTTTAGTCAGCAGACTAATTAGGAGCCTTTGTTTGTTTACTTACTACTAAAAGACAAGTTTGTCTAGTATGTTCACTATTTTATTTAAGGACAAAATTGCAATAATAAACATATGTTTAATGTACCCTAAGATTTTGTATTAAAAAAAGCCAATAATGCCATTTTTTGTGGTTTGTTTATTTAGAAAAATATCGAAAAATATCGAAATACATTTTGGCACCGGTACCAAGATATTGTATTGTATCGGGACAACCCTAGTTAAATCGATATTTTTTATCGTCACAAAATCTTTTTTCCTTATTAAAAAAAACTCATATTATGTTTATAAACTCAGTAAATATGTCCCTGGACACATGAGGACTTAAATTATGACCAATGTATGATCCTGTAACTACTTTGATACCTAAATTTGTGATATCATCCAAAACTAATGTAAAGCATCCAAACAACAGAAGAATAAGTGATTATTACATTTTAACAGAAGTGTAGATAGAACATGTTGAAACAGAAAATAAGCAGATATTAACAGTAAATGAACAAGTAGATTAATAATCAATTTTTTACAGCTTGTCCCTTATAATGTAGACAAAATAATAGGTGTATAAATGACACAATATGTTACTGCATACGTCAGCAGACTAATTAGAAGCCTTTGTTTGTTTATTTACTACCGTATTTTCCGCACCATAAGGCGCCCTGGGTTAAAAGCCGCGCCTTCAATGAACGGCATATTTCAAAACTTTGTCCACCTATAAGCCGCCCCGTGTTGTAAGCCGCATCTAACTGCGCTAAAGGAATGTCAAAAAAACAGTCAGATAGGTCAGTCAAACTTTAATAATATATTAAAAACCAGCGTTCTAACAACTCTGTTCACTCCCAAAATGTACGCAAATGTGCAATCACAAACATACGTATATCAACATGGACAGAGCTGCGTGAAAAAAGCCACCCGGCCTCTTCGCGTAAACTTAAACTTACCTTAACCACTCGCTCATCTTTTCTTCATCCATCCCTTCGAGTTAGCTTTTATGATGACGCCGGCTGGAAAGGTCTCTTTTGGCAAGGTCTTCCTTTTGAATATCACCATGGGTGGAAGTTTCTGGCCGTTAGCATGGCAAGCTAGAACCACAGTGAAGGATGACTTCTCATTCCCTGTGGTGCGAATATTCACCGTACGTGCTCCCGTTGTATCCACAGTGCGGTTCACAGGAATATCAGTTGCTGTGAAATAGTAATCCGTGTGCGGATGGAGAGATTGCGTCTTTTCATGAACCGGATCCCTGACGCTTAGTAGGAGCCATTTTGTGGTCTTTACAGATGTAAACACACAAAGGAAATGAAACGTACGGTATATCCGCGCGCTTTTTCTTCTTCTACGCGGGCGGGTGGTTGCTTACAGTAGAAGAAGAAGCGCTTCCTGTTCTATGGGGGCGGGTGCTTACCTTGGCGGTTGCTTGCGTAGAAGAAGAAGCGCTTCCTGTTCTACCGGGAAAAAAGATGGCGGCTGTTTACCGAAGTTGCGAGATCGAAACTTTATGAAAATGAATCGTAATATTAATCCATATATAAAGCGCACCGGGTTAAAAGCCGCACTGTCAGCTTTTGAGTAAATTTGTGGTTTTTAGGTGCGGCTAATAGTGCGGAAAATACGGTACTAAAAGACAAGTTGTCTAGTATGTTCACTATTTTATTTAAGCACAAAATTGCAATAATAAACATATGTTTAATGTACACTTAGATTTTTTGTTAAAATAAAGCCAATAATGCCATTTTTTTGTGGTCCCCTTTAAAGTATCGAAATACATTTTGGTACCGGTACCGGCATTCTCTCAAATGAGCTTCAAGAGGAAGTCACCTGAAATGGTTTTCACTTCACAGGCGTGCTTGAAGCTCATGTAGAGAATGCCAAGAGTGTGCAAAGCAGTGATCAGAGCAAAGGGTGGCTATTTTGAAGAAACTAGAATATAAAACATGTTTTCAGTTATTTTTTTTGTTAAGTACATAACTCCACATGTGTTCATTCATAGTTTTGATGTGACAATCTACAATGTAAATAGTCATGAAAATAAAGATTGAATGAGAAGGTGTGTCCAAACTTTTGGCCTGCACTGTGTAACCCAAATACTTTTCTTTTTGCCGTCTGTCCTTGCATTTATGCGTAACGTTTGCACATACCTTCCAAACGTGCTGAATAAAGTAAAGTTCCAGGCTTGGGAAATCAAAATTGTAGGTGCTAAATGTTTAGATGTGTGTCTTCTCCTCCCAGTATTGTGAGCATGCCAATAATCAGGGGCGCCGCTAGGGATTTTGGGCCCCATGAAAATAATCTTTACAGGGCCCCCAACACAGTGTCATTATTTTTTCTGTATTATAATTTCATCATCATTAGGGGCCTCTCTGGGCCCCCCTCCATCATGGGCCCCTAGAATCCGTCTCCTTTACCCACCCTTTTCGGCGCCCCTGCCAATAATAAAACGTGCATGTATTGAATTATATACACTGCATAATTGTGTGCGCTGCCAAAGTCTTAAAACACGCAAAGCTGAAGTAGATCAGGCCCTAAATGTCATCCCCTGCCCGTCAGCTGCACCTGTGACTGACATTCAGCAAATCCCCTTAGCGGTGATCCTCAGGGTGAACAGATGCTGAACCCTGCTGAGGTAAAGACAGAAACAAAAAAAGTGTGAAATGACTTACTGGTGACGACGCCTCCAGAAAGGGAGGCCAGGAAACCCACGCTGACCAGCACGAGGGTGATGAGGCGGCCCCTCTTGTGGCGCTGCAGCATGACCAACATGAGCAGTCCCACCGCCCCGTGGACGAAGAGCGAGGAGAAGAGGCACCAGAGGAACACCCAGTACCACATCTCTGACAAGGGAGAAGACACAACACAGTCAGCTCATTCCGGAGAAGACCAACAACATGACACATAGAATAGGATTGTCTCCATACTAGGGATGTCCCGATCCAGGTTTTTGCACTTCCGATCCGATACTGACCGATACTGGCCTATCCGAGCATGTATTAAAGTTTAAAGTTATTTAGCCTACTTAGTTGTCAGAATCATGTTGAAAAGGGTTTTAGTACTCTTGATAACAACTAGCCAGCTGAATTAGGGGAGTTTGAATAATATACAATGGTTGGTAACAAGAAACTGACCTGTTTATTCAAGGATAAACACAAAATAGACACAATTATACATGACAAACAGAAATGGCATCATTGAACTAGGGCTGGGCGATATGGCCTTTTTTTAATATTGCGATATTTTAAGGCCATATTGCGATACACAATATATATCTCGATATTTTGCCTTAGCCTTGAATGAACACTTGATGCATATAATCACAGCAGTATGATGATTCTATGTGTTTTGATTGATTGATTGAGACTTTTATTAGTAGGTTGCACAGTGAAGTACATATTCCGTACAATTGACCACTAAATGGTAACACCCCAATAAGTTTTTCAACTTGTTTAAGTCGGGGTCCACTTAAATTGATTCATGATACAGATATATACTATCAGATATATACTATCATCATAATACAGTCATCACACAAGATAATCACATTGAATTATTTACATTATTTATAATTCAGGGTGTGGAGGGGGGCGCCGGATGTAAGTGTCAAAAAGACAGCCAAAAGAGTTTGATATGAGAATAAATCTAAAGTTAAAATATAGGGTAGAAATGCATCCATTTGCAGGAAATGTAGTCTTGATTTTCAAAATGTTCTTTCAAGGCTTGCATGTCTACATTAAAACATTCTTCTTCATACTGCATTAATATATGCTACTTTTAAACTTTCATGCAGAGAAGGAAATCACAACTAAATAGATCACTAATTTTTTCATACGGTGTTGATCTGGAAATTTTTGCCTCGGCATTTTGATGGTGTGGGCGTGTGGCACCGAATGGAGATAAGCGTCTCGACAGACGTCACAATATTTGAACAATGATGACGAAAACTGTTTTCTCTGTCGTGTCCGTGTGTCGAAAATTGTTATGCGCTTATTTTTTTATTTGATTTTGTGCGTGGCATAGATTTGCCGTGCGCAGAGGACGTTTGAGCAGGCGCGCACCTTAGCGGCTGCGCTAGCATCACAGCTAACGTTAGCCATGCTGCTACCTCTCTGCTCGGGGAGGGCGTATACGTATGTGACGTATGACGTAACAGTATGTGACGTATGACGTGACAGTATGTGACGTATGTCGTGACAGTATGTGACGTGTGACGTGACAGTATGTGACGTGTGACGTGACAGTATGTGACGTATGACGTGACAGTATGTGACGTATGTCGTGACAGTATGTGACGTATGACGTGACAGTATGTGACGTATGTCGTGACAGTATGTGACGTATGACGTGACAGTATGTGACGTATGACGTGACAGTATGTGACGTATGACGTGACAGTATGTGACGTGTGTAAGAAGGTGCACTTGCTGTCTGTGAGAGGGAGACACAGGAAAGAGTGAGAAGAGCCTGTCGTGTAATGCCAGCAGCTAAAAGCAACTGCGTGAGAATCCACAGACCTGTGGATGTGGTTGAAGGTGTGCTGGAAAATGCGGAACGGAAATTAGGGAGCAGCAGAAAAGTGGAATGTATTATTTAAATAGGTGCGTTGGAAAACACGGACCGGAGGTTTTTTTTAAACTGGATCTGGATCGGCATTTTCCCATGTCTTGCTGATACGCATTTTTTGGCAAATATCGACGGCCGATCCGATCCAAATATCGGATCGGGACATCCCTACTCCATACCAAAATGTATTTCAACACATTTCTAAATAAAGGGAACCACAACAAATGGCAATATTGGCTTTTTTTAATCAAAAAATCTTAGTGTACATTAAACATATGTTTATTATTGCAATTTTGTCCTTAAATAAAATATACTAGACAACTTGTCTTTTAGTAGTAAGTAAACAAACAAAGGCTCCTAATTAGTCTGCTGACGTATGCAGTAACATATTGTGTCATTTATCTACTTATTATTTTGTCTACATTATTAAGGACAAGCTGTAAAAAATGATTATTAATCTACTTGTTCATTTACTGTTAATATCTGCTTATTTTCCGTTTCAACATGTTCTATCTACACTTCTGTTAAAATGTAATAATCACTTATTCTTCTCTTCTTTGATACTTTACATTAGTTTTGGATGATACCACAAATTTAGGTATCGAAGTAGTTACAGGATCATACATTGGTCATAATTTAAGTTCTCATGTGTCCAGGGACATATTTACTGAGTTTATAAACATAATATGAATTTAAAAGAAAAAAGATTTTGTGACGATAAAAAATATCAATTTAACTAGGGTTGTCCCGATACAATACAATATCTTGGTACCGGTGCCAAAATGTATTTCGATACTTTTCGATATTTTTCTAAATAAACAAACCACAAAAAATGGCATTATTGGCTTTTTTTAATTAAAAAATCTTAGGGTACATTAAACATATGTTTATTATTGCAAGTTTGTCCTTAAATAAAATAGTGAACATACTAGACAACTTGTCTTTTAGTAGTAAGTAAACAAACAAAGGCTCCTAATTAGTCTGCTGACGTATGCAGTAACATATTGTGTCATTTATACACCTATTATTTTGTCAACATTATTAAGGACAAGCTGTAAAAAATGATTATTAATCTACTTGTTCATTTACTGTTAATATCTGCTTATTTTCCGTTTCAACATGTTCTATCTACACTTCTGTTAAAATGTAATAATCACTTATTCTTCTGTTGTTTGGATACTTTACATTAGTTTTGGATGATACCACAAATTAAAAAGAAAAACGATTTTGTGACGATAAAAAATATCGATGTGATCATAGCAGTATCGACTAGATACGCTCCTGTACTTGGTATCATTACAGTAAATGTCAGGTGTAGATCCACCCATGGCGTTTGTGTACATTGTGACGCCGGTGAGCTATTGTATCCTCCTACGGTGTGTAGTGAAGCATGTTTAGCTATTCCTCGTCCTGCAGTGATAATGATACTTGTAAGAAACTCACTTTATTTGTCGCCATGGAAGCGAGGATTAGCGGATGGATGTTAGCTGCTAGCTAGCTAGCCATGTCTTAAGCCAAAATGCGTCCATTCTCCCTTTTCTGTCTACACACTGTGTCTGCTTTTAAGTACTCAGTGATTGTGCGCTGCCGAACATGCTCCTTTGCTCGTAAAACCAGCAATGTCGTGACGTGACGGTGCACTGTCATGCCTGTTAAAAAAAATAAAAATAATAAATTGTGAACCGGTACTTTTCAAACAGGGTATAGTACCGTTTTTGATTCATTAGTACTGCGATACTATACTAGAACCGGTATACCGTACAACCACAACCGTTTCAACTGTTCCGAGTGGCGTGAGCGCCGACATCTATTTATTGATCCTTCAATTAGCTGTCGGGCCGAGGCAGGGAGAGATGTGCCGGCACCGCGGCACAGTAGCTCTTTGTCCTGCGTGAGCGACCGAGCGAGGCGCGCTGTCAGATCACTGCCTTGTTCAAGCCAGAGAAGTGCAATGTCTGAGACAAAAAAAAAAAAAAAAAAAAAAAAAAGAATCGGACATGGTTGCAGGAAGTTACTGGAAGACATTCTCTATTCCGGTGGACCAACCAGATCCGGTTGCACATTTAGAACATCTGTTGTCTAATTGATTTACACAAGCTCGATATGGAGGTGAGTAGTATCATAACCACCACCAGCTTTGTTGGAGTTTTCAGTTTCAGTTTCAGTTTATTTATACAGTGTAGTGCATCACGCAATTCCAGTTGTTTCATTACAGCACGTCCGAAAAGGAGTCGGAAGAAGCTAGGGATGTCCCGATCCGATATTTGGATCGGATCGGCCGCCGATATTTGCCAAAAAATGCGTATCGGCAAGGCATGGGAAAATGCCGATCCAGATTGAGTTAAAAAAAAACTCTGGTCCGTGTTTTCCAACGCACCGATTTAAATAATACATTCCACTTTTCTGCTGCTCCCTAATTTCCGTTACGCATTTTCCAGCACACCTTCAACACATCCACAGGTCTGTGGATTCTCACGCAGTTGCTTTTAGCTGCTGGCATTACACGACAGACTCGTCTCACTCTTTCCTGTGTCTCCCTCTCACAGACAGCGAGCGCACCTTCTTACACACGTCACATACTGTCACATCATACGTCACATACTGTCACGTCATACGTCACATACTGTCACGTCATACGTCACATACGTATACGCCCTCCGCGAGCAGAGAGGTAGCAGCATGGCTAACGTTAGCTGTGATGCTAGCGCAGCCGCTAAGGTGCGCGCCTGCTCAAACGTCCTCTGCGCATAGCAAATTTATGCCACGCACAAAATCAAATAAAAAAATAAGCGCATAACAATTTTCGACACACCGACACGACAGAGAAAACAGTTTTCGTCATCATTGTTCAAATATTGTAACGTCTGTCGAGACGCTTATCTCCATTCGGTGCCACACGTCCACACCATCAAAATGCCGAGGCAAAAATTTCCACATCAACACCGTCTGAAAAAATTAGTGATCTATTTAGTTGTGATTTCCTTCTCTGCATGAAAGTTTAAAAGTAGCATATATTAATGCAGTATGAAGAAGAATGTTTTAATGTAGACATGCAAGCCTTGAAAGAAAATTTTGAAAATCAAGACTACATTTCCTGCAAATGGGTGCATTTCTACCCTATATTTTAACTTTAGATTTATTCTCATATCAAACTCTTTTGGCTGTCTTTTTGACACTTACATCCGGCGCCCCCCTCCACACCCTGGATTATAAATAATGTAAATAATTCAATGTGATTATCTTGTGTGATGACTGTATTATGATGATAGTATACAGGTAAAAGCCAGTAAATTAGAATATTTTGAAAAACTTGATTAATTTCAGTAATTGCATTCAAAAGGTGTAACTTGTACATTATATTTATTCATTGCACACAGACTGATGCATTCAAATGTTTATTTCATTTAATTTTGATGATTTGAAGTGGCAACAAATGAAAATCCAAAATTCCGTGTGTCACAAAATTAGAATATTACTTAAGGCTAATACAAAAAAGGGATTTTTAGAAATGTTGGCCAACTGAAAAGTATGAAAATGAAAAATATGAGCATGTACAATACTCAATACTTGGTTGGAGCTCCTTTTGCCTCAATTACTGCGTTAATGCGGCGTGGCATGGAGTCGATGAGTTTCTGGCACTGCTCAGGTGTTATGAGAGCCCAGGTTGCTCTGATAGTGGCCTTCAACTCTTCTGCGTTTTTGGGTCTGGCATTCTGCATCTTCCTTTTCACAATACCCCACAGATTTTCTATGGGGCTAAGGTCAGGGGAGTTGGCGGGCCAATTTAGAACAGAAATACCATGGTCCGTAAACCAGGCACGGGTAGATTTTGCGCTGTGTGCAGGCGCCAAGTCCTGTTGGAACTTGAAATCTCCATCTCCATAGAGCAGGTCAGCAGCAGGAAGCATGAAGTGCTCTAAAACTTGCTGGTAGACGGCTGCGTTGACCCTGGATCTCAGGAAACAGAGTGGACCGACACCAGCAGGACTTGGCGCCTGCACACAGCGCAAAATCTACCCGTGCCTGGTTTACGGACCATGGTATTTCTGTTCTAAATTGGCCCGCCAACTCCCCTGACCTTAGCCCCATAGAAAATCTGTGAGGTATTGTGAAAAGGAAGATGCAGAATGCCAGACCCAAAAACGCAGAAGAGTTGAAGGCCACTATCAGAGCAACCTGGGCTCTCATAACACCTGAGCACTGCCAGAAACTCATCGACTCCATGCCACGCCGCATTAACGCAGTAATTGAGGCAAAAGGAGCTCCAACCAAGTATTGAGTATTGTACATGCTCATATTTTTCATTTTCATACTTTTCAGTTGGCCAACATTTCTAAAAATCCCTTTTTTGTATTAGCCTTAAGTAATATTCTAATTTTGTGACACACGGAATTTTGGATTTTCATTTGTTGCCACTTCAAATTATCAAAATTAAATGAAATAAACATTTGAATGCATCAGTCTGTGTGCAATGAATAAATATAATGTACAAGTTACACCTTTTGAATGCAATTACTGAAATAAATCAAGTTTTTCAAAATATTCTAATTTACTGGCTTTTACCTGTATGTTGGACGATTGCGCCAAGTAAAATTCCTAATTTGTGAACCCGTTCTAAAACAATGGCAATGAAAACACTTCTGTACTTTATGGACGGTGTCTGCTGCACCACACGCTGTAAGTCTTTGCTGTCGTCCAGCATTCTGTTTTTGTTTACTTTGCAGCCAGTTCGGTTTTAGCTTTGTTTTGCATAGCCATCCCTAAGCCTCAATGCCTTTTCTTAGCGGCACTCGCCTTTTGGTTATTTTTGGTTTAATCATTAGATACATTTTTACCTGCAAGCTGCATATTGTGATCACGACAAGCCATGTTCCCGACACCTACAAAGCAATTAGCTACCTGCTGCCACCTACTGATAAGGAAGAGTATTACACGGTTACTCTGCCGAGCTCTTGACAGCACAGACACTCAACAATGGCACATTTGCGGATTATAATTACCGGTTTGCAAACAATACTTTTACCCCAATTAGGTGAAATTACATCATCTCCCACGGCACACAAGACAATATCTCACGGTACACTAGTAGTTGAAAAACACTGCACTACAATGCAAAAAGTCGGTGTTCAAAAACAAGAAAACAATTACAAAAATTAGCGGTATTTTATTTGAACTAAGCAAAATTATCTGCCAATAGAACAAGAACATTTGGCTTGTCAAGACTTTCCAAAACAAGTCAAATTAAAGCTGCAAGCAGCGATGGACGGGACCGACTTTGACGGCACATAAAATCAAAACCGTAGCAGTAATTAAAACTCTTTGGTCAACTTTTAATCACAAGGGTTCAATCTCTCTCCTGTGCTAGTTTGAAGCCGACACGACAAACGTGCTCAGAGGAGATAATGTTTGAAAAAAGGTGACCGGTTTTTACAAAACTTTTGTTTTGAAGGGGGAATTGCAAACTTCCTGTTGATTTTTGCTGGGGGGTTGTCAATATATGTAGGTCTAAGTGAGACCTACACATAGGTTTTTGTTTCATATCTCTAAGACATTCCTACTGGAAGTTACGGGCAGTTTTGTCTGGGTTTTCTTCCTAGGAGCAGTTGTGTCTGTGTTTTCTTCCTAGGGGGCGCTAGAGCGCAATTTTGAGTTTTGGGGTTGGGTTTTTTTTTTTTTATTAGATCGCAATTTTTAACAGTCCTGATGTGTGTGTCCAGTTTGGTGAGTTTTGAAGCATGTTAAGGGGGTCAAATTACAGCTCAAAGAGGCAAAACTGACAGTTTTTACTAAATTTTTGTTTTGAAGGGGCACTTGCCAACTTCCTGTTGATTTTTGCTAAAAGATGTCATTGTATGAAATCTTTTGTTTCATCTCTCTACGACATTCCTACCGGAAGTTACAAGCCGTTTTGTCTGTGTTTTTCCCTAGGGGGCCCTAGAGCGCAATTTTGAGTTTTGGGGTTTGGTTTTTTTTATTAAATGGCAATTTTTGCCAGTCCTGATGTGTGTGTCAATATGGTGAGTTTTGAAGCATGTTAAGGGGGTCAAATTACAGCTCAAAGAGGCAACGGAATAATAATAATAAAACCTTACAATTACAATAGGGACCGCAATGTCCCTTTGGGACATTGCGGTCCCTAATTAGCTAACCTCAATGAACCCAAAAATAGCTTAAAATAAGTATATTCTCACTAATAACAAGTGCACTTTTCTTGATAGAAAAAAGAATATATGAGACCTTTTTGCTCGATATGTTGAAAAATATTCTTAAATGAAGTAAATGCTAGTGCCATTATCTTGACATAATGATATGCGCTCGGCATTACATTTCTTGAAACCAGCAATCTTAAACTAAAAACTAATTTATTGTTCTTAATGGAAAGGCAACAATGCAACCGCTTGTTACTCTCGGGGTCTCCTAGCCGCTCAGGCAAATCATATGGTCTAAAAATGCATTTTTCCATGGATAACATGACATCATCGCGCCAAGTGCGTGCTCTTTCAGTCAAATAGTGCGCAAATATACAGCCCAGCCCCCGGCCAAAAATTTTTTAATTGTAATTTTGAGGTATTTATCTGAAAGTGCATGAACTATTTCTGTTCAAAATTGTTTGAAATGTCAAATGTTAAATGTTTAAATATTAACTGTCATTTTACTGTACTACTATATGAGTACGTATTTTCTATTGTTTCATTGAAAATAAAACAGCAAAGTCCATTTGGCTGTCATCTGTTTTAATTATGGGACACAATTGTGTCAAAATCATGATTTTTTTTTTTTCATGCTTGAAATAAGAAATGATTACTTTAAAAAAGTAGTTTTATACTTGTGAGTGTTGATGACACAGCTTTGCAACACTTGATATTCTAGTTTCAAGCATGTTTTACTCAATATAGCTCATCAAATCTCAGCAACAAGCTGTAATATCTTACTGAGATCATTTAGGACCAAAACCCTTAAAACAAGTAAAACACTCTAACATAAAATCTGCTTAGTGAGAATAATTATCTTATCAGACAGAAAATTAGCAAACACATTTCGGGAGAACATCTGCACCTTAACACAACATAAACACAACAGAACAAATACCCAGAATCCCATGCAGCCCTGGCTCTTCCGGGCTACATTATACACCCCTGCTACCACCAGTTTTGCTAGATATCATTTTTTTTACTCATGTTTTGGTGATGTGTTTATGGCCGACAGTAAAGAGTTTTGCTCAGTAAAGTGATGGATGGAATTCATGTCCTCAAAGCGTCTCGACAGACGTTACAATATTTGAACAATGATGACGAAAACGGTTTTCTCTGTCGTGTCCGTGTCGTGTCGAAAATTGTTATGCGCTTATTTTTTTATTTGATTTTGTGGGTGGCATAGATTTGCCGTGCGCAGAGGACGCTTGAGCAGTGCGCAATTGCACATGCGCGCTCCTGAGAGGGAACGTTGCTGTCAATTCTCTTATATACTCTTTCATTCTAGACTTCTAGAGTGTTTGATTATCACATCACTCTAAATGTATAGACTATAAAGTTCACAAACATAAAGAGGGATGCTAGTGGGCCAGGCCAATCTTTCCTTATCTCTAAACTAAAACTGGGGAAATGTGTAGTGTTCTGGGTTTCAGACATGATTTTGTGTCAGAATTTCTTGAGGAAAAAACGCCTGGTTAGGCTTTGTGTATGTAGTGTGTGCCTTTCTTGGTTTACATCTATGCTGTTATTATGCTGTTTGTTACTTATGTATGTTATGTTGCAGCTATTTAAAATAGTTTTGTCAATTTGTTCTGGCCAGAAACAAATTGGCCTTTGTAACATATCTTTGTCTTTGTGTGTTGTATGTAGACCACATGGCTTAGCAGAGTTGAGTGATGCAAATGCATGTCAAGTTGATCAACAGATTGTATTATTCTCCAGTGCAATAACAGTACTGAAATAAAGGCTAAAAGGGCATTAATTGGAGCTTTAAAAAAAAAAGAAAAAAGAAGTAACTAAATAGTTACTTTTCACAGTAACGCATTACTTTTTGGTGTAAGTAACTGAGTTAGTAACTGAGTTACTTTTGAAATGAAGTAACTAGTAACTGTAACTAGTTACTGCTTTTCAGTAACTAACCCAACACTGGTGGGTGCTATATGCTGTACCATCACGGCACGCATGACGCTGACAATCGCCATTCAATTAAAACTCGCGTGCCGCACCAGTATTCAAATTCCACATAAAGGTGCGGGCAGCGTGTCTGAGACCCCTGGTTCTACATAGCACAAAGCAAAAATAAAACTTCGTATGCAGTGTTATTTCATTTAAAATTTCAAAAACATTTTGCGGCTCCCATTGTTTTCTTTAAATTTGTGAAACTGGTCAAAATGGCTCATGGACTGGTAAAGGTTGCCGACCCCTGCAACAGACCCAAACAGTCGATGTACTGTGGTTCCACAGCCATAAGTCCAACTGGGCCTGATCTTTTTAAAGCAGCTATTGGAAGTCATGACAGGGCGCAGGTGTACCTAATGACCTGTCGGCGTGCGTGCATCGCCACAGTCCTTTCTCGCCGTGACCCCATTTCACGTCTCACTAGGTCATTTTTCACCTCGTTGGATCGGTATGGCGCAAAAGGGGGTATCAGGTGGCAGCGTTTCCTGCGCCCTTCTCCCGCCGCGCCTCTGCCTGCAGTTCCTCGCTGCTTTACATGCCGCTGACTCAGCATCGTCCGCTACCTCTTTTCTCACACATTTCTCAACACAGGATGCACGCAGCTTCTCCAAAGAAGGCAACGTTGCACATTCAAGCGTTTTTTTGTTTTTTTTCACCGTCCAAATTCTATTTCACACCTACATTTGAATGCATGAGGTTCAAACCCTGTGCACCTTTTTGTCTTTTCCAATGGCGTGGCGAGGCGCACACTATTTACATACACGTTTTAAAAGAAGAGAACACATCAGAAATCCTTATTACACAAAAAAAAAGGCAGCGTAGAATCAGATAAAATATGTTTCTGCCTACTCCTTGTTTTGAAATGGAAATTGTGCATACTTGCTAAGCATGTTTGCATGGTTATTGTTTTAAACTTAATGACAACTGTTTGGGAGCAGCTGCTGAGGTGTATAATTTACCACTGTGTTACATGGCCTTTCCTTTTAACAACACTCCGTAAACGTTTGGGAACTGAGGAGACACATATTTGAAGCTTTTCAGGTGGGATTCTTTCCCATTCTTGCTTGATGTACAGCTTAAGTTGTTCAACGTTATCATGGACGCCCCTGCTTATTTCAGCAAGACAATGCCAAGCCACGTGTTACAACAGCGTGGCTTTGTAGTAAAATAGTGCGGGTACTAGACCGGCCTGCCTGTAGTCCAGACCTGTTTCTCCTTGAAAATGTGCGGCGCATTATGAAGCCTAAAATACCACAACTGTTGAACAACTTAAGCTGTACATCAAGCAAGAATGGGAGGTGTATAATTTACCAATGTGTTACGTGGCCTTTCCTTTTAACAACACTCCGTAAACGTTTTGGAACTGAGGAGACACATTTTTGAAGCTTTTCAGGTGGAATTCTTTCCCATTCTTGCTTGATGTACAGCTTAAGTTGTTCAACGTTATCATGGACGCCCCTGCTTATTTCAGCAAGACAATGCCAAGCCACGTGTTACAACAGCGTGGCTTTGTAGTAAAATAGTGCGGGTACTAGACCGGCCTGCCTGTAGTCCAGACCTGTTTCCCATTGAAAATGTGTGGCGCATTACGAAGCCTAAAATACCACAACTGTTGAACAACTTAAGCTGTACATCAAGCAAGAATGGGAGGTGTATAATTTACCAATGTGTTACGTGGCCTTTCCTTTTAACAACACTCCGTAAACGTTTGGGAACTGAGGAGACACATTTTTGAAGCTTTTCAGGTGGAATTCTTTCCCATTCTTGCTTGATGTACAGCTTAAGTTGTTCAACGTTATCATGGACGCCCCTGCTTATTTCAGCAAGACAATGCCAAGGCATGTGTTACAACAGCGTGGCTTTGTAGTAAAAAAGTGCGGGTACTAGACCGGCCTGCCTGTAGTCCAGACCTGTTTCCCATTGAAAATGTGTGGCGCATTACGAAGCCTAAAATACCACAACTGTTGAACAACTTAAGCTGTACATCAAGCAAGAATGGGAGGTGTATAATTTACCAATGTGTTACGTGGCCTTTCCTTTTAACAACACTCCGTAAACGTTTGGGAACTGAGGAGACACATTTTTGAAGCTTTTCAGGTGGAATTCTGTCCCATTCTTGCTTGATGTACAGCTTAAGTTGTTCAACAGTTGTGGTATTTTAGGCTTCATAATGCGCCACACATTTTTTAATGGGAGACAGGTCTGGACTACAGGCAGGCCGGTCTAGTACCCGCACTATTTTACTACAAAGCCACGCTGTTGTAACACGTGGCTTGGCATTGTCTTACTGAAATAAGCAGGGGCGTCCAAGATAACGTTGCTTGGATGGCAACATATGTTGCTCCAAAACCTGCATGTACCTTCCAGCATTAAAGGGGAACATTATCACAATTTCAGAAGGGTTAAAACCATTAAAAATCAGTTCCCAGTGGCTTATTTTATTTTTCGAAGTTTTTTTCAAAATTCTACCCATCACGCAATATCCCTAAAAAAAGCTTCAAAGTGCCTGATTTTAACCATCGTTATATACACCCGTCCATTTTCCTGTGACGTCACACAGTGATGCCAATACAAACAAACATGGCGGGTACAACAGCAAGCTATAGCGACATTAGCTCGGATTCAGACTCGGATTTCAGCGGCTTAAGCGATTCAACAGATTACGCATGTATTGAAACGGATGGTTGTAGTGTGGAGGCAGGTAGCGAAAACGAAATGGAAGAAGAAACTGAAGCTATTGAGCCATATCGGTTTGAACCGTATGCAAGCGAAACAGATGAAAACGACACGACAGCCAGCGACACGGGAGAAAGCGAGGACGAATTTGGCGATCGCCTTCTAACCAACGATTGGTATGTGTTTGTTACATACACTAGGCCACCTACTCAGTGGCCTAGTGGTTAGAGTGTCCGCCCTGAGATCGGTAGGTTGTGAGTTCAAACCCCGGCCGAGTCATACCAAAGACTATAAAAATGGGACCCATTACCTCCCTGCTTGGCACTCAGCATCAAGGGTTGGAATTGGGGGTTAAATCACCAAAAATGATTCCCGGGCGCAGCACCACTGCTGCCCACTGCTCCCCTCACCTCCCAGGGGGTGAACAAGGGGATGGGTCAAATGCAGAGGACAAATTTCACCACACCTAGTGTGTGTGTGACAATCATTGGGACTTTAACTTAACTTTAACTAGGTTTACAGCATATGAAATACAGTTGGCAACAACATGCACTTTGAGAGTGCAGACAGCCCATTTCAGGCGCGCTAAGAACATATATTTTTCCACGATTTTAGCACTCAGGTTAACCATACCTAAATAGACACAAAATACTGCATTACACAAGACTACCCGAATGTACTCGAATGATTAAAAAAAAGAAAAAGTTTTTAAGCTAAATTATTGGTAAACACAGTTTATGTATAATAATTTACGTAAAACCGCGAGTAATGAATAAAGTTTTCATCAATTAATATATTCTGTAGACATACCCTCATCCGCTCTCTTTTCCTGAAAGCTGATCTGTCCAGTTTTGGAGTTGATGTCAGCAGGCCAGGGAAGCTAAGGTCGATATTCTTCTCTTGATCATCTTCGGTGGCATAAGGGACGGTTGCCATCTCTGTTGTAGCATAGCTTTCGTTGGTAAAGTGTGCGGAACAAACGACTGACCATTTCGTCGGCTTTCCCCACACCCTCGTATTTTGAACAAATTTTGTCCAATTTCTTGCCACTTTCGCATATTTCGGCCACTGGTGCAACTTGAATCCGTCCCTGTTCATGTTGTTACACCCTCCGACAACACACCGACGAAAGTGAGAAAATGGCGGATTGCTTCCCGATGTGACGTCACGTTGTGACGTCATCGAGAGCGAATAATAGAAAGGCATTTAATTCGCCAAAATTCACCCATTTAGAGTTCGGAAATCGGTTAAAAAAACATATGGTCTTTTTTCTGCAACATCAAGGTATATATTGACGCTTACATAGGTCTGGTGATAATGTTCCCCTTTAATGGTGCCTTCACAGATGTGTAAGTTACCCATGTCTTGGGCACTAATACACCCCCATACCATCACAGATGTTGGCTTTTCAACTTTGAGCCTATAACAGTCCGGATTGTTCTTTTCATCTTTGGTCCAGAGGACACAAGGTCCACAGTTTCCAAATGTTCCTAACTGTGCCGCGGCACACTAGCGTGCCGTGAGATATTGTCTGGTGTGCCGTGGGAAATTATGCAACTTCACCTCGTTGGTCCAAAAAATATTTTTTGCAAATCAATAATTATAATCTGCAAATAATGTGCCGTTGCTTAGTGTCTGTGCTGTGTAGAACTCGGCAGGGTAACCACGTAATACTCCATATCAGTAGGTGGCAGCAGGTAGTTCATTGCTTTGTAAAAGTCGGAATGTGACAAAGATGGTTCGTTGTGATCCCAATATGCAGACCACAGCGGGAGGCAGTGTGCAGGTAAAAACTTATGTAAGGCTTAAACCAAAAAATTAACCAAAGGGAAAGGGAAAGGGAAAAGAAAAGGCAATGGCTATGCAAAACGAAAGTAAAACTGAACTGGCTACAAAGTAAACAGAAACAGAATGCTGGACGACAGCAAAAACTTACGGCGTCCACCAAGTACGTCCGTACATGACATGACAATCAACAATGTCCACACAAACAAGGATAGCAACAACTTAAATAGTCTTGCTTGCTCACACAAAGCAGGTGCGGGGAATAGCGCTCAAAGGAAGACATGAAACTGCTACAAGGAAAACAACAACAAAACAGGAAGGGCCACCCAAAATAACAGCGCAAGACAAGAACTAAAACACTACACACAGGAAAACAGCAAAAAAAACTCTAAATAAGTCACAGTGTGATGTGACAGGTGGTGACAGTACACCTACTTTGAGACAAGAGCTATATTGATGCATGCTTGGTTATGGTTTAAAGCAGACCTGGGCAAATTAAGGCCCGGGGGCCACATGCGGCCCGTTAAGCTTTTCAATCTGGCCCGCCGGACATTCCCAAATATTTTTTTTTTAGATCTTTAAGATGGAAAGTGTAGCTGCCATTATGATGTGCAGTGATATTTTCTAATGACCGTAGGTCTTGAACTATACAAAGTATTTCAATGGTTGGAATCTGCACTTTTGGATGATATACTAGTTACTATGGCAATCTAATTAGTTATTATGGTAATCTAATTAGTTACTATGGTCATCTAATTAGTTACTATGGTAATCTACGTCACAGCAGCTCAGACGAGGCACCAAGCAGTGTGGGTGGGGAGCGTTTCCACAGACGCGGAAGGAGATTTTCACAACAAAGTTCTAAAGCTTAGTGATATATCAGATATATCAGATTGTAGGTGGGTCTATTTTGTACCCTTCGCGTTCATATTTCACTGCTTGTTGCATTTTGTTGCGTTTTGCTTGATTGTAAAATATGCAGATCAAAAGGGGGTGTGGCATTCATATTTTGTCAATATTCAGTGTTTTATCGTTCATAGAAAAATGTAAAATTCCATTACGTTTTTTAAGGCGGTCTGTCATAACGTTTTTAGCATTCGATCCGACATTATTGTGAGGTTTTGTATTAGTGTTCCTAAAAATAGATATACCGGCCCCCAGACACATTTTTTCTCTAAATGTGGCCCCCGAGTCCAGTTGTTATCTTATTTTTCTACAGTTTTGTGTCTCATTTGCAAGTACTGTACAGTACTATATTATACAGTAGACTACATGCATTTGTGACCTTAAAACGTTAGATGGCAGTAGTGTATAGACCACTACCAGGAAGTAGTCTTTGCCATTAAAGGGGCTGTTTGCAACTTGCTGTCAGTTACATTTTTCAAAGTAATTATAACACCATTGGCTAGCTTATGTTACCATTAGTGGTTAAACAGAACATATATGTGTTAAAACTGTTTATATTTTTCACAATTACTAAGTTACTAAGTTCATATTTTGGCAATATTCAGTGTTTTATCGTTCATAGAAAAATTTTAAATTCAATTACGTTTTTTAAGGCGGTCTGTCATAACGTTTTTAGCATTCAATCCGACATTATTGTGAGGTTTTGTATTAGTGTTCCTAAAAATAGATATACCGGCCCCCAGACCATACTTGCCAACCTTGAGACCTCCGATTTCGGGAGGTGGGGTGTGGGGGGTGGGGGTGGGGCTAAGAGGGGAGGAGTATATTTACAGCTAGAATTCACCAAGTCAAGTATTTCATACATATATATATATATATATATATAAGAAATACTTGACTTTCAGTGAATTCTAGCTGTATATATATTTATTTTATTATATATATATATATATATATATAAATAAAAGAAATATTTGAATTTCAGTGTTCATTTATTTACACATATACACACACATAAGACTCATCTACTCATTGTTGAGTTAAGGGTTGAATTGTCCATCCTTGTTCTATTCTCTAACCATGCTGAACTATTTTTCTAACCATGCTGAACACCCTTTCGCAGGTACCCAGAAAGGTTTCGAGTACCACCAAAAAAACTGAATCTCTGAAGACAGTATACAAATCTGTGTTAAAGGTGTACAAATACTGTTTGTATAATAAGCATGTTATTTTTTTTTACAAATGAGGGTTAAGAGTTCAGTACTAAAAAAAGAAAAAAGAATGTGGCTTAAGTACAGTTTTTTAATTGAGCTGCTGCATTTTTTGGTTGGGTTGTTTATTTATTTTGAGTAACTTCTATACATTTCTAAAAGGGGAATAATGTAATAGAGTTATCTATGTTTGTCTGTTGCCATCTCCTGGTGAATGTTGGCTATAGTGTACTGGGGTTACTTTTTGGTTGGCCAACGATTTACGTGGTGTTGCGCACCTGACGTCACTCAGGTCCGCATGGAGCTGGAGGGGGGCGTGGCTTCCAGCTCCGCCTGAATTTCGGGAGATTTTCGGGAGAAAATTTGTCCCGGGAGGTTTTCGGGAGAGGCGCTGAATTTCGGGAGTCTCCCGGAAAATCCGGGAGGGTTGGCAAGTATGCCCCAGACAGGGCCGGCCCGTGGCATAGGCCGTATAGGCAAATGCTAAGGGCGCCGTCCATCAGGGGGCGCCACGCCAGTGCCACAAATGTTGGAGAAAAAAAAAAAAAGTTGGTACTATTATTTCTAAATACAAAAAATAATCCCACGTTAATTAAAATGCAAAGTAAAGCCTATATAATAGAAATATTATTTGTTACAATATTACGCCCCCCCGCACGGTGCGCCCCCTCCCTTCCCGTATCATGACTCTTTTTGGATGTCACCACATCAAAAAATCAACACAAGATGTCAAAACGGCCAAAACTGTCAGGTGCCCAGGGAAGAAAAAAGAGAAAAGAAGAGGAGGAGAAACGAGAAAAAGACAGAGGTAGCAGGTAGGTAACGTTAGCCTACATGAAATTATTTGTCTGTTACAGAATGTGATAGTAACCTGGCTTTTTAGCATTAAGCTAATGTTACATGATTCGGCAATTGCTAATCTATAAGTAGCTAGTTCTGTTTTAACGTCGGGTTAATATTGTGGAGGGGGCTAAATTGTTATGGAAAATAATAATGTAACGTTAGGTAATTACAGTACTCCCACCTTACATTCCTCAGGGACATTTGTATTAGATCTTTTAAGCAGGTGTTATTGCCTTCTGGTTAGCTAATGTTTGCCCTGCAGGTAATAGTCACTTTTCCACCCCTTTATATATAAGGTATAGTTGTAAGCCTAGTTGCTAAAGTGCACATCATTAATGTTAATTAAGCAATATGTATGTAAAAAATATTGTATTTCATATATTCATTTTTTATTTTTTGCATTCATTTATTTATTCATATTTTTTTTTATCTTGTTAACTATTCTGATTGTTAATTTGCTTTCTTTAAGTAAAAAAAAAGGTCAAAGACAAAGCTATTCGGTTTCTTGTGAGTATATACACTTCACTGCCGATGTGGGGGGGGCGCCACCTAAAATCTTGCCTAGGGCGCCAGATTGGTTAGGGCCGGGCCTGCATTAGTGGTTAAACAGAACATATATGTGTTAAAACTGTTTATATTTTTCACAATTACTAAGTTACTAAGTTCATATTTTGTCAATATTCAGTGTTTTATCGTTCATAGAAAATTTTTAAATTCCATTACGTTTTTTAAGGCGGTCTGTCATAACGTTTTTAGCATTCAATCAGACATTATTGTGATGTTTTGTATTAGTGTTCCTAAAAATAGATATACCGGCCCCCAGACACATGTTTTTCTCTAAAGTCAAAATAATTGCCCAGGCCTGGTTTAAAGTCATATCCAACAATTGCGACAACGACTTTTTACTGTCAACTTAGTTTCATTTTTTTAATGCTTTCTGCTCGGGTGTGCCTCCGGATATTTTCAATGAAAAAGATGTACCTCGGCTCAAAAAAAAAAAAGGTTGGAAAAAAAACTGATCTAGCCTATACCCAAGACTCGCCGTTCAGAATTGCATTGGGAAAAGTATTGATTTTAAGGCAGCCATTAGCTACATTACATTACACCTCCCTGTTAATTATCGGCTGAATAAAGAGCAAGAGAGAGGGGGTAGGAATTATTTACTTCCCGAAAGGTTGCCCCCCTCGTCACTGAACAATACACGAGCCGTTTGGAATGATATTTGTATGTAGCACGCTGACTGGCTTGAGTCATTCATTTCCCTATGGAGGTACTGCATGGTGCTGTGTTCCACTATCAATGCCACTCCAGCTTACGAGCGGCCGAATAAGGGCACACGTGACTTACCTGTGAAATGCTGCAGCGCCGTCCCTTGCACCCAAAGGCTCAGCACTTGCTGCACCGACAGATTGACCGAATAATCTCGGTTTGTTGACATGTTTCTGGCGCCGCCGCCCGGGTTCGCACCCTCGGTTTATTGAGTGCCGGACTTGGCTTGAAATGCAGGCATGGGGGAGACGGGGCTGGCATGTGGGCTGCGAGGCGGCTCTCCGCCGGCGCGGCTCGCCTCTACCGGTGCCTCTGCTTCGGCTTCGGCTTCGGCTTCGTGTCCGTCTCCACGCCGCTAGCTGGTGGCTTCATCCTCGGCGGTGGTGGTGTCGGCGTGGAGGCCATGATGGGGATGGCAGCCGGAGGACAGACAAGTCACACACCGTCCTACGTTGACTGGCCACGCTACGTCACTCTTAAAGAGACAGTCACCGTTTTTAAAAGGGGTGAATATTATAAAGACATATCCCATATTAAATCAGATTTTTTTTTAAATGGGAAACAAAAATGTTCGATGACAAACGAATATAGGCTCCGTAAAGTTGCTTTTTCATAACTACGACCAAGCACTAGTTATACTATACGAGTTATACTCTCAGTCTACGGATAGAGTGCGTGTTGTCCGAGGCTCCGTCAACGCAGCTCGGTATTCTTCAAAAGCAACGCGCTAACTTTTTTTTTTATATATACAGGTAAAAGCCAGTAAATTAGAATATTTTGGAAAAACTTGATTTATTTCAGTAATTGCATTCAAAAGGTGTAACTTGTACATTATATGTATTCATTGCACACAGACTGATGCATTCAAATGTTTATTTCATTTAATTTTGATGATTTGAAGTGGCAACAAATGAAAATCCAAAATTCCGTGTGTCACAAAATTAGAATATTACTTAAGGCTAATACAAAAAAGGGATTTTTAGAAATGTTGGCCAACTGAAAAGTATGAAAATGAAAGATATGAGCATGTACAATACTCAATACTTGGTTGGAGCTCCTTTTGCCTCAATTACTGCGTTAATGCGGCGTGGCATGGAGTCGATGAGTTTCTGGCACTGCTCAGGTGTTATGAGAGCCCAGGTTGCTCTGATAGTGGCCTTCAACTCTTCTGCGTTTTTGGGTCTGGCATTCTGCATCTTCCTTTTCACAATACCCCACAGATTTTCTATGGGGCTAAGGTCAGGGGAGTTGGCGGGCCAATTTAGAACAGAAATACCATGGTCCGTAAACCAGGCACGGGTAGATTTTGCGCTGTGTGCAGGCGCCAAGTCCTGTTGGAACTTGAAATCTCCATCTCCATAGAGCAGGTCAGCAGCAGGAAGCATGAAGTGCTCTAAAACTTGCTGGTAGACGGCTGCGTTGACCCTGGATCTCAGGAAACAGAGTGGACCGACACCAGCAGATGACATGGCACCCCAAACCATCACCCAACCATGCAAATTTTGCATTTCCTTTGGAAATCGAGGTCCCAGAGTATGGAGGAAGACAGGAGAGGCACAGGATCCACGTTGCCTGAAGTCTAGTGTAAAGTTTCCACCATCAGTGATGGTTTGGGGTGCCATGTCATCTGCTGGTGTCGGTCCACTCTGTTAAATATAATGTACAAGTTACACCTTTTGAATGCAATTACTGAAATAAATCAAGTTTTTCAAAATATTCTAATTTACTGGCTTTTACCTGTATATATACAGGTAAAAGCCAGTAAATTAGAATATTTTGAAAAACTTGATTTATTTCAGTAATTGCATTCAAAAGGTGTAACTTGTACATTATATCTATTCATTGCACACAGACTGATGCATTCAAATGTTTATTTCATTTAATTTTGATGATTTGAAGTGGCAACAAAAGAAAATCCAAAATTCCGTGTGTCACAAAATTAGAATATTGTGTAAGGGTTAAATTTCGAAGACACCTGGTGCCACAAACTAATCAGCTGATTAACTCAAAACACCTGCAAAGGGCTTTAAATGGTCTCTCAGTCCAGTTCTGAAGCCTACACAAACATGGGGAAGACTTCAGATTTGACAGCTGTCCAAAAGGCAACCATCGACACATTGCACAAGGAGGGAAAGACACAAAAGGTTATTGCTGAAGAGGCTGGCTGTTCTCAGAGCTCTGTGTCCAAACACATTAATGGAGAGGCAAAGGGAAGGAAAAACTGTGGTCAGAAAAAGTGTACAAGCGATAGGGATCACCGCGCCCTGGTCAAGATTGTGAAAAAAAACCCATTCAAAAATGTGGGGGAGATTCAGAAGGAGTGGACAGCTGCTGGAGTCAGTGCTTCAAGATCCACCACCAAGAGACGCTTGAAAGACATGGGTTTCAACTGCCGCATACCTCGTGTCAAGCCACTGTTGACCAAGAAACAGCGCGAAAAGCGTCTCACCTGGGCTAAGGAAAAAAAGAGCTGGACTGCTGCTGAGTGGTCCAAAGTCATGTTTTCTGACGAAAGCAAATTTTGCATTTCCTTTGGAAATCGAGGTCCCAGAGTCTGGAGGAAGACAGGAGAGGCACAGGATCCACGTTGCCTGAAGTCTAGTGTAAAGTTTCCACCATCAGTGATGGTTTGGGGTGCCATGTCATCTGCTGGTGTCGGTCCACTCTGTTTCCTGAGATCCAGGGTCAACGCAGCCGTCTACCAGCAAGTTTTAGAGCACTTCCTGCTTCCTGCTGCTGACCTGCTCTATGGAGATGGAGATTTCAAGTTCCAACAGGACTTGGCGCCTGCACACAGCGCAAAATCTACCCGTGCCTGGTTTACGGACCATGGTATTTCTGTTCTAAATTGGCCCGCCAACTCCCCTGACCTTAGCCCCATAGAAAATCTGTGGGGTATTGTGAAAAGGAAGATGCAGAATGCCAGACACAAAAACGCAGAAGAGTTGAAGGCCACTATCAGAGCAACCTGGGCTCTCATAACACCTGAGCAGTGCCAGAAACTCATCGACTCCATGCCACGCCGCATTAACGCAGTAATTGAGGCAAAAGGAGCTCCAACCAAGTATTGAGTATTGTACATGCTCATATTTTTCATTTTCATACTTTTCAGTTGGCCAACATTTCTAAAAATCCCTTTTTTGTATTAGCCTTAAGTAATATTCTAATTTTGTGACACACGGAATTTTGGATTTTCATTTGTTGCCACTTCAAATCATCAAAATTAAATGAAATAAACATTTGAATGCATCAGTCTGTGTGCAATGAATAAATATAATGTACAAGTTACACCTTTTGAATGCAATTACTGAAATAAATCAAGTTTTTCAAAATATTCTAATTTACTGGCTTTTACCTGTATATATATATATATATATATTTTTTTTTTTTTAACAACAAATATACATTTATAATTCACTCAACAGTCAAGACACTTTCAACAACAAGGAAAGAAAACAAAATAAAATACATTTAGAGTATTAAATATTAATAAATAATCATTTGTTATGCATATTTTCTGCTCTCTATTTTATGCTGCAGCTGTTACATGTACTGTAATATTGTACATGGTCATTGTTCTATATTGTATATATTATATAAAAATATAATATAATTAATATATCAGTATACAGGGGCGCCGCTAGGGATTTTGGGCCCCATGAAAAGAATCTTTACAGGGCCCCCAACACAGTGTCATTATTTTTTCTGTATTATAATTTCATCATCATTATGGGCCTCTCTGGGCCCCCCCTCCATCATGGGCCCCTAGAATCCGTCTCCTTTACCCCCCCTTTTCGGCGCCCCTGTCAGTATACATCATATACTGTATGTATAATATGTAAATATTGCATCCATCCATCCATTTTTACTACCGCTTGTCCCTTACGGGGATCTCATTACATATATGTTATATTTTATATTGCTACTACGGTACATTTTTAGTCTACTTTATACCTGCATACACTTTCCATCCTTTGTAACTGAGCCACTGCGTGGAACAATTTCCTGTGTGGATCATTGAAGTTTGACTAAGTCTAAGTCTAGTAGTATTTTTTTTTTTTTTTTTTTTTTTTTTTTTTTTTTTTTAAGACAAAAAGGGCCACCTAAATCACTTTAAATGTTTTTAACAAAGATATCAATTTAAGGGCTTTTGTAGTCTTTTTTTATTTAAAAAAAAAAAAATTTAACCACAAACATACATTTATAATTCCCTCAACAGTCAAGACACTTTCAACAACAAGGAAAGAAAACAAAATAAAATACATTTAGAGTATTAAATATGAATAAATAATCATTTGTTATGCATATTTTCTGCTCTCTATTTTATGCTGCAGCTGTTACATGTACTGTAATATTGTACATGGTCATTGTTCTATATTGTATATATTATATAAAAATATAATATAATTAATATATCAGTATACAGGGGCGCCGCTAGGGATTTTGGGCCCCATGAAAATAATCTTTACAGGGCCCCCAACACAGTGTCATTATTTTTTCTGTATTATAATTTCATCATCATTAGGGGCCTCTCTGGGCCCCCCCTCCATCATGGGCCCCTAGAATCCGTCTCCTTTACCCCCCCTTTTCGGCGCCCCTGTCAGTATACATCATATACAGTATGTATAATATGTAAATATTGCATCCATCCATCCATTTTTTTCTATCGTTTGTCCCTTACGGGGATCTCATTATATATATCAATCAATGTTTATTTATATAGCCCTAAATCACAAGTGTCTCAAAGGGCTGCACAAGCCACAACGACATCCTCGGTATAGCCCACATAAGGGCAAGGAAAAACTCACCCCAGTGGGACGTCGATGTGAATGACTATGAGAAACCTTGGAGAGGACCGCATATGTGGGTAACCCCCCCCCCCCTCTAGGGAGACCGAATGCAATGGATGTCGAGTGGGTCTAACATAATATTGTGAGAGTCCAGTCCATAGTGGATCCAGCATAACAGTAAGAGTCCAGTCCACAGTGGGGTCAGCAGGAAACCATCCCGAGCGGAGACGGGTCAGCAGCGCAGAGATGTTCCCAACCAATATACAGGCGAGCGGTCCACCCCGGGTCCCGACCCCGGACAGCCAGCACCCCATCCATGGCCACCGGATCTGTGTGTCTTCCCCTCCACAAGGGATAGGGGGGAGCAGAGGAGAAAAGAAAAGAAGCGGCAGATCAACTGGTCTAAAAAAAGGGGGGCTATTCAAAGGCTAGAGTATACAAATGAGTTTTGAGATGGGACTTAAATGTTTCTACTGAGGTAGCATCTCTAATTGTTACCGGGAGGGCATTCCATAGTGCTGGAGCCCCAATAGAAAACGCTCTATAGCCCGCAGACTTTTTTTGGGCTCTGGGAATCACTAATAAGCCGGAGTTCTTTGAACGCAGATTTCTTGCCGGGACATATGGTACAATACAATCGGTAAGATAGGCTGGAGCTAGACCGTGTAGTATTTTATTTTATATTGCTACTACGATACATTTTTAGTCTACTTTATACCTGCATACACTTTCCATCCTTTGTAACTGAGCTACTGCGTGGAACAATTTCCCGTGTGGATCATAGAAGTTTGTCTAAGTCTAAGTCTAATAGAATTTTTTTTTTTTTTTTTTTTTAAGACAAAAAGGGCTACCTAAATCATTTTAGATGTTTTTAACAAAGATATCAATTTAAGGGCTTTTGTACTTTTTTTTTTTTTTTTTTTTTTAACCACAAACATACATTTATAATTCCCTCAACAGTCAAGACACTTTCAACAACAAGGAAAGAAAACTAAAGAAAATACATTTAGAGTATTAAATATTAATAAATAATAATTTGTTATGTATATTTTCTGCTGGATCTACTCTCTATTTTATGCTGCAGCTGTTACATGTGCTGTAATATGTTCATTTCATTTCATTTTTTATTTATATCCTTCAGTGATGTGCATCTTTGATCGATAGACAATCATACCTCAATTATACAATTACACATTTACACACCAATGCCTGAGAAGGATGAAGAACAATCTTATATTTTTCTGCCTCCTTCAACATAATACGTAGTCTTACTTCATAAACAAACCAACAAATACATCCAAATATAATGAAAACAAACAAAAAACACACATAAGTGCAAAACTTCATGAAGTACAAACCGAACAAAAAAAAAGTAATATACACCTCACGGGATGATACAAAACAAATACAAAACCAGACAAAAAAATAAGTAAAATGATAAATATAAATCAAAATGTAAACACTTATGGCTGTCCATATGTAATATTGTACATGGTCATCGTTCTATATTGTATATATTATATAAAAATATAATATAATTAATATATCAGTACCGTATTTTCCGCACCATAAGGCGCCCTGGGTTATAAGCCGCGCCTTCAATGAACGGCATATTTCAAAACTTTGTCCACCTATAAGCCGCCCCGTGTTGTAAGCCGCATCTAACTGCGCTAAAGGAATGTCAAAAAAACAGTCAAATAGGTCAGTCAAACTTTAATAATATATTAAAACCAGCGTGATGTGGGCGCGCATGGAGTCGTATATCAACATGGACGGAGCAGCGTGAAAAAAGCCACCCGGCCTCTTCGCGTAAACTTAAACTTACCTTAACCACTCGCTCATCTTTTCTTCATCCATCCATCCCTTCGAGTTAGCTTTTATGATGACGCCGGCTGGAAAGGTCTCTTTTGGCAAGGTCTTCCTTTTGAATATCACCATGGGTGGAAGTTTCTGGCCATTAGCATGGCAAGCTAGAACCACAGTGAAGGATGACTTCTCATTCCCTGTGGTGCGAATATTCACCGTACGTGCTCCCGTTGTATCCACAGTGCGGTTCACAGGAATATCAGTTGCTGTGAAATAGTAATCCGTGTGCGGATGGAGAGATTGCGTCTTTTCATGAACCGGATCCCTGTCGCTTAGTAGGAGCCATTTTGTGGTCTTTACAGATGTAAACACACAAAGGAAATGAAACGTACGGTAATATCCGCGCGCTTTTTCTTCTTCTACGCGGGCGGGTGGTTGCTTACAGTAGAAGAAGAAGCGCTTCCTGTTCTATGGGGGCGGGTGCTTACCTTGGCGGTTGATTGCGTAGAAGAAGAAGCGCTTCCTGTTCTACCGGGAAAAAAGATGGCGGCTGTTTACCGAAGTTGCGAGACCGAAACTTTATGAAAATGAATCTTAATATTAATCCATATATAAAGCGCACCGGGTTATAAGGCGCACTGTCAGCTTTTGAGAAAATTTGTGGTTTTTAGGTGCGCCTTATAGTGCGGAAAATACGGTATACATCATATACTGTATATATAATATGTAAATGTTGCATCCATCCATCCATTTTTTCTACCGCTTGTCCCTTACGGGGTCGCGGTGGGTGCTGGAGCCTATTTCATTACATATACAGTATGTTGTATTTTATATTGCTACTACAGAACATTTTAGTCTACTTTATACCTGCATTATCCTTTCCATCCTTACACTTTCCATCCTTTGTAACTGAGCTACTGCATAGAACAATTTCCCGAAATCACTTTAAATGTTTTGAACAAAGATATCAATTTAGAATAGAATAGAATAGAATAGAAAGTACTTTATTGATCCCTGGGGGAAATTCAGCACCACAGTTCGCTCACAATAGACAATAATAATTATAAATAATATAGTATAATATATATAATATATATATATATATATATATATATATATATATATATATAACATATAATATATAAATAATATAAATGTATTCTACATATACTCTACAATTTAAGGGCTTTTGTACTCTTATTCATTCTCCAAGATGTGATTGATGATTGTAAACCATTAAGCCAATTAGAAAATGCAGGCCTTACTTTCATAAATCGACATTTATGTAGTTAAAAGCTTGCCTGGAGCATAATAATGTTGACAAACATTTAAAGCAACCAATTTTGAAGAAAAAAATATGCTTTTTGGAAAATGTATCTTCATTCAAAAAAATAATAATTAGAAAATAACATATAGACCAATGGTATACTGGTGAAATGCTTGAAATATTATATGATGATTTATATATATGTATCATTTCTTAATTCTACATTAGGAGAGCTAGCGCCGTAGAATTCAGAAATGAGACATATATAAAAATGAATGAATGAATGAAATAATTTTATTTCGGTCATATAATCAACCATCAACCATTAACCGTTTTGTGTGACCAGTTTAACAGTACAGATTATACATATTTAACAATCATACACATTTACACACAAAAATAAAATAAAATAAAAAGAATGACCGAAAAAGGAATAGGCTGAAGCCAAAGCTTATATTTGCCTATCCTATACCTCCACTGAATATAAGATTGCCTGGAACATCAACGTTTAAAAAAAAAATCAATGGGATGGAGTAATTGTTACTACATTTTATAATTTTCAATTATTTCACCTTTCAAGGTTTTCTTAAACCTTAACAAAAAAGTACATGTCTTCAACTCATCACTGAGCTTGTGCCACCATTTAACTCCTAAAACTGAAATACATTTGTATTTTATATTCCTTCTTACTTTACCTATTTCAAAAATCAATATCCCCGTAAATTATAGTTTTCTCCTCTTAATTGAAATAACTTAAGAATACAAGCTGGAAGGCTGTTGTTCTTTACTCGAAACATAATTCCCATTGTTTTTAAAAACACAATATCTGAAAATGTTAACAAATTAGTACTTATAAATAATGGATTGGTACGTTCATAGTAACACACTTTGTGTATTATTCTAATGACCCTTTTTTTTTTTAAGTTTAATTATTGGGTCTATGTTTGTTCTATAAACATTTCCCCAAACTTCAACACAATATGTTAAATATGGAAAAATAAAATAATAATATAACATATGCAGACATTTCTTATCCAGCATGTGTCTTACCTTATAAAGAATAGCAATGGATTTGGATATTTTTCCCTTTATATATTCAATATGCGGTTTCCAACATAATTTAATGATCAATTATTATTCCCAAGAATTTAGTTTCATATACTCTATCAATTTCCACTACATTTAATTTTAATTTTGCTTCACAATTTGTCCTTGCACCACTAAACACCATACATTTAGTTTTCTTATCATTTAATGATAACTTATTAATATCAAACCATTTTTTTTTAGCTGAATCAACTCAACCTCTATTATTCTCAACACTTCCTTCAAGTCTTCTCCTGAACAATATACATTTGTATCATCTGCAAACATAATACATTTCAATCATCATATAATAAATATGTCAAGCGTTTCACCAGTATACTATTTGTCTATATGTGATTTTCTCATTTATTTTGAATGGAGATACATTTTTCAAAAGGCTTTTTTTTTCTTCAAAACTTTATTGCAACAACTTCACATACAGAACAAACACCATCGTTCAGAACAGCAACACAATGTCATGCAATAATGAATTTAATATAAGTTTTATTTTCCACGCTGTATATGAGTCACTGCAATGTAATATTCAGATACACTGTGACAAAAAAGAACGCTTATGTTAAATAGATTGAGGAGCATTGAGGTGGGAACCTTTTTTCACAGGAGTTGTTGTGCCAGGATTGTAATTAAAGGGGAACTTCCGCCCACATTTCAGACCATCACAAGAATTGACATGCCGCTGCCATCCTATCTGGAGCTACAGGTCAGTAATTACCAAAATCATCTCTTAAATCCATTTAATACTTTACAGACACGTTGGGGAAAATGTAATTCTGTTGTACGTTTGCTCCGTAAACTGACAGAACTTTGAACAGTGTTTCAAGCTGCCGTTTCGCGGCATTTTGAACTTTCGTTAGCCCTCAACTCTGTCTTCAAGGCACGCCAATTGAGTCAGCCATGCTATTTCATTGCGGTTTTTTTCTTTATCCCTCAACTCTGTCATAAAGGCACGCCAATTGAGTCAGCCATGTAATTTCATGGCCTTTTTGGGTTTTGTTAGCCCTTAACTCTGTTTTAAAGGCACGCTAATTGAGTCAGCCATGCCATTTCATGGCTTTTTCGGGATTTGTTAGCCCTCAACTCTGTCTTCAAGGCACGCCAATTGAGTCAGCCATGCTATTTCATTGCGTTTTTTTTCTTTATCCCTCAACTCTGTCATAAAGGCACGCCGATATAGTCAGCCATGTAATTTCATGGCCTTTTTGGGTTTTGTTAGCCCTTAACTCGGTTTTAAAGGCACGTTAATTGAGTCAGCCATGCCATTTCATGGCCTTTCGGGATTTGTTAACCCTCAACTCTGTCTTAAAGGCACGCCAATTGAGTCAGCCATGCCATTTCATGGCCTTTTCGGGTTTTGTTAGCCCTCAACCTAGTCTTGTAGGCAAAGCAGTTGAGTGTGTCATATATTAAAGTGATCTAGAATGTAATGTAGGGCTGCAGCTAACGATTATTTTTCTATCGATTAATCTATAGATTATTTTTTCGATTAATCGGTTAATCTATAGATTTTTTTTTTTTCGATTAATCTATAGATTATTTTTCCTTTTACCGATTATTTTTTTTATTTAAAATGAAGAGGAAAAAATAAATGTAGGCCAGTTTTTTCAAAAGGCATGGCTTTTATTTACAAAAAAAAAAGGATGGCCACTCAGTCAACATTGACAACATGACAAAATATTCTGTAACAATGTAAACATTTAAAACTTTTAACATTTAACAAAATTTAAAGTAGCTTATTTGCTTTTTAATGTGCAAATATAAAAGTAAACATCCAGTGCAAATCTTAATATTCTGCAATAGTATAAGCATTTCAAAATTAAAAGTATTGCTTATTTTGCTTTAAAATGTGCAAAAATAAAGATAAACATCCAATACAAAAAAGTACAAAACGGAAATATTCTGTAACAGTGTAAACATTTCAACAAAAGTAAAAGTATTGCTTATTTGCTAAAATGTGCAAAAATAAAGCTAAACATCCAATACAAAAAAAGTGTACAGTGTAAACATTTCAACAAAAGTAAAAGTATTGCTTATTTTGCTTAATAACACAACAATGATAGTATGATTAAAGTGAAAGTTAATTGTTGGTTTGTACATAGTATATGTAACTGTTAATGTTGTAAAAGGTATTCGCACAACTAATTAACGTTAGCGTTTGTGACACGTCTTTGTGCCGTGGGGTTCTTTCAGGACCGACAGACTGAACGCCAGACGGCTTTGTCAGGTTTACAATCTTTTAATTTTACACAAAGTCTTTTCTCTTCCAACTCTTTTCTCTTTCTTTCCTCGCTTTTCGGCTCCTCTTCCTCGCTCGCTCGTCGTCCCCTGTCTCTGTCTCTCCTCCTCTCTCGCTCCACGTCAGCTTCACTCTGGCTCCTTCCAGTCTCTCTTCCCTCTCTCTCTGCTGCTCCCCTTTTCTTCAGCGAGAGGAGATTGGATGATCGTGCCCAGGTGCGCGGATCGCGCACCTGGGCACGATTGCGGCGTCGCTCCCGGCGCGCCCCACCTCGCCGCTCGCTCGCCGGCCCCGCCTCTCCACAGCGTTAAAGAGGAGCGCGTCTTTGTAAACACTGAACAGGCACGCCAAACGCGCCTCTCAGAGCGAAACGGTGCTTTAGTTTATGAATTTACAACGCAGATACAAATGACACATTCATGTTTTTGTGTAATGATGACAACGTATACGCACGCGGACGATTGACTAGTTGATGGTGATGGCAAGAACGCTGTCGGTTTTCTTTTCAAATGTTCCTTCATAGCCGTTGTGCTGCTATGATAGGCCATTTCCGCTCGACACAGTGTGCATACAACATTATTAGGCCGTTTATTGAAATACTCCCACACTTTTGACGACTTTTGGCGTGCTTTTTCCCCTCGCTCGCATCGTCTGCTTTGCGCTCCGCCATGACAGTAGTGTGACGTAAATATACGACGCGCCGACGCACAAAAACGGCGTCGACGTATTTACGTAACCGATGACGTCGACTACGTCGACGCGTCCTTTCAGCCTTAATGTAATGTCCTACACACACACACACACACACTATTACACAGGTTGGAGCTAACAGACAACATCATCCCCAAGTAGTATATGCGATGAATAATTAATTGAAGATAATTGAATCTAGGGACATGTTTACAATGTGAAAAGTAAACATATTACTTTTATCCATAGGGGTTTATATTCAAATGTATGTCCTCTGTGAGTAAATTGCTTCTTTAAAGTACAGCGCTATAGTATACTGTATATAACTGGAGTCAATGCACTTGTGTGATGTTGATGAGGTTGCAAGTGTAAAGCAGTAAATAATGCACCAAAAGTGGTATTTATACTAGCAGACATGCATTTGGGGGAAATGTTATGGATGTGTGAATGCTATATGTACTTACGTGTAACTAATAATCTCAGAAGAATACAATTTTATGCAAATGTGCATTTTAATACGACTGCAATCTGGACGAAGACCTCTACTTTGTCACTGAAGTACAAAACCCAAAACCAGTGAAGTTGGCACGTTGTGTAATTCGTAAATAAAAACAGAATAATATGATTTGCAAATCCTTTTCAATCTATATTTTTAATTGAATAGACTGCAAAGACAAGATATCTAATGTTCGAATTGAGAAACATATTATTATTTTTTTGCAAATCATTAACTTAAAATTTAATGGCAGCAACACATTGCAAAAAAGTTGCCACAGGGGCATTTTTACCACTGTGTTACATGGCCTTTCCTTTTAACAACACTCAGTAAACGTTTGGGAACTAAGGAGACACATTTTTGAAGCTTTTCAGGTGAAATTCTTTCCCATTCTTGCTTGATGTTAGGGATGTCCCGATCCAGGTTTTTGCACTTCCGATCCGATACCGATATTGTTTTTGCACTTCCGATCCAATACCGATACTGACCGATAATGGCCTATTCGAGCATGTATTAAAGTTTAAAGTTATTTAGCCTACTTAGTTGTCAGAATCATGTTGAAAAGGGTTTTAGTACTCTTGATAACAACTAGCCAGCTGAATTAGGGGAGTTTGAATAATACACAATGGTTGGTAACAAGAAACTGACCTGTTTATTGAAGGATAAACACAAAATAGACAAAATTATACATGACAAACAGAAATGGCATCATTGAACTAGGGCTGGGCGATATGGCCTTTTTTAAATATTGCGATATTTTAAGGCCATATTGCGATACACGATATATATCTCGATATTTTGCCTTAGCCTTGAATGAACACTTGGTGCATATAATCACAGCAGTATGATGATTCTATGTGTTTTGGTTGATTGATTGAGACTTTTATTAGTAGGTTGCACAGTGAAGTACATATTCCGTACAATTGACCACTAAATGGTAACACCCCAATAAGTTTTTCAACTTGTTTAAGTCGGGGTCCACTTAAATTGATTCATGATACAGATATATACTATCAGATATATACTATCATCATAATACAGTCATCACACAAGATAATCACATTGAATTATTTACATTATTTATAATCCAGGGTGTGGAGGGGGGCGCCGGATGTAAGTGTCAAAAAGACAGCCAAAAGAGTTTGATATGAGAATAAATCTAAAGTTAAAATATAGGGTAGAAATGCACCCATTTGCAGGAAATGTAGTCTTGATTTTCAAAATGTTCTTTCAAGGCTTGCATGTCTACATTAAAACATTCTTCTTAATATATGTAATGGCAATCTTCACCTTCAAATGTTCCAATTTATTGTCATTACTCAACAGGTTTGAGGGAGTGATCCTACGCAGTAGCAAACATTGCATATGAAGTGAGGTCCAGTCAGAAATCCAGTTTATGTCTATTTATTAATGAACTTGCAGGGTGAATGAAACATACCAGGGATTATTGCAGTGATATTGTGTTATGTTCTCCTGCCTGTTGCTGTCTGATGTTGTCTGCTGCTGGTAAGAACGGTTTGTGCTCCCACACCTGAGTCCTTCCTCGTTTGGCTCACCTCTGCTCCTACATATGCCTTCCCCCCCTGCACTGCTCAACCAAAAAGCCCGCCACCTAGTGACAAAAGAAAGTAATGCCAACACAAAAATAAGGATGCCTTAAATGGCTCCTACAATATATGCTACTTTTAAACTTTCATGCAGAGAAGGAAATCACAACTAAAAAAATCACTAATTTTTTCATACGGTGTTGATGTGGAAATTTTTGCCTCGGCATTTTGATGGTGTGGACGTGTGGCACCGAATGGAGATAAGCGTCTCGACAGACGTCACAATATTTGAACAATGATGATGAAAACTGTTTTCTCTGTCTGCTGTTGCATTTGCTGTTGCCTGATGTTGTCTGCTGCTGTCTGATGTTGTCTGTTGCTGTCTGATGTTGTCTGCTGCTGTCTGATGTTGTCTGCTGCTGGTAAGAACGGTTTGTGCTCCCACACCTGAGTCCTTCCTCGTTTGGCTCACCTCTGCTCCTACATATGCATTCCCCCTGTCTGCTGTTGCATTTGCTGTTGCCTGATGTTGTCTGCTGCTGTCTGATGTTGTCTGCTGCTGTCTGATGTTGTCTGCTGCTGTCTGATGTTGTCTGCTGCTGTCTGATGTTGTCTGCTGCTGGTAAGAACGGTTTGTGCTCCCACACCTGAGTCCTTCCTCGTTTGGCTCACCTCTGCTCCTACATATGCCTTCCCCCCTGCACTGCTCAACCAAAAAGCCCGCCACCTAGTGACAAAAGAAAGTAATGCCAACACAAAAATAAGGATGCCTTAAATGGCTCCTACACACCGGCCCCTAATTGTTTACGCTGTAACAATTACTTGAAAGGGAGCCATTCAAATTCACTTTTACAAGATTCTTTTTCCCAGTTTTTTTTTTCTTTTTTTTCCCGTAATTTCAAAATAAAAATATGTTGGCATTTATAGTTCATTAATCTTGAATCTTCATTAGTCTTCAATTTCAGTCTTTTGGAGGAGACATATCTTGGTTATTGGTCTTTCCAGTATGTTGGTTTTGGTCTTTAGTCGAACTGTGCGTACAAGACCTTTTGCATCAGGAATAGTTTCCAGTATTCTCCCCAGTAACCAGGATCCTCGTGGGGCAGTGGAATCGACCACCACCACAATGTCACCAGGGGCAAAACTTCTCTTGGCTCTGGTCCATCGCTGACGTTCTTGGATTAAAGGTAAGTATTCTTTTGTCCATCGTTTCCAAAAGAGATCTGCCATGTATTGTACTTGTTTCCATCTACGTTTGATGTACAGATCCTCCTTTACAAAGAGTCCAGGTGGCAATATTGGATTGGTTTTTAGCAAAAGAAGATGGTTTGGGGTCAGCGCTTCCAGGTCCATGGGGTCATCAGAGGATTTGGTTATGGGTCGGTCATTTAAGATTGCTTCAACCTCACACATTAAAGTTTGCAATCCTTCATCATCAAGTACTTGTTGATGAAGAACAGAGCGCAATACACTCCGTATCATGCGGATTAGTCGTTCCCATACACCACCGTGATGGGACGCTGCAGGGGGATTAAAGTTCCACTTTATACCTTGCTGTAGCATAGCGTTCTGGATTTTATCCTGATTCAAGCTGTTCAATGCTTTCTTTAATTCTTTTTCCGCTCCTACAAAGTTGGTACCATTGTCCGATCTCAGAGATGAAACTTGACCTCTTCGACAGATGAATCTCCTTAATGCATGGATACAGGAGTCTGTGTCAAGTGTATGTGCAACTTCCAGGTGTACTGCCCTGCTTGCCATGCAGGTGAAAATTACACCATACCTTTTAACAAGACTTTGTCCTCTTTTGATTTCTATAGGACCAAAGTAGTCCACTCCTACATTCGTGAATGGAGGTTTGTCTGGTTCAATTCTTTCCAAAGGTAAGTCTGCCATTTTTTGCTCTCCGACTTTACTCCTCTGTCGTTTGCACACAATACAGTCATTTATGACTTTTCTTGCAGCAGAATTGGCTTTGATGATCCAATATTTTTTGCGGAGACAAGACAGCATGTAATTTCTTCCTGCATGCCCGAGTTGCTTATGTATGTGGCATAATAGTAGTGTGGATATGTGGAGGTCCTTAGAGAGAATAATCGGATGTTTGATTTCTTCAGGCATTGCTAGCCTATTCAGGCGACCACCTACTCTGAGAAGTCCATCCTCCAGCACTGGATCCAATTTGTACAAATGACTGTTTCTTTTGACATTTTTCTCAGTCTTTAGAACAGACATTTCCCTTTTGAAATCTTTCACTTTGACTGAATGAGATGACTGCATTCTCTGCTTGGATTAGATCTTGGGGAGATAAACACTGTCCATGAAGGGTGGCTTTAAATACTTGCATCTCCTCTTCAATCTTTTTCTTTAATTTGAAAGGATTATTTTCAACACTACTCACAGCAGTTTGAACTTCTTTTCTTTTCCTAGTCAGTTGCAGGAGTGCGGTCTTTACTTTTAAAAGCCAGGCTATTGCAATCTTCAGTCTCATCCAGGATGAGAAGTAGTGGATGAAATAGTTAGTTGGGTTCAACTGACTTTTGACAATGGCATTTACTGTGATGCCAGGTTTGATCTCTGGATCATCAACAGAGATTTTGGATTCAACTTGCAAAATTGGCCATTCTTGGCTTGCTTTCCAGAGAAAATCTGGTCCTCTTATCCAATTTTTGTAGCCTAAGAAGCGATCTGCTGTCAGCCCTCTTGATGCTGCATCTGCAGGGTTTTCCTTTGTGCTCACGTATCTCCATTGTGATATGTCGGTAGCATCCCTTACAAAAGAGACTCTGTTTGCTACAAATGTTTTAAAGCGTTTGGTTTCGTTGCTTATGTATTTAAGCACGGTTGTGCTATCCGTCCAGAAAAATGATTTCTCCAGTTTTAACTGTAGATCCTTTCGCAGCATTGTGTCAACTTTGACAGCGAGGACAGCTGCCGCCAGCTCCATTCTGGGAATTGTCATTTGTTTTAATGGTGCCACTCTTGATTTTCCTATGATGAATGCAACATGCACTTCTTTGTTTTTGTTTTCCAGTCTTAGATATGAGACGGTTCCGTAGCCACTCTCACTGGCATCCGAAAAGTGATGCAGCTGTGAGTGTGTGATTTGACCAAAGTGTGTAGGCTGCATGCACCGGTCAACTTTAAACTCCTTCATTTTGCTGAGATCTGCTAGCCATCCTGTCCACTGTTGAGAGAAAACGTGTGGTATGGTTTCATCCCATTGAAGCTTTTCCTTGCAGAGCTCCTGCATAATCATTTTGGCTGGCAGAGTAAATGGTCCTAGAAGTCCTAAAGGGTCGTATACAGAGCTGACCACAGACAAAATGCCACGTCTAGTGTGTGGTCTTTCTGGTACAACAACTGTGAACTTGAACACATCAGTTTCCACACACCAGTGTAGTCCTAGGGCTCTTTCCATTGGTAGATTGTCCTTGTCCAAATCCAACTCCTTGATTTCTTTAGCCCTGTGCTCTTGTGGAATAGATATTAATACAGCACGACTGTTGCTGATCCATTTGGACAGAGTAAACCCACCCATTTGGCAAAGAGCAGTCAGATCTTTTACTAATTGTACTGCTTCTTGTTCTGTGGGAATCGAACGTAAACAGTCATCTACATAAAAGTTATGACGTACTGTGTCTGTCACCTCAGGTGGAAAATGAGCTTCGTTGTCTTCAGCAGTTTTCCTCAAAGCAAAATTTGCACAACTTGGTGATGACACAGCTCCAAATAGATGTACCTTCATCCTATATTCAGTCAGATCTTGCTGCATATCACCGTCAGGCCACCATAAGAATCTCAAGTAGTCGACATGCTTATCAGACACCTTAACCTGATGGAACATGGCTTTAATGTCTGCCATCAAGGCAACCGGTTCTTGTCTGAATCGATGAGGACTCCGATAAGTGAGTTGGTAAGATCAGGACCCTGAAGTAGTTCACAGTTCAGTGATGTTCCTTTAAAGACTGCACCACAGTCAAAAACAACTCTTAATGTTCCTTTTTTTGAGTGGTGCACACCATGATGTGGAATATACCAGAGTCTTCCATCTTTTCTATTCAGCTGGTCTGCTGGTACCAATTCAGCATAGCCACTGTCAATCATATCTGTTAGGAAAGATGTATATTCTTTATGGAACTTTTCATTTGTGTTGAACTTGCGTTTCAGGCTCTGGATGCGTTGCTCTGCAATACAACGGTTGTTCGGCATGATGGGATCTTCTTCTTTAAAAGGTAAGTTTAAACAGTAATGTTCATCTTTAATCTTTGCAGAGTGGCTCACAATATCAAGAAACTTTTCCTCTTCTCTTGACATTTCCTCTATTTCCTTACTGGATCTTTCACTGAAATCTTGGTTGTACTGTTTGACTAATAACTCCTCCAGGTTTAGAATATATATTCTATTGACACCAGCAACAGGGCAGCCATTATGCCTGCTGGTGTCATCTCCTTTTAAAGGACCATAAATGACCCATCCCAATAGGGTCCTCACTGCGTATGGCCCGTCCTCCTGGCTATTGACCACCTCCCAGGGTTCCAGTACCTTAGAGACATTCGTGCCAATGAGGAGGTCGATGTCAGAGTCAATTTCAGGTAATGTGATATGGTTTAGATATGGCCAGTGTTTCAAATCCTGCTGTTTTGGAATATTGTGTGGTGAAACGGGCATGATTTTGTGTGTAAATACATCAGGCAATTGAATAAAGTCATTCGTATTTATCCTGGCTATTTCCAGTCCAGTGATGTGGTAGCTGGTTTCGGGTTTCACTTGATTCATGGTTTTGAGAAGGATGGTTGTTCTTTGTCCTGTTATGTTCAGTCTTTGCATCAGTTTTTCTGTGCAGAATGTGGAGGTGCTTCCATGATCCAAAAATGCATATGTTTGTAACACTGTATCTCCGTTGTTGCTTTTAACTTGTACAGGTACAATGGAGTAGATGGAGGGGTCATCCCCGGCCCCAATATGACCACAAGTATGCTTGGGAGGTGGGACAACAGTATTGGTTCCAATTGATTTGCTTTGTGTTTGTTCTGTCTGTTCAATGTGGAGTATTTGTGGATGTTGTTGTTTACAGGTTTCACATAATAGACGATTTCTGCAGTCTCGACTTAAATGTCCTATTTTCAGACAACCAAAACAGACTCCTTTTTCTTTTAAGAAGTCTATTTTTTCTTTGTGCTTCTTCCTCTTGAATTGTGGACAGCACTCCAGTGTGTGACCACTCTTCTTACAGAACAGACAACTGTGAGATTTGACAATCACATTCCTTTTTCCTTCATTTGACTCCACAGTTTCTATGGGTACTAATGTTGTTGCAAAGCTGCTTCTTGGACTTGACTTTACTCTTGGCTTAGGGACGGATGAGGGTTTGACAGTTGATTGCTTAGTGTCCTGAATGTTACCAAACAGTGGATCAGAGAGTATTTTGACTTGTTTTTCAATAAAGTTCACAAGGTCTGGGAAAATGGCACGATGGCCTTGCTTCTCCTGTAGGTCACAGGCCTTGTTCCTCCACTGCTCTCTGAGCTTGTATGGGAGCTTTAGGATGATGGTCCTCATATTAGAAACAACATTCATTTCTTCCATATAGGCCAGATTTTCCATTGCATTGGAACAACTTCTGAGGAATAGAGAGAATGCTCTCAATCCTTTTACATCCTCCAATTTAATTGTTCCCCAGGAAAAAGCCTTTTCCATATATGCTGTTGCAATATGATATTCATTACCAAAATGTTCCTTGAGTAGCTGTCTTGCCCTCTGGTAGCCCTGGGACGGAGGCAAATGTTGGCAACTTTGAACCAGCTCTTTTGGATGCCCTCTAGTATATTGTTCCAAATAATGCAAACAGTCATAGGTGTCACACTTTTTCTCCACTCCATATTCAAATGCCCTTATAAAGGTTTCATACTGAAACGGATCTCCATCAAACACAGGTACGTCTCTTGATGGTAAAGAGGAATGGACATTCTGCTTAACCAATAAGGCATTGAAATCATGTTGTCCTTTTAGTAAATCAAGAATGTGATCTTGTTTGATGGCATTTATGACAGGGGATGTAGTGTGAACTGTATGACCTTTAACATCATCTTTTTTCACAGAAGTATGATCAGTTTGCCCAGTTGTATTCGACACATTTTTCATTTGCATAGTTGATTTTGACAGATTGTCCGTTTGCATTAAAGAGAGAGCAGCCTGTCTTGGAGTCATGTAATGAGCTTTGGTATACTTTTCATATATGAATTGTTTTGGCTTCCCAACCTGTGTGTCAGAGAGGGGCATTGTCTTCTTTGGAGCAGCAGCTCCTTTGTGTGATTCAGAGCTCATTCTTGACACTCTTGATCCTTCCCTAGATCCCATGGTTGCAAAAACTTGCTCCCTTGCATTTGCTGCTGCCAGCTTGGTTTCCATTTCCAACTTTTCCTTTTCCATTCTGAGTTGTTCCTGTTTTGCGAATTGTTCCTGTTGTTTTGCGAATTGTTCCTGTTGAATTCTTTGTTGTGATTCAATCTGATGTTTTTTCTCCAATGCAGCAGCCTCTGCCATGAGAGCAGCCTTTTCGGCCTGGGCTCGAATGCGAGCAGATGAGGTAGAAGAGGTTCTTGATGTTATGGAACTGCGTGGGATTGAGACATTTGATGCACTGTCCTGGGCTCCAATATCAAAGTGTAACACATAAATGTTCATCATGGGCAAGTGGGACATGCATTTCATCTTGGACTTGCATTTCAACTGAGCCATGTGTTTCAGAGACATGCAATTGTGACTCCTCTCCCATAGGGGCAGTGTCATGTGTGGTTAGCTTTTTCACTTCTGATAACCATTCATGCACAAGTTTTATAAAACCTTCTAGTATCTTAATCTTTTCTTGAAACCAGTCATTTTTTCTATCAAGTTCCTCTTCAGGCAATGGTAAGGCAATCAATGAGGAATGATTTCCCCTTGCCTCTCCACACAAATGAATCAATTCATCCAAGTGACCTCTTACAGCATTTGCATTTTCATCATTTTCATTTGAATGCATGAGTTGTTTCATTGTGTCCCTTATTTTAGCAGCTTTTTTAACACATGCTCCTATTGCTTTATGATAATTGTCAACTTTAATTTCCAAGCCTTTGGCAGTATACTTTATGGCTCTTTTTTCCTTTTCAAAATATTGTACATTTTCCTTTTCAGGATCCACCTTTTCGCCACCTTGTGGCTGTACATTATATTTGCCACCAGACATAATTGGCCAAGTCTCTCCCTTGTGCTGCTTTCAGCTCCACACAACTCACCCTATAGAGCTGGCAGGTGTTTCCAATCACCCTGGCTGATGAGCAGCAGCGTGGCCGTGGCACAGTTCGTCCTCTTGCGGCTTTTTGATGTCCTTCGGTGTTCTTCTTGTTGTTTTTTTCACTCGAAGAGCACCGTTCTTACTTGAGTGTAATGGCAATCTTCACCTTCAAATGTTCCAATTTATTGTCATTACTCAACAGGTTTGAGGGAGTGATCCTACGCAGTAGCAAACATTGCATATGAAGTGAGGTCCAGTCAGAAATCCAGTTTATGTCTATTTATTAATGAACTTGCAGGGTGAATGAAACATACCAGGGATTATTGCAGTGATATTGTGTTATATGTTCTCCTGCCTGTTGCTGTCTGCTGTTGCATTTGCTGTTGCCTGATGTTGTCTGCTGCTGTCTGATGTTGTCTGCTGCTGGTAAGAACGGTTTGTGCTCCCACACCTGAGTCCTTCCTCGTTTGGCTCACCTCTGCTCCTACATATGCCTTCCCCCCCTGCACTGCTCAACCAAAAAGCCCGCCACCTAGTGACAAAAGAAAGTAATGCCAACACAAAAATAAGGATGCCTTAAATGGCTCCTACAATATATGCTACTTTTAAACTTTCATGCAGAGAAGGAAATCACAACTAAAAAAAATCACTAATTTTTTCATACGGTGTTGATGTGGAAATTTTTGCCTCGGCATTTTGATGGTGTGGACGTGTGGCACCGAATGGAGATAAGCGTCTCGACAGATGTTACAATATTTGAACAATGATGATGAAAACTGTTTTCTCTGTCGTGTCCGTGTGTCGAAAATTGTTATGCGCTTATTTTTTTATTTGATTTTGTGCGTGGCATATAATTGCTATGCGCACAGGCGCGCACCTTAGAGGGAACGTAGGTCACACGGCTGCGCTAGTATCACAGCTAACGTTAGCCATGCTGCTACCTCTCTGCTGGGAGAGGGTGTATACGTATGTGACGTATGACGTGACAGTATGTGACATATGTAAGAAGGTGCGCTTGCTGTCTGTGAGAGGGGGACACAGGAAAGAGTGAGAAGAGCCTGTCGTGTAATGCCAGCAGCTAAAAGCAACTGCGTGAGAATCCACAGACCTGTGGATGTGTTGAAGGTGTGCTGGAAAATGCGGAACGGAAATTAGGGAGCAGCAGAAAAGTGGAATGTATTATTTAAATCGGTGCTTTGGAAAACACGGACCGGAGTTTTTTTAAAAACTGGATCTGGATCGGCATTTTCCCATGCCTTGCCGATACGCATTTTTTGGCAAATATCGGCGGCCGATCCGATCCAAATATCGGATCGGGACATCCCTAGTTGAGTGTTTCTCATAATTCTTCTTCTTCGTACTTTGTAAGCACTATTCATTTGAACAACCTCTTAAAGTGGATCATATCAGTACAATGTTTACATTCTTTACTTAATCCATTCTATCATTTAATTCCACATACTGATATGCTGAAGGTTCTAAGTGTTGTACGTGCATACAAATGTTTTAAATGAGATCTTCCTTTAAGATTATATATCTCCTCTTTAGTTGAGAAAAATTGTTGTACATTCTTTGGTAGCAGGTTATAGTTTGCTTTGTACATCATTTTAGCTGTTTGCAATTTTACCAAATCATCAAACTTTAATATTTTTGACTCAATAAATAAAGTGTATGTTCTCTATATCCAACATTATGTATCAGTCTAATTAATCTTTTTTGTAACATAGTTAACGAATGTAGCGCACATTTGTAGTTATTTCCCCATATTTCTGCGCAATAACTCAGATATGTAACACTAGTAAGCAGTAGAGAATAAGAAGTGTTTTTTGCCCCAGGACGTATTTTGCTTTATTCATTATTAAAATGTTTTTTGCCACCTTATGTTTTATATCTTGTATATGAGATTTTCAGTTAATTTTATCATCTATTAATACTCCCCAAAATCTGGTTTATTTTACCCTTTCAATGTCTACTCTGTCTGTTCGTATTCGTGTATGATGCTCTTTTCTACTGTTACTATTTTAGTTTTACTGAGATTCAAAGAGTCTGTTTTTGTCAAACCATCTTTTTAATTTGTTCATTTCTTCTGTTATTATTTGTATTATCTTCTGTGTTTTCTCTCCTGAACAGAAAGCAGTTGTGTCGTCTGCAAATAAAACTAACTTTAAGTCCTTCTCAAAGATAGGGCTATCACTTTTGCATTTCGAAGTCCCATTCAGGGCCTCTTTCATACGAGAAGTGATCCAATCCACCTGCGAATGTCAAACTAAGGGGCCTTGTCTTATGTGCTCAAACTGAAATACCACTATTTACTTAAACTTGGTGGTTCTAATTCTCCAAGGTGGATATACTGTAAAGCTTCACCATAAGAAAAACATAATGAGTTACATAATTTACTTCAACAACAAACCGGTTTGTCAGGATGATCAAATGCTTTCTCTTTGTATTTTCTTGCCTTTAAATACCACGGAAGGAAGTTGGACCGAGAATACTGTACCTCTGGCTGACATGGAAGGTAGGTAAATATTTATGGATGTGTTGATGATAGTAAATGAAATACAAATGTTTACATTAAATTTAAAGGAATGTTGATAATTTACCTGATTTTTAAAAAAATTTTCACCAACATTTTGTGTTTATAAAGGTGGTTTAATTTAATGTAATTATCGTTGTGGTCTTAAGGTATTTAAGGACAAGAGAGGTCTGAAGGACCATCAGACCATGGCTACAATGAGCACTGAAGGACCAGACCAAAAAGGTACAGTCCTACTTTTAATAAATACTTGTATGTTTCCATGCTGATGTTTTGAAAAGTAATTACCGGTAGTTGTATTGATATTGTACAAAGTAGTCTGTCTCCACTCTGCTTTTACAAAGAGAGAAGACGACATTTGGCAATTGACTCAAAAATGTGTTAGTAATTTTAGCATTTTGAAGAAAGCGCAATCGCAAAATTGTGGCAGTGCAATATGAGACAGCTGGGTTTTTGACAATGTGTTGCTTCAAAAAACATCTCCAGTAATTCCAGTTTGGATAATTATACGCAGTATCGGTACCTCCAGGATTTCACTAGATTGATTTTTTTAGAAAATGCTGCACTGTTTTGAAACTTTTTCATTTCAATAACATTGAAACAACTTATGATTTTAGGAATTGGTTTTAATGTTTTAGGTGTTCCTTTTAACCTTAACCTCAAAAAGCGCAGGGTTGAAAACAAATACTGTCTTTATGTTTTACTCTTTTTATACAACACAGACTTAAAATTAGACACACGACGGCAGTAAAAGCACATACTCCGAGCTCATTTGACTTAGATTACTGTCTTGTATCTAGTTATATTTAATTATAGTAATAATTGATTATGGTTACAGAAAGAAATGCCACCAAAGGCTTCCTATCAATATATATCAATACAGTCTGCAAGGGATACAGTCCGTAAGCACACATGATTGTGCGCGCTGCTGGTCCACTAATAGTACTAACCTTTAACACAGGAATAGGGAACCTATGGCTCTAAAGCCAGATGTGGCTCTTTTGATGACTGCATCTGGCTCTCAGATACATTTTAGCTGACACTGCTTAACACGATAAGTAATGAATAATTCCGCTGGTAATCACAGTGTTAAAAATAACGTTCAAAATATAAAACATTCTCATTCATTTTAATCCATCCATCCGTTTTCTATACCGCACCTGTTCAAGAAGTCGCATTATTGGTAAGAAGTATTTTATTTATTACTGATTAGCTTCAGAATAACAATGTTATTAAAACGAATAAGACACTTATTACACTCTAAAAATGTTGGTCTTACTTAAAAATACACGCATTTAGTTGTATTCGGTGTTAAAGAATATTATATGGCTCTCACGGGAATACGTTTTAAAATCTTTGGCTTTCATGGCTCTCTCAGCCAAAAAGGTTCCCGACCCCTGCTTTAACAGTTAATTTTACAAATTTTCATTAATTACTAGTTTCAATGTAACTGTTTTTATATTGTTTTACTTTCTTTTTTATTCAAGAAAATGTTTTTAATTTATTTATTTTATTTTATTTTTTTATTTTTTTTTAAAAGTACCTTATCTTCACCATACCTGGTTGTCCAAATTAAGCATAATAATGTGTTAATTCCACGACTGTATATATCGGTTGATATCGGTATCGGTAATTAAAGAGTTGGACAATATCGGAATATCGGATATCGGCAAAAAGCCATTATCGGACATCCCTACTCACAACCCATCTAGAATTGAACAAAAACAAAATAAAGCATAAATAAATCCCTTCTGTGTATTAACTACCTAATTGGTCATTTCCACATATTGTGCTAACTCAACAAACCATATCAACTGAGGTAGAAACTATTTAAGAGGGTCGGGGGCTGGAGAGAGGTGTCGAGGTCCGTGTCCGAGCGGGGGTCGAGGATCGAGGGAAGCGGTCCAAAATCCGGAGGGAAGTCAAGGCGCACTGCTCAATCACTGGATTTGGGGGGAACACTGCAGGGAACACAAGGGACATATAAGACACGGGCAGAGGGAAAGCACAGAGAGCAGGTACAAGGGGGGAAGCCAGAGACGGGATGCTTACTGCACAGAGTGAACTACGTTCCGCCACTGGATCTTCGGGTCCGCTGGTCTTTATGCTGTCTGCCCTCATCAGACCCATGTGCGCTGATGATTGCCTGCAGGCGCGTGGCCGCGATGCGGGAAGAACGAGCCGGGCCGCGTCCCGGCGCGCTCCTAGCGGAGCTGCCGGCGGCTCTTGCTGCAGATGGCCAGAAGTATTGCGCATGCGCCGTGACAATATTGGCAATCTGGGGGAAACCCTGTATGTTGAGGAGCTTCCAAAATATGTTTTCATGTGAATTTTCATCGTGGATACTTCTTACACACCTCAGAGCAATCATGAAGAGTTAACAGCGATATACGATATGAGCCTTTTAAACTAAAACAATCTAATCTTTCTCTTTGACAGTTCTGTTGGATGTCCTCTCCGACCTTGGACTCGTGCAGTATTACCCGAACAAACTCAAACTTCAGTCTCTACTGGAAGTCAACAAGAACAGCATAAATGAAAAAAGTGTTATATCAGCAGATGAAGTGCCATTTTATTACCTCAGAAAACTGTTTAAAGTCAATGCTGGTTGCAGGAACTACACACAGTTGTTTAGCAGTCATGAGGAAACTGATGATTCACTGGACCTTTACACAGAAGATGGCTTCTCAGAAACTACAGTTCATCCTCTTGACCTGATAGTGTGTCTATTTCTTTGTGCCGACAGCTTTTTGCAGCAGGAAATGGCCCTCAAGTTGTCATTATGCCAGTTTTCTGTCCCTCTGTTGTTGCCCCACACCAACAACAGTCAGTGTACCCTGATGTCATGGGCTCTGAGAGAAATCGTCAAAGAGTGGTGTCCGCATGATTTGTGTGAATCCAAAGGATTTGTTGAGGACTACATCGTCCAGGCAAAAATTCCATTATTTTCTTTTGTGAGGCTAAAAAACTGCAGCCTATCCAAATCGCAGCTTTTAAATCAAGTTCTTAGCCGTGGCCAGCAGAATCACAATATGTTCATACACAGAGACATGGAAGGGGGCACACTCACTCGAAAACTGTCAAATGGTTTGGTGGAAGTTTGCTGGTTCCTTCCTTGTGGAAAAGAAAATATGGACACATTTCGAGAGCCAATTGCACTTGCTAATTTGCGAGGAGAGATTTGTGAGTCACTTATGCAGTTCACCTTCCTTTGTGAAGTGTCCAATGCAGTCTTTGTATTCTTAGACACTGTTGAAGAAAAAGAGAATACAATTCTGAATGCTCTTGACGATGCAAAATCCAAACTCCATTTTGTTGTTAATAACAAGGATATGACGTCCGTCCAAAAAATAATGCGAAAGTTGGATATAGAAAAAAACAGGGTCAAAATAAAAAATCCCAGGGTAAATACAGCAGAGTTTTCAAAGAGACTTTGTGAAACCATCAAGACCTCACTTCGTGATGTAAAAACCACGAGTATTGCAAATATGCACACAACGGCAGGTAAATTAGGTCTGGCAGTGGATGAAAACAAAACTGTTGACCAGAAAAAAACAGCTGAGGAGATCATTAGGCGTATCGGTTTGCAAACCATACCAGAATTTAAAAGACAACAACTTCCTCTGCAAGGGGAACATTGGAAAAGACTATCAGAACTGGAGAAGGAGGAATGCAGAATCAGTAATTTTGGCAGTGATGTGGTTGAGCATCAAAAAGCTGAGCTACGAGAACAGAAAAATCACATTTGGGAGTTGCAAAACAAGAAAAAAATGTCCCAAGGAATGCAGGATTTTATTGCAACCTTATCAACAAGCGACAAAGAAGAAAGACATGTTTTCTTGAAGTGGATGAAATTCCAGTTTAATACGCATTCTGGAGACCAACTGACCAGCCTGCGGAAGAAATTGAAAGAGCAATGCCAAAAGAAGAATGCCAAACTCATTACAGAGTTTAATCAGGCTTTGGTGGACAGCTCTTTAGGGGTGGAGCATTACATGAGAGAAATGGGACTTAACTATGAAGTATCTGTGCATGTGGATGATTCCACTGGTAAAATCTGCCGTTTACCTGCCATAACTGCTGAAATGCTGTTGGATGGTTATCCATTAGAACTTTTAGATGGAGATGCTTCGAACATCCCAGAGAAGTGGGTGACAGCTGTATTGATGGAGCTTCACAAGAAGGTCGGGGGAAGGAGCAGGTTGTTGGTACTAGCCGTGTTAGGTGTTCAAAGTACTGGAAAATCAACACTTCTCAACACCATGTTTGGTGTTCAGTTAGCGGTCAGCAGTGGCAGATGTACAAGAGGGGCTTATATGCTATTTCTCAAAGTTGGAGACGATGCACAACAAGAGTTGGGTTGTGACTTCATTCTCCTCATTGATACAGAGGGTCTGAAATCCCCTGATCTTGCGCAAATAGAAGATAGTTATGAGCATGACAACCAGCTAGCCACCTTTGTCATTGGCTTAAGTGATGTTGCAATCATAAACATTGCGATGGAAAATGCAAATGAAATGAAAGATGTCCTGCAAATTGCTGTCCATGCCTTCCTGAGAATGAAACAAATCGGGAAAAGGACGATTTGTCATTTTGTGCACCAAAATGTCGCCGAAGTCTCTGCTCACAACAAAAGCCTGACAGAAAGACAACATCTCTTGGACAAACTCAATCAAATGACAAAGATTGCAGCTGAAATGGAGAGACAACCTGGGATTCACGCATTCACAGATGTGCTTGACTATGACATACAAAACAACAACTGGAACATCCCAGGACTTTGGCATGGAACCCCTCCAATGGCACCAGTGAACATTGGTTACAGTGAAGCTGTATCAGACTTCAAGAAGAATCTTCTGGAGATGGTGGGAAAAGATAAGCAATTTGAAGCCTCAACAATCCCAGAGCTTCTCGAATGGATGAGATGTCTGTGGAAATCACTGAAATATGAAGACTTCATCTTTAGCTTCAGAAACACATTTGTGGCTCACGCCTATGACAACCTGTGCAAAGAGTTCCTCCAGTGGGAATGGGAGATGCAAAAAGAAATATTCTCCAGGCAGACAGCAGCAGAGTTGGAAATTGTAAATACCAACAATGAAGTTGGACTGGAAACATGGAACTCCTTGATCACCACCAAAAAAACTGAACTAGCTCAAGAAATAGAAACACAACAAAGCAAAATGAATGAGAAACTCTTTGATTACTACGGAAAGAGAGACGGAAATGTAAAGCTGATAGAGAAGTACAAAACTGACTTTTACAATCGTATCAAAGGTGTGTCAAATGAGATTAGACATTCAGTGAATGCTAACTTGGACAGAGTCCTGGATCTCAACATAGCTAAAAAAAAGGCACTGGACATACAACAAGAGTACCGTGGCAGGATTGAAGAGAGAGTCATGAAGCTTCTGTGCGACTGCAAAGACACCACACTGTCTGATGACCAACTGCGAGAGGAGTTTCACAAAATGTGGGCTTCTGCCACTATCAATATACCTGCACTGAAAGATGAAGATATACCTGCATCCATTCTCACCCAGCTGAAGAAACATTTTTTAAATCGAAATGTAAATGAGGAACTGCAGCATATTCAAGACCTACAAGGCTTTGGGACTGGCACATTTAAAACAAGACATGACCATGTTGACCCTCATAATGTAACAGATGAGGACATGTGGACAGATTTCCAAATGTATACAAATGACATCATTGAGACAGAAACACAGTTTGTTTTTGATCAAACCAAGTCCAATGGTGATTATAATGATTCTTTCTCAAGAGATCTGCTGCAAAGGATTGACAAATCACTTAACAAAGGTTACAATCGTCACAGATCAAACACAAGATTTGAGATTGACATCAAACTTCACATTTGTGGATTTGCTGCAAGAGAATTCCTCAAAATGCACCAAAGGTTCTTGTTGAAGAATGACCCCCGAACACAGCTGGAAAAGCACAAGAATGAATATTTGATGGATTTTATGGATTTGTACAAACAGAAAGATCATTGCCAACGCAAAGCCAACAATTTTGTCCAGTTTTGTATCAAGCCTGCCATTGAAGATTACATGAACCGAACATTGGGAATCGACATTGTAGATAACATTCTGATCAGCTGCGAATCGATACAGTTCAGTTCACGCTCTCGTTTCCAGTACAGCATTCAGAAAGAGCTATTGCTGAAAGATGACTTCAGAGCTTTTCTCAAGTTCATATGTCAGTATGAAATGTACGTCAAAGAGTGGATATTTGTGCACATCTTAGAAAATTTGCAAGACAATACTTTGTGCAAATTAAAGCTGCAGATCCTCGAAGTCGTTGTTAACAAAATATTAAGAGCATTTGAATGTGCCTTAAAAAAGCAATCTGATGGCACTGAGAGTATTCCAAATCTCGTCCACGAAATGCGCCTATATCTGAGAAAGGACATCACGATATCCGAGGAGGCTGAAAAACTCATTTTGTTTCAGATCAATTGCACGATGCATTCATTCACACAAAAATGTATTGCATCCTTAAAGTCGCTAAAGGAAACACTGCATGTGGAATTCTCCAACACTGAAGACATACCTGAAACCTTGAATAAACTTGCAGTAAAACCGCAGGATGAGCTCTTCAAGAGGATTCTCGGATGCGGCCAGCAGTGTCCATTCTGTAAAATCTCTTGTGAGGCTGGCGGCAAAAACCACAGAAAACATCACGCATCTGTCCATCGGCCACAGGGGCTTGGAAAATGGAGAAACCAGCTGACTAACAAATTGGGTATATCTCTATGTACAAACAATGTTCAAAGTACTCGTTCATTCATGCGTCCAGAGAAATTCGTACGATACAGAGACTACAATACAGTCTTTTCCGACTGGTACATTCCCCCAGACCCCACAATGGAAGCGTCTGATTACTGGAAGTTCGTAATGGTACGTTACAATGATAGTTTTGCTAAAGAGTATTTCGCCAAGCCAGCTCAGGTTCCGGAAGCCTGGAAGAGAATCACAAAGGAGCAAGCCCTGAAGGGTTTGAAGGATACTTTTAACATTTTTTAATCTTTTGCATTGGTGCATGGTGTAACATTTGTTTATAGTTGTAATATTCATAACACATGGTTGTGATTTACGACAGATGGTACCTTTTCAGAGATTGTCATTTATTGAAGAAGAAATGTTGTCCTATTCAAATAAACCATGACAACAGAAGTAATTTATTGCCACATTTTAAAAAGCTGATTGTGTTATGATACTATCAATAATAATGTACTTGTATTTCAAATGAAACATTATATATACTGTACTGTACATCATTTGACCACTTTTCCTTGTAAAAGATGTGTACAAAATAATATTCTAAAATGGATTATGCGTTTGTTGTTTTCATTTCATTTCATTAATTTAAATTTTTAGTTCATTCAATAAAATCTATCAAAGAGAAAAAACATAACATTAATTATGAATGGAAAGAAGTTAAAAAAACATACATTTTCCACCTAATCTTAAAAGAACAGCAAGTGTCTTTCAATGTACTCTAGTCTAGGCGACACAACAAATAAACTAAAAATAAAGACATAATTTTACTCAGTCATATATTTTCATCATCATGAATTTATTTATTTTTTAATACATAGAGTTTGACATTGTTTTATTTTATTGTCAAACCTGTTCCAAAACACAACTAAATATGTTTTACGGGCACTACCCCACACTTAAATACAGTATATGAGCTATTGAACGATCAGTGAATAAAGAATAAAATAATAAATAAATACAATAGAATGCTTTTTGATGTTGCAATTCCTTCACTTTGTGTAAAATAGCAATTGTTTTAGGTATGTTAACCTTTGTGTTTTATCATTTATGTAATTTTCTTTACAAATCATAATACCCCAAAACTTAATCCATTTTGTTCTTTAACTCTCAACTCCTTTTGACAAATGATGCATCCACACTTTTCCTGCTACTACAAAAAAATCATACATTTCCTTTTGAACCTTTTGACGATATTACGGACCGTAGATGGTGAAATTCCCAAATTCCTTGCAATTCCTGGTTGATAAATGTTGTTCTTAAACAATTTGCTCAGGCATTTGTTGACAAAGTGGTGACACTCGCCCCATCCTTGTTTGTGAATGACTGAGCATTTCATGGAAGCTGCTTTTATACCCAATAATGGCACCCACCTGTTCCCAATTAGCCTGTTCACCTGTGGGATGTTCTAAATAAGTGTTTGATGAGCATTCCTCAACTTTGTCAGTCTTTTCTGCCACTTGTGCCAACTTTTTTGAAACATGTTGCAGGCATTAAATTCCAAATGAGCTAAAATTTGTCTATTCAATTGAAAATAAATTGAATATGATTTGCACGTGGAAACTTTAAGTGTGTACCATATTTTGCTACCCGTAACAAAAATTTGGATCAGTGTTGCTTCTTATTTATAGATATGTCTATTTTTGCCTTATATTTGAATATACAGATGCACACATGTGGTGTTGTTCACAAATTGACAGGAGGTCTTTAAGGGAAAACGGTTGCAGCAAACAGTTAAAGCGTGCAATGTTTGCAAAGCAAATGTCAACCTTTATTTCCTGTGGAAGCTTGACTCTTCCAACATATTTGTTCACTTGAGCGTATTTGTCCTCTGTGATGTCAAGAGAAAAACATCTTTGGTTTTGGCTCCGAGCAAAGTTGATACCATTTATTTTGCCAGGCGACGGTCTCATATTGATCTGTTTTTAAACAATAACATTTGCATAAAAATTAAACACGTTATATAGACATTATATACCTAATTGTATTTGAAATCAACTGTCATTACTGGGGATGGGCACATTTCACATTTTTATTGATACTGTACAAATGTTGCTGTACCTGGAAATCGATTCTAATGTTCGGTACTTTTAGTATGTGTTGATGAATGCTAATTGTTAAAAAAAAAAAGTATATATATATATATATATATATATATATATATATATTTTTTTTTTTTTTTATCATTTAAGACTGAGCTTTGCTGTCCAGTTATCCTATTTTTCTACAGTTTTGTGTCTCATTTGCAAGTACTGTACAGTACTTTATTATACAGTAGACTTCATGCATTTGTGACCTTAAGACGTTAGATGGCAGTAGTGTATAGACCACTACCAGGAAGTAGTCTTTGCCATTTAAGGGGCTGTTTGCAACTTGCTGTCAGTTACATTTTTCAAAGTAATCATAACAACACCATTGCCTAGCTTATGTTACCAATAGTGGTTAAACAGAACATATATGTGTTAAAACTGTTTATATTTTTCACAATTACTAAGTTAGATTACTCATTTATGATAGAATATTAGGGGTGTAACGGTACACAAAAATTTCGGTTCGGTACTACCTCGGTTTAAAGGTCACGGTTCGGTTCATTTTCGGTACAGTAAGAAAACAACAAAATATACATTTTTGGGTTATTTATATATCAAATTTGCAAAATCTTCGATCAAAAATATTTTTCTTAGTGGAATATTTGATGTGAAGTAATCGGAACCTTGGATAGGTACTATGGCTGGGCGATATCCGCGATATATCGCGGGTTTGTCTCTGTGCGATATAGAAAATGACTATATCGTGATATCGAGCATACGTTCTCACACAGTGGCTTTTAGCTGCGGGCATTACACTACAGGCTCTCCTCGCTCTTTCCTTCTCTCAGACAGACAAGCGCACCTTCTTACACACGTCACATACTGTCACGTCATACGTCACATACGTATACGCCCTCTCCCAGCAGAGAGGTAGCAGCATGGCTAACGTTAGCTGTGATGCTAGCGGAGTGGTGCGAGCGCTAATAGAAGAAAAAGAAGGTGCGAATCTGGTAACAAATGGAGGAATAATTAATTCCCAAGAAAAACAGCAGGGGGTCCATCGTCTGGCGGTGGTTTGGCTTCAAGTGGGAATATGTCGAACAGACAACCGTAATTTGTCAAGTATGGGGCAAAAGCGTTGCTATAAAAAGTAGCATTACTACTCCAGAGTTGTTGCCGTAGGGCTGTGACGTAGGGTGTGTGTGGTTGTGGAAGGAGGAGTGTGATGTTGACATTAAAGACGCGGTGGCTACCGAACCTGCTCTAATGTCTCCCGTTTATTATTTTATTAGATAAGTACACTGTATAGGCGAACCCAGGACACTCGGCTACACTGCTAATATGTAGCATCATTTGAAAAGTCACCTGCTAGACAAGGAAGAGAGCTTACTCCGCATGTCAATATCTCCGTTTGGTTCCACACGTCCACACCATCAAAATGCCGAGGCAAACATTTCCAGATCAACACCGTATGATTTTTTTAGTTGTGATTTCCTTCTCTGCATGAAAGTTTAAAAGTAGCATATATTAATGCAGTATGAAGAAGAATGTTTTAATGTAGACACATAGAATCATCATACTGCTGTGATTATATGCATCAAGTATTCATTTAAGGCTAAAGCAAAATATCGAGATATATATCGTGTATCGCGATATGGCCTTAAAATATCGCGATATTAAAAAAAGGCCATATCGCCCAGCCCTAATAGGTACCGAAACGGTTCAATACAAATACACGTACCGTTACACCCCTATAGAATATACATTCAATGATAGCTAATGCAACTATCCAAATCGCTATTATTAGCTAACACCCAGAGCTAATGCTCGTGCATGTGTTGCGTACGTACGTAGTTACGTCATAGCATCATAAAAGCCGGAAGAGGGCGGGATATAACGCTTAAAATACATTGAAAAGTTAGCGCCTTCTAGGCATCTTTGTAAATGTTGCAAACAGCCCCTTTTAAGTTGAATGTGTCAGTCTTTTTTGGTTTTTGTTTAGCCCTGCAAAGTGTTTGTACTGTAAGTACAGGGTTTCCCCCAGCTTGAAATCTACATGTGGCGGTTGGAGTGTGGTTATGGGGCGTGGTCAATGTGACGTCATCAACACATTTGCATAATTGTTGACTATGCATGTATATTTTAATGCTACAAATAATTGACATACATTTAAAAATAAATCTTGTGTTATTAGTATTAACATTTTTGTTATATTGTTTTGCTTTATTTTTATAATTATTATTGAACAGTGTAACAGGCTGTATACTAGTGGCAGCTGCTGGTCTTTCAAGTAAGGGAAGCTATTTTTCAGCTACTCTTCAAACATGAGTACAGATAACAGATAAAAGATATAAACATGCCAGATTTTACAAAGAAAACTTTACTTAAGTCAGTCATTATTAACATACTGAGATGAAGAATATCTTATTTTCAAAAAGGTTGAAAGTGTTTCTCATAATTCTTCTTCTTCGTACTTTGTGAGCACTATTCATTTGAACAACCTCTTAAAGTGGATCATATCAGTACAATGTTTACCTTCTTTACTTAATCCATTCCATCATTTAATTCCACATACTGATATGCTGAAGGTTCTAAGTGTTGTACGTGCACACAAATGTTTTAAATGAGATTTTCCTCTAAGATTATATATCTCCTCTTTAGTTGAGAAAAATTGTTGTACATTCTTTGGTAGCAGCTTATAGTTTGCTTTGTACATCATTTTAGCTGTTTGCAATTTTACCAAATCATCGAACTTTAATATTTTTGACTCAATAAATAAAGTGTATGTTCTCTATATCCAACATTATGTATCAGTCTAATTAATCTTTTTTGTAACACGGTTAACGAATGTAGCACACATTTGTAGTTATTTCCCCATATTTCTGCGCAAAAACTCAGATATGTAACACTAGTAAGCAGTAGAGAATAAGTGATTTTTGCCCCAGGACGTATTTTGCTTTATTCATTATTGAAATGTTTTTTGCCACCTTATGTTGCATATCTTGTATATGCGATTTCCAGTTAATTTTATCATCTATTAATACTCCCCAAAATCTGATTTCTTTTACCCTTTCAATTAGGGATGTCCCGATCCAGGTTTTTGCACTTCCGATCCGATACCGATATTGTTTTTGCATTTCCGATCCGATACCGATACTGACCGATACTGGCCTATCCGAGCATGTATTAAAGTTTAAAGTTATTTAGCCTACTTAGTTGTCAGAATCATGTTGAAAAGGGTTTTAGTACTCTTGATAACAACTAGCCAGCTGAATTAGGGGAGTTTGAATAATACACAATGGTTGGTAACAAGAAACTGACCTGTTTATTCAAGGATAAACACAAAATAGACAAAATTATACATGACAAACAGAAATGGCATCATTGAACTAGGGCTGGGCGATATGGCCTTTTTTTAATATTGCGATATTTTAAGGCCATATTGCGATACACAATATATATCTCAATATTTTGCCTTAGCCTTGAATGAACACTTGATGCATATAATCACAGCAGTATGATGATTCTATGTGTTTTGATTGATTGATTGAGACTTTTATTAGTAGGTTGCACAGTGAAGTACATATTCCGTACAATTGACCACTAAATGGTAACACCCGAATAAGTTTTTCAACTTGTTTAAGTCGGGGTCCACTTAAATTGATTCATGATATGGATATATACTATCATCATAATACAGTCATCACACAAGATAATCACATTGAATTATTTACATTATTTATAATCCAGGGTGTGGAGGGGGGCGCCGGATGTAAGTGTCAAAAGGACAGCCAAAAGAGTTTGATATAAGAATAAATCGAAAGTTAAAATATAGGGTAGAAATGCACCCATTTGCAGGAAATGTAGTCTTGATTTTCAAAATTTTCTTTCAAGGCTTGCATGTCTACATTAAAACATTCTTCTTCATACTGCATTAATATATGCTACTTTTAAACTTTCATGCAGAGAAGGAAATCACAACTAAAAAAATCACTAATTTTTTCATACGGTGTTGATGTGGAAATCTTTGCCTCGGCATTTTGATGGTGTGGGAGTGTGGCACCGAATGGAGATAAGCGTCTCGACAGACGTCACAATATTTGAACAATGATGACGAAAACTGTTTTCTCTGTCGTGTCCGTGTGTCGAAAATTGTTATGCGCTTATTTTTTTATTTGATTTTGTGCGTGGCATAGATATGCTATGCGCAGAGGACGCTTAAACAGTGCGCAATTGCACAGGCGAGCACCTTAGAGCAGTGATTCTCAAATGGGGGTACGCGTACCCCTGGGGGTACTTGAAGGTATGCCAAGGGGTACGTGAGATTTTTTTTAAATGTCTCAAAAAAAAATTCAGTGTTGACAGCTAGATTTTTGTGGACATGTTCCATAAATATTGATGTTAAAGATTTATTTTTTTGTGAATAAACGTTTGGAATTAAGTTCATGAATCCAGATGGATCTTTATTACAATCCCCAAAGGGGGCACTTTAAGTTGATGATTACTTCTATGTGTAGAAATCTTTATTTATAATTGAATCACTTGTTTATATTTCAACAAGTTTTTAATTATTTTTATATCTTTTTTTCCAAATAGTTCAAGAAAGACCACAACAAATGAGCAATATTTTGCACTGTTATACAATTTAATAAATCAGAAACTGATGACATAGTGCTGTATTTTACTTCTTTATCTCTTTTTTTCAACCAAAAATGCTTTGCTCTGATTAGGGGGTACTTGAATTGGAAAAAATGTTCACAGGGGGTACATCACCGAAAAAAGGTTGAGAACCACTGCAGTAGAGAATAAGAAGTGATTTTTTTCCCCAGGACGTATTTTGCTTTATTCATTATTAAAATGTTTTTTGCCACCTTATGTTGCATATCTTGTATATGAGATTTTCAGTTAATTTTATCATCTATTAATACTCCCCAAAATCTGGTTTCTTTTACCCTTTCAATGTCTACTCTGTCTGTTCGTATTCGTGTATGATGCTCTTTTCTACTGTTACTATTTTAGTTTTACTGATATTCAAAGATAGTCTGTTTTTGTCAAACCATCTTTTTAATTTGTTCATTTCTTCTGTTATTATTTGTATTATCTTTTCTCTCCTGAACAGAAAGCAGTTGTGTCGTCTGCAAATAAAACTAACTTTAAGTCCTTCTCAAAGATAGGGCTATCACTTTTGCATTTCGAAGTCCCATTTAGGGCCTCTTTCCTACGAGAAGTGATCCAATCCACCTGCGAATGTCAAACTAAGGGGCCTTATCTTATGTGCTCAAACTGAAATACCACTATTTACTTAAACTTGGTGGTTCTAATTCTCCAAGGTGGATATACTGTAAAGCTTCACCATAAGAAAAACATAATGAGTTACATAATTTACTTCAACAACAAACCGGTTTGTCAGGATAATCAAATGCTTTGTCTTTGTATTTTCTTGCCTTTAAATACCACGGAAGGAAGTTGGACCGAGAATACTGTACCTCTGGCTGACATGGAAGGTAGGTGAATATTTATGGATGTGTCGATGATAGTAAATGAAATACAAATGTTTACATTAAATTTAAAGGAATGGTGATAATTTACCTGATTTTTTTTATTTTTTCACCAACATTTTGTGTTTATAAAGGTGGTTTAAATCAGTGTTAAAAACCTAACTTAATTATCGTTGTGATCTTAAGGTATTTAAGGACAAGAGAGGTCTGAAGGACCATCAGACCATGGCTACAATGAGCACTGAAGGACCAGACCAAAAAGGTACAGTCCTACTTTTAATAAATACTTGTATGTTTCCATGCTGATGTTTTGAAAAGTAATTACCGGTAGTTGTATTGATATTGTACAAAGTAGTCTGTCTCCACTCTGCTTTTACAAAGAGAGAAGACGACATTTGGCAATTGACTCAAAAATGTGTTAGTAATTTTAGCATTTTGAAGAAAGCGCAATCGCAAAATTGTGGCAGTGCAATATGAGACAGCTGGGTTTTTGACAATGTGTTGCTTCAAAAAACATCTCCAGTAATTCCAGTTTGGATAATTATACGCAGTATCGGTACCTCCAGGATTTCACTGGATTGATTTTTTTAGAAAATGCTGCACTGTTTTGAAACTTTTTCATTTCAATAACATTGAAACAACTTATGATTTTAGGAATTGGTTTTAATGTTTTAGGTGTTCCTTTTAACCTTAACCTCAAAAAGCGCAGGGTTGAAAACAAATACTGTCTTTATGTTTTACTCTTTTTATACAACACAGACTTAAAATTAGACACACGACGGCAGTAAAAGCACATATTCCGAGCTCATTTGACTTAGATTACTGTCTTGTATCTAGTTATATTTAATTATAGTAATAATTGATTATGGTTACAGAAAGAAATGCCACCAAAGGCTTCCTATCAATATACATCAATACAGTCTGCAAGGGATACAGTCCGTAAGCACACATGATTGTGCGCGCTGCTGGTCCACTAATAGTACTAACCTTTAACACAGGGGTAGGGAACCTATGGCTCTAAAGCCAGATGTGGCTCTTTTGATGACTGCATCTGGCTCTCAGATACATTTTAGCTGACACTGCTTAACACGATAAGTAATGAATAATTCCGCTGGTAATCACAGTGTTAAAAATAACGTTCAAAATATAAAACATTCTCATTCATTTTAATCCATCCATCCGTTTTCTATACCGCACCTGTTCAAGAAGTCGCATTATTGGTAAGAAGTATTTTATTTATTGCTGATTAGCTTCAGAATAACAATGTTATCAAAACGAATAAAAGACTTATTACACTCTAAAAATGTTGGTCTTACTTAAAAATACACGCATTTAGTTGTATTCGGTGTTAAAGAATATTATATGGCTCTCACGGGAATACGTTTTAAAATCTTTGGCTTTCATGGCTCTCTCAGCCAAAAAGGTTCCCGACCCCTGCTTTAACAGTTAATTTTACAAATTTTCATTAATTACTAGTTTCAATGTAACTGTTTTTATATTGTTTTACTTTCTTTTTTATTCAAGAAAATGTTTTTAATTTATTTATTTTATTTTATTTTATTAATTTTTTTTAAAAGTACCTTATCTTCACCATACCTGGTTGTCCAAATTAAGCATAATAATGTGTTAATTCCACGACTGTATATATCGGTTGATATCGGTATCGGTAATTAAAGAGTTGGACAATATCGGAATATCGGATATCGGCAAAAAGCCATTATCGGACATCCCTACTCACAACCCATCTAGAATTGAACAAAAACAAAATAAAGCATAAATAAATCCCTTCTGTGTATTAACTACCTAATTGGTCATTTCCACATATTGTGCTAACTCAACAAACCATATCAACTGAGGTAGAAACTATTTAAGAGGGTCGGGGGCTGGAGAGGGGTGTCGAGGTCCGTGTCCGAGCGGGGGTCGAGGATCGAGGGAAGCGGTCCAAAATCCGGAGGGAAGTCAAGGCGCACAGCTCGATCACTGGATTTGGGGGGAACACAAGGGACATGTAAGACACGGGCAGAGGGAAAGCACAGAGAGCAAGTACAAGGGGGGAAGCCAGAGACGGGATGCTTACTGCACAGAGTGAACTACGTTCCGGCACTGGATCTTCGGGTCCGCTGGTCTTTATGCTGTCTGCCCTCATCAGACCCATGTGCGCTGATGATTGCCTGCAGGCGCGTGGCCGCGATGCGGGAAGAACGAGCCGGGCCGCGTCCCGGCGCGCTCCTAGCGGAGCTGCCGGCGGCTCTTGCTGCAGATGGCCAGAAGTATTGCGCATGCGCCGTGACAATATTGGCAATCTGGGGGAAACCCTGTATGTTGAGGAGCTTCCAAAATATGTTTTCATGCGAATTTTCATCGTGGATACTTCTTACACACCTCAGAGCAATCATGAAGAGTTAACAGCGATATACGATATGAGCCTTTTAAACTAAAACAATCTAATCTTTCTCTTTGACAGTTCTGTTGGATGTCCTCTCCAACCTTGGACTCGTGCAGTATTACCCGAACAAACTCAAACTTCAGTCTCTACTGGAAGTCAACAAGAACAGCATAAATGAAAAAAGTGTTATATTAGCAGATGAAGTGCCATTTCATTACCTCAGAAAACTGTTTAAAGTCAATGCTGGTTGCAGGAACTACACACAGTTGTTTAGCAGTCATGAGGAAACTGATGATGCCTTTGACTCACTGGACCTTTACACAGAAGATGGCTTCTCAGAAACTACAGTTCATCCTCTTGACCTGATAGTGTGTCTATTTCTTTGTGCCGACAGCTTTTTGCAGCAGGAAATGGCCCTCAAGTTGTCATTATGCCAGTTTTCTGTCCCTCTGTTGTTGCCCCACACCAACAACAGTCAGTGTACCCTGATGTCATGGGCTCTGAGAGAAATCGTCAAAGAGTGGTGTCCGCATGATTTGTGTGAATCCAAAGGATTTGTTGAGGACTACATCGTCCAGGCAAAAATTCCATTATTTTCTTTTGTGAGGCTAAAAAACTGCAGCCTATCCAAATCGCAGCTTTTAAATCAAGTTCTTAGCCGTGGCCAGCAGAATCACAATATGTTCATACACAGAGACATGGAAGGGGGCACACTCACTCGAAAACTGTCAAATGGTTTGGTGGAAGTTTGCTGGTTCCTTCCTTGTGGAAAAGAAAATATGGACACATTTCGAGAGCCAATTGCACTTGCTAATTTGCGAGGAGACATTTGTGAGTCACTTATGCAGTTCACCTTCCTTTGTGAAGTGTCCAATGCAGTCTTTGTATTCTTAGACACTGTTGAAGAAAAAGAGAATACAATTCTGAATGCTCTTGACGATGCAAAATCCAAACTCCATTTTGTTGTTAATAACAAGGATATGACGTCCGTCCAAAAAATAATGCGAAAGTTGGATATAGAAAAAAACAGGGTCAAAATCAAAAATCACAGGGTAAATACAGCAGAGTTTTCAAAGAGACTTTGTGAAACCATCAAGACCTCACTTCGTGATGTAAAAACCACGAGTATTGCAAATATGCACACAACGGCAGGTAAATTAGGTCTGGCAGTGGATGAAAACAAAACTGTTGACCAGAAAAAAACAGCTGAGGAGATCATTAGGCGTATCGCTTTGCAAACCATACCAGAATTTAAAAGACAACAACTTCCTCTGCAAGGGGAACATTGGAAAAGACTATCAGAACTGGAGAAGGAGGAATGCAGAATCAGTAATTTTGGCAGTGATGTGGTTGAGTATCAAAAAGCTGAGCTACGAGAACAGAAAAAGCACATTTGGGAGTTGCAAAACAAGAAAAAAATGTCCCAAGGAATGCAGGATTTTATTGCAACCTTATCAACAAGCGACAAAGAAGAAAGACATGTTTTCTTGAAGTGGATGAAATTCCAGTTTATTACGCATTCTCGAGACCAACTGACCAGCCTGCGGAAGAAATTGAAAGAGCAATGCCAAAAGAAGAATGCCAAACTCATTACAGAGTTTAATCAGGCTTTGGTGGACAGCTCTTTAGGGGTGGAGCATTACATGAGAGAAATGGGACTTAACTATGAAGTATCTGTGCATGTGGATGATTCCACTGGTAAAATCTGCCATTTACCTGCCATAACTGCTGAAATGCTGTTGGATGGTTATCCATTAGAACTTTTAGATGGAGATGCTTCGAACATCCCAGAGAAGTGGGTGACAGCTGTATTGATGGAGCTTCACAAGAAGGTCGGGGGAAGAAGCAGGTTGTTGGTACTAGCCGTGTTAGGTGTTCAAAGTACTGGAAAATCAACACTTCTCAACACCATGTTTGGTGTTCAGTTAGCGGTCAGCAGTGGCAGATGTACAAGAGGGGCTTATATGCTATTTCTTAAAGTTGGAGACGATGCACAACAAGAGTTGGGTTGTGACTTCATTCTCCTCATTGATACAGAGGGTCTGAAATCCCCTGATCTTGCGCAAATAGAAGATAGTTATGAGCATGACAACCAGCTAGCCACCTTTGTCATTGGCTTAAGTGATGTTGCAATCATAAACATTGCGATGGAAAATGCAAATGAAATGAAAGATGTCCTGCAAATTGCTGTCCATGCCTTCCTGAGAATGAAACAAATCGGGAAAAGGACGATTTGTCATTTTGTGCACCAAAATGTCGCCGAAGTCTCTGCTCACAACAAAAGCCTGACAGAAAGACAACATCTCTTGGACAAACTCAATGAAATGACAAAGATTGCAGCTGAAATGGAGAGACAACCTGGGATTCACGCATTCACAGATGTGCTTGACTATGACATACAAAACAACAACTGGAACATCCCAGGACTTTGGCATGGAACCCCTCCAATGGCACCAGTGAACATTGGTTACAGTGAAGCTGTATCAGACTTCAAGAAGAATCTTCTGGAGATGGTGGGAAAAGATAAGCAATTTGAAGCCTCAACAATCCCAGAGCTTCTCGAATGGATGAGATGTCTGTGGAAATCACTGAAATATGAAGACTTCATCTTTAGCTTCAGAAACACACTTGTGGCTCACGCCTATGACAACCTGTGCCAAGAGTTCCTCCAGTGGGAATGGGAGATGCAAAAAGAAATATTCTCCAAGCAGACAGCAGCAGAGTTGGAAATTGTAAATACCAACAATGAAGTTGGACTGGAAACATGGAACTCCTTGATCACCACCAAAAAAACTGAACTAGCTCAAGAAATAGAAACACAACAAAGCAAAATGAATGAGAAACTCTGTGATTACTACGGAAAGAGAGACGGAAATGTAAAGCTGATAGAGAAGTACAAAACTGACTTTTACAATCGTATCAAAGGTGTGTCAAATGAGATTAGACATTCAGTGAATGCTAAATTGGACAGAGTCCTGGATCTCAACATAGCTAAAAAAAAGGCACTGGACATACAACAAGAGTACCGTGGCAGGATTGAAGAGAGAGTCATGAAGCTTCTGTGCGACTGCAAAGACACCACACTGTCTGATGACCAACTGCGAGAGGAGTTTCACAAAATGTGGGCTTCTGCCACTATCAATGTACCTGCACTGAAAGATGAAGATATACCTGCATCCATTCTCACCCAGCTGAAGAAAAAATTTTTAAATCGAAATGTAAATGAGGAACTGCAGCATATTCAAGACCTACAAGGCTTTGGGACTGACTCATTTAAAACAAGACATGACCATGTTGACCCTCATAATGTAACAGATGAGGACATGTGGACAGATTTCCAAATGTATACAGATGATATCATTGAGACAGAAACACAGTTTGTTTTTGATCAAACCAAGTCCAATGGTGATTATAATGATTCTTTCTCAAGAGATCTGCTGCAAAGGATTGACAAATCACTTAACAAAGGTTACAATCGTCACAGATCAAACACAAGATTTGAGATTGACATCAAACTTCACATTTGTGGATTTGCTGCAAGAGAATTCCTCAAAATGCACCAAAGGTTCTTGTTGAAGATTGACCCCCGAACACAGCTGGAAAAGCACAAGAATGAATATTTGATGGATTTTATGGATTTGTACAAACAGACAGATCATTGCCAACGCAAAGCCAACAATTTTGTCCAGTTTTGTATCAAGCCTGCCATTGAAGATTACATGAACCGAACATTGGGAATCGACATTGTAGATAACATTCTGATCAGCTGCGAATCGATACGGTTCAGGTCACGCTCCCATTTCCAGTACAGCATTCAGAAAGAGCTATTGCTGAAAGATGACTTCACAGCTTTTCACAAGTACATATGTCAGTATGAAATGTACGTCAAAGAGTGGATATTTGTGCACATCTTAGAAAATTTGCAAGACAATACTTTGTGCAAATTAAAGCTGCAGATCCTCGAAGTCGTTAACAAAATATTAAGAGCATTTGAATGTGCCTTAAAAAAGCAATCAGATGGCACTGAGAGTATTCCAAATCTCGTCCACGAAATGCGCCTATATCTGAGAAAGGACATCACGATATCCGAGGAGGCTGAAAAACTCATTTTGTTTCAGATCAAATGCCCGGTGCATTCATTCACACAAAAATGTATTGCATCCTTAAAGTCGTTAAAGGAAACACTGCATGTGGAATTCTCCAACACTGAAGACATACCTGAAATCTTGTATAAACTTGCAGTAAAACCGCAGGATGAGCTCTTCAAGAGGATTCTCGGATGCGGCCAGCACTGTCCATTCTGTAACATCTCTTGTGAGGCTGGCGGCAAACACCACAGAAAACATCACGCATCTGTCCATCGGCCAGAGGGGCTTGGAGGATGGAGAAACCAGCTGACTAACAAATTGGGTATATCTCTATGTACAAACAATGTTCAAAGTACTCATTCATTCATGCTTACAGAGGAAGTCGTACGATACAGAGACTACAATACAGTCTTTTCCGACTGGTACATTCCCCCAGACCCCACAATGGAAGCGTCTGATTACTGGAAGTTCGTAATGGTACGTTACAATGATCGTTTTGCTAAAGAGTATTGCGCCAAGCCAGCTCAGGTTCCGGCAGCCTGGAAGAGAATCACAAAGGAGCAAGCCCTGAAGGGTTTGAAGGATACTTTTAACATTTGTTAATCTTTTGCATTGGTGCATGGTGTAACATTTGTTTATAGTTGTAATATTCATAACACATGGTTGTGATTTACGACAGATGGTACCTTTTCAGAGATTGTCATTTATTGAAGAAGAAATGTTGTCCTATTCAAATAAACCATGACAACAGAAGTAATTTATTGCCACATTTTAAAAGGCTGATTGTGTTATGATACTATCAATAATAATGTACTTGTATTTCAAATGAAACATTATATATACTGTACTGTACATCATTTGACCACTTTTCCTTGTAAAAGATGTGTACAAAATAATATTCTAAAATGGATTATGCGTTTGTTGTTTTCATTTCATTTCATTAATTTAAATTTTTAGTTTATTCAATAAAATCTATCAAAGAGAAAAAACATAACATTAATTATGAATGGAAAGAAGTTAAAAAAACATACATTTTCCACCTAATCTTAAAAGAACAGCAAGTGTCTTTCAATGTACTCTAGTCTAGGCGACACAACAAATAAACTAAAAATAAAGACATAATTTTACTCAGTCATATATTTTCATCATCATGAATTTATTTATTTTTTAATACATAGAGTTTGACATTGTTTTATTTTATTGTCAAACCTGTTCCAAAACACAACAAAATATGTTTTACGGGCACTACCCCACACTTAAATACAGTATATGAGCTATTGAACGATCAGTGAATAAAGAATAAAATAATAAATAAATACAATAGAATGCTTTTTGATGTTGCAATTCCTTCACTTTGTGTAAAATAGCAATTGTTTTAGGTATGTTAACCTTTGTGTTTTATCATTTATGTAATTTTCTTTACAAATCATAATACCCCAAAACTTAATCCATTTTGTTCTTTAACTCTCAACTCCTTTTGACAAATGATGCATCCACACTTTTCCTGCTACTACAAAAAAATCATAAATTTCCTTTTGAACCTTTTGATGATATTACGGACCGTAGATGGTGAAATTCCCAAATTCCTTGCAATTCCTTGTTGACAAATGTTGTTCTTAAACAATTTGCTCAGGCATTTGTTGACAAAGTGGTGACCTTTGCCCCATCCTTGTTTGTGAATGACTGAGCATTTCATGGAAGCTGCTTTTATACCCAATCATGGCACCCACCTGTTCCCAATTAGCCTGTTCACCTGTGGGATGTTCTAAATAAGTGTTTGATGAGCATTCCTCAACTTTGTCAGTCTTTTTTGCCACTTGTGCCAACTTTTTTGAAACATGTTGCAGGCATTAAATTCCAACTGAGCTAAAATTTGTCTATTCAATTGAAAATAAATTGAATATGATTTGCACGTGGAAACTTTAAGTGTGTACCATATTTTGCTACCCGTAACAAAAATTTGGATCAGTGTTGCTTCTTATTTATAGATATGTCTATTTTTGCCTTATATTTGAATATACAGATGCACACATGTGGTGTTGTTCACAAATTGACAGGAGGTCTTTAAGGGAAAACGGTTGCAGCAAACAGTTAAAGCGTGCAATGTTTGCAAAGCAAATGTCAACCTTTGTTTCCTGTGGAAGCTTGACTCTTCCAACATATTTGTTCACTTGAGCGTATTTGTCCTCTGTGATGTCAAGAGAAAAACATCTTTGGTTTTGGCTCCGAGCAAAGTTGACACCATTTATTTTGCCAGGCGACGGTCTCATATTGATCTGTTTTTAAACAATAACATTTGCATAAAAATTAAACACGTTATATAGACATTATATACCTAATTGTATTTGAAATAAACTGTCATTACTGGGGATGGGCACATTTCACATTTTTATTGATACTGTACAAATGTTGCTGTACCTGGAAATCGATTCTAATGTTCGGTACTTTTAGTATGTGTTGATGAATGCTAATTGTAAAAAAAAAAAAGTATATATATATATATATATATATATATATATATATATATATATATATATATATATATATATATATATATATATATATATATATATATATATATATATATATATATATATATATATATATATATAGGGCTTCACGGTGGCAGAGGGGTTAGTGCATCTGCCTCACAATACGAAGGTCCTGAGTAGTCTTGGGTTCAATCCCGGGCTCGGGATCTTTCTGTGTGGAGTTTGCATGTTCTCCCCGTGACTGCGTGGGTTCCCTCCGGGTACTCCGGCTTCCTCCCACCTCCAAAGACATGCACCTGGGGATAAGTTGATTGGCAACACTAAATTGGCCCTAGTGTGTGGATGTGAGTGTGAATGTTGTCTGTCTATCTGTGTTGGCCCTGCGATGAGATGGCGATTTGTCCAGGGTGTACCCCGCCTTCCGCCCGATTGTAGCTGAGATAGGCTCCAGCGCCCCCGCGACCCCAAAGGGAATAAGCGGTAGAAAATGGATGGATGGATGGATATATATATATATTTTTATTTTTTTTTATTTTATTTTTTATTTTTTTTTTATTCATTTATCATTTAAGACTGAGCTTTGCTGTCCAGTTATCCTATTTTTCTACAGTTTTGTGTCTCATTTGCAAGTACTGTACAGTACTTTATTATACAGTAGACTTCATGCATTTGTGACCTTAAGACGTTAGATGGCAGTAGTGTATAGACCACTACCAGGAAGTAGTCTTTGCCATTTAAGGGGCTGTTTGCAACTTGCTGTCAGTTACAATTTTCAAAGTAATCATAACAACACCATTGGTTAGCTTATGTTACCATTAGTGGTTAAACAGAACATATATGTGTTAAAACTGTTTATATTTTTCACAATTACTAAGTTAGATTACTCATTTATGATAGAATATTAGGGGTGTAAATGTACACAAAAATTTCGGTTCGGTACGTACCTCGATTTAGAGGTCACGGTTTGGTTCATTTTCGGTACAGTAAGAAAACAGCAAAATATACATTTTTGGGTTATTTATATACCAAATTTGCAAAATCTTCGATCAAAAATATTTTTCTTAGTGGAATATTTGATGTGAAGTAATCGGAACCTTGGATAGGTACTATGGCTGGGCGATATACGCGATATACCGCGGGTTTGTCTTTGTGCGATATAGAAAATGACTATATCGTGATATCGAGCATACGTTCTCACGCAGTTGCTTTTAGCTGCGGGCATTACACTACAGGCTCTCCTCGCTCTTTCCTTCTCTCAGACAGACAAGCGCACCTTCTTACACACGTCACATACTGTCACGTCATACGTCACATACGTATACGCCCTCTCCCAGCAGAGAGGTAGCAGCATGGCTAACGTTAGCTGTGATGCTAGCGGAGTGGTGCGAACGCTAATAGAAGCAAAAGAAGGTGCGAATCTGGTAACAAATGGAGGAATAATTAATTCCCAAGAAAAACAGCAGGGGGTCCATCGTCTGGCGGTGGTTTGGCTTCAAGTGGGAATATGTCGAACAGACAACCGTAATTTGTCAAGTATGGGGCAAAAGCGTTGCTATAAAAAGTAGCATTACTACTCCAGAGTTGTTGCCGTAGGGCTGTGACGTAGGGTGTGTGTGGTTGTGGAAGGAGGAGTGTGATGTTGATATTAAAGACGCGGTGGCTACCGAACCTGCTCTAATGTCTCCCGTTTATTATTTTATTAGATAAGTACACTGTATAGGCGAACCCAGGACACTCGGCTACACTGCTAATATGTAGCATCATTTGAAAAGTCACCTGCTAGACAAGGAAGAGAGCTTACTCCGCATGTCAATATCTCCGTTTGGTTCCACACGTCCACACCATCAAAATGCCGAGGCAAACATTTCCAGATCAACACCGTATGATTTTTTTAGTTGTGATTTCCTTCTCTGCATGAAAGTTTAAAAGTAGCATATATTAATGCAGTATGAAGAAGAATGTTTTAATGTAGACACATAGAATCATCATACTGCTGTGATTATATGCATCAAGTATTCATTTAAGGCTAAAGCAAAATATCGAGATATATATCGTGTATCGCGATATGGCCTTAAAATATCGCGATATTAAAAAAAGGCCATATCGCCCAGCCCTAATAGGTACCGAAACGGTTCAATACAAATACACGTACCGTTACACCCCTATAGAATATACATTCAATGATAGCTAATGCAACTATCCAAATCGCTATTATTAGCTAACACCCAGAGCTAATGCTCGTGCATGTGTTGCGTACGTACGTAGTTACGTCATAGCATCATAGAAGCCGGAAGAGGGCGGGATATAACGCTTAAAATACATTGAAAAGTTAGCGCCTTCTAGGCATCTTTGTAAATGTTGCAAACAGCCCCTTTTAAGTTGAATGTGTCAGTCTTTTTTGGTTTTTGTTTAGCCCTGCAAAGTGTTTGTACTGTAAGTACAGGGTTTCCCCCAGCTTGAAATCTACATGTGGCGGTTGGAGTGTGGTTATGGGGCGTGGTCAATGTGACGTCATCAACACATTTGCATAATTGTTGACTATGCATGTATATTTTAATGCTACAAATAATTGACATACATTTAAAAATAAATCTTGTGTTATTAGTATTAACATTTTTGTTATATTGTTTTGCTTTATTTTTATAATTATTATTGAACAGTGTAACAGGCTGTATACTAGTGGCAGCTGCTGGTCTTTCAAGTAAGGGAAGCTATTTTTCAGCTACTCTTCAAACATGAGTACAGATAACAGATAAAAGATATAAACATGCCAGATTTTACAAAGAAAACTTTACTTAAGTCAGTCATTATTAACATACTGAGATGAAGAATATCTTATTTTCAATAAGGTTGAGAGTAGGGATGTCCCGATCCAGGGATGTCCCGATATTGTTTTTGCACTTCCGATCCGATACCGATACCGATACTGACCGATACTGGCCTATCCGAGCATGTATTAAAGTTTAGTTATTTAGCCTACTTAGTTGTCAGAATCATGTTGAAAAGGGTTCTAGTACTCTTGATAACAACTAGCCAGCTGAATTAGGGGAGTTTGAATAATACACAATGGTTGGTAACAAGAAACTGACCTGTTTATTCAAGGATAAACACAAAATAGACAAAATTATACATGACAAACAGAAATGGCATCTTTGAACTAGGGCTGGGCGATATGGCCTTTTTTTAATATTGCGATATTTTAAGGCCATATTGCGATACACAATATATATCTCAATATTTTGCCTTAGCCTTGAATGAACACTTGATGCATATAATCACAGCAGTATGATGATTCTATGTGTTTTGATTGATTGATTGAGACTTTTATTAGTAGGTTGCACAGTGAAGTACATATTCCGTACAATTGACCACTAAATGGTAACACCCGAATAAGTTTTTCAACTTGTTTAAGTCGGGGTCCACTTAAATTGATTCATGATATGGATATATACTATCATCATAATACAGTCATCACACAAGATAATCACATTGAATTATTTACATTATTTATAATCCAGGGTGTGGAGGGGGGCGCCGGATGTAAGTGTCAAAAGGACAGCCAAAAGAGTTTGATATAAGAATAAATCTAAAGTTAAAATATAGGGTAGAAATGCACCCATTTGCAGGAAATGTAGTCTTGATTTTCAAAATTTTCTTTCAAGGCTTGCATGTCTACATTAAAACATTCTTCTTCATACTGCATTAATATATGCTACTTTTAAACTTTCATGCAGAGAAGGAAATCACAACTAAAAAAATCACTAATTTTTTCATACGGTGTTGATGTGGAAATTTTTGCCTCGGCATTTTGATGGTGTGGGCGTGTGGCACCGAATGGAGATAAGCGTCTCAACAGACGTCACAATATTTGAACAATGATGACGAAAACTGTTTTCTCTGTCGTGTCCGTGTGTCGAAAATTGTTATGCGCTTATTTTTTTATTTGATTTTGTGCGTGGCATAGATTTGCTATGCGCAGAGGACGCTTAAACAGTGCGCAATTGCACAGGCGAGCACCTTAGAGCAGTGATTCTCAAATGGGGGTACGCGTACCCCTGGGGGTACTTGAAGGTATGCCAAGGGGTACGTGAGATTTTTTTTAAATGTCTCAAAAAAAAATTCAGTGTTGACAGCTAGATTTTTGTGGACATGTTCCATAAATATTGATGTTAAAGATTTATTTTTTTGTGAATAAACGTTTGGAATTAAGTTCATGAATCCAGATGGATCTCTATTACAATCCCCAAAGAGGGCACTTTAAGTTGATGATTACTTCTATGTGTAGAAATCTTTATTTATAATTGAATCACTTGTTTATATTTCAACAAGTTTTTAATTATTTTTATATCTTTTTTTCCAAATAGTTCAAGAAAGACCACAACAAATGAGCAATATTTTGCACTGTTATACAATTTAATAAATCAGAAACTGATGACATAGTGCTGTATTTTACTTCTTTATCTCTTTTTTTCAACCAAAAATGCTTTGCTCTGATTAGGGGGTACTTGAATTGGAAAAAATGTTCACAGGGGGTACATCACCGAAAAAAAGGTTGAGAACCACTGCAGTAGAGAATAAGAAGTGATTTTTTTCCCCAGGACGTATTTTGCTTTATTCATTATTAAAATGTTTTTTGCCACCTTATGTTGCATATCTTGTATATGAGATTTTCAGTTAATTTTATCATCTATTAATACTCCCCAAAATCTGGTTTCTTTTACCCTTTCAATGTCTACTCTGTCTGTTCGTATTCGTGTATGATGCTCTTTTCTACTGTTACTATTTTAGTTTTACTGAGATTCAAAGAGTCTGTTTTTGTCAAACCATCTTTTTAATTTGTTCATTTCTTCTGTTATTATTTGTATTATCTTCTGTGTTTTCTCTCCTGAACAGAAAGCAGTTGTGTCGTCTGCAAATAAAACTAACTTTAAGTCCTTCTCAAAGATAGGGCTATCACTTTTGCATTTCGAAGTCCCATTTAGGGCCTCTTTCCTACGAGAAGTGATCCAATCCACCTGCGAATGTCAAACTAAGGGGCCTTGTCTTATGTGCTCAAACTGAAATACCACTATTTACTTAAACTTGGTGGTTCTAATTCTCCAAGGTGAATATACTGTAAACCTTCACCATAAGAAAAACATAATGAGTTACTTAATTTACTTCAACAACAAACCTGTTTGTCAGGATGATCAAATGCTTTCTCTTTGTATTTTCTTGCCTTTAAATACGACGGAAGGAAGTTGGACCGAGAATACTGTACCTCTGGCTGACATGGAAGGTAGGTGAATATTTATGGATGTGTCGATGATAGTAAATGAAATACAAATGTTTACATTAAATTTAAAGGAATGGTGATAATTTACCTGATTTTTAAAAAAAATTTCACCAACATTTTGTGTTTATAAAGGTGGTTTAATTTAATGTAATTATCGTTGTGGTCTTAAGGTATTTAAGGACAAGAGAGGTCTGAAGGACCATCAGACCATGGCTACAATGAGCACTGAAGGACCAGACCAAAAAGGTACAGTCCTACTTTTAATAAATACTTGTATGTTTCCATGCTGATGTTTTGAAAAGTAATTACCGGTAGTTGTATTGATATTGTACAAAGTAGTCTGTCTCCACTCTGCTTTTACAAAGAGAGAAGACGACATTTGGCAATTGACTCAAAAATGTGTTAGTAATTTTAGCATTTTGAAGAAAGCGCAATCGCAAAATTGTGGCAGTGCAATATGAGACAGCTGGGTTTTTGACAATGTGTTGCTTCAAAAAACATCTCCAGTAATTCCAGTTTGGATAATTATACGCAGTATCGGTACCTCCAGGATTTCACTGGATTGATTTTTTTAGAAAATGCTGCACTGTTTTGAAACTTTTTCATTTCAATAACATTGAAACAACTTATGATTTTAGGAATTGCTTTTAATGTTTTAGGTGTTCCTTTTAACCTTAACCTCAAAAAGCGCAGGGTTGAAAACAAATACTGTCTTTATGTTTTACTCTTTTTATACAACACAGACTTAAAATTAGACACACGACGGCAGTAAAAGCACATACTCCGAGCTCATTTGACTTAGATTACTGTCTTGTATCTAGTTATATTTAATTATAGTAATAATTGATTATGGTTACAGAAAGAAATGCCACCAAAGGCTTCCTATCAATATATATCAATACAGTCTGCAAGGGATACAGTCCGTAAGCACACATGATTGTGCGCGCTGCTGGTCCACTAATAGTACTAACCTTTAACACAGGGGTAGGGAACCTATGGCTCTAAAGCCAGATGTGGCTCTTTTGATGACTGCATCTGGCTCTCAGATACATTTTAGCTGACACTGCTTAACACGATAAGTAATGAATAATTCCGCTGGTAATCACAGTGTTAAAAATAACGTTCAAAATATAAAACATTCTCATTCATTTTAATCCATCCATCCGTTTTCTATACCGCACCTGTTCAAGAAGTCGCATTATTGGTAAGAAGTATTTTATTTATTACTGATTAGCTTCAGAATAACAATGTTATTAAAACGAATAAGAGACTTATTACACTCTAAAAATGTTGGTCTTACTTAAAAATACACGCATTTAGTTGTATTCGGTGTTAAAGAATATTATATGGCTCTCACGGGAATACGTTTTAAAATCTTTGGCTTTCATGGCTCTCTCAGCCAAAAAGGTTCCCGACCCCTGCTTTAACAGTTAATTTTACAAATTTTCATTAATTACTAGTTTCAATGTAACTGTTTTTATATTGTTTTACTTTCTTTTTTATTCAAGAAAATGTTTTTAATTTATTTATTTTATTTTATTTTTTTATTTTTTTTTAAAAGTACCTTATCTTCACCATACCTGGTTGTCCAAATTAAGCATAATAATGTGTTAATTCCACGACTGTATATATCGGTTGATATCGGTATCGGTAATTAAAGAGTTGGACAATATCGGAATATCGGATATCGGCAAAAAGCCATTATCGGACATCCCTACTCACAACCCATCTAGAATTGAACAAAAACAAAATAAAGCATAAATAAATCCCTTCTGTGTATTAACTACCTAATTGGTCATTTCCACATATTGTGCTAACTCAACAAACCATATCAACTGAGGTAGAAACTATTTAAGAGGGTCGGGGGCTGGAGAGAGGTGTCGAGGTCCGTGTCCGAGCGGGGGTCGAGGATCGAGGGAAGCGGTCCAAAATCCGGAGGGAAGTCAAGGCGCACTGCTCAATCACTGGATTTGGGGGGAACACTGCAGGGAACACAAGGGACATATAAGACACGGGCAGAGGGAAAGCACAGAGAGCAGGTACAAGGGGGGAAGCCAGAGACGGGATGCTTACTGCACAGAGTGAACTACGTTCCGCCACTGGATCTTCGGGTCCGCTGGTCTTTATGCTGTCTGCCCTCATCAGACCCATGTGCGCTGATGATTGCCTGCAGGCGCGTGGCCGCGATGCGGGAAGAACGAGCCGGGCCGCGTCCCGGCGCGCTCCTAGCGGAGCTGCCGGCGGCTCTTGCTGCAGATGGCCAGAAGTATTGCGCATGCGCCGTGACAATATTGGCAATCTGGGGGAAACCCTGTATGTTGAGGAGCTTCCAAAATATGTTTTCATGTGAATTTTCATCGTGGATACTTCTTACACACCTCAGAGCAATCATGAAGAGTTAACAGCGATATACGATATGAGCCTTTTAAACTAAAACAATCTAATCTTTCTCTTTGACAGTTCTGTTGGATGTCCTCTCCGACCTTGGACTCGTGCAGTATTACCCGAACAAACTCAAACTTCAGTCTCTACTGGAAGTCAACAAGAACAGCATAAATGAAAAAAGTGTTATATCAGCAGATGAAGTGCCATTTTATTACCTCAGAAAACTGTTTAAAGTCAATGCTGGTTGCAGGAACTACACACAGTTGTTTAGCAGTCATGAGGAAACTGATGATTCACTGGACCTTTACACAGAAGATGGCTTCTCAGAAACTACAGTTCATCCTCTTGACCTGATAGTGTGTCTATTTCTTTGTGCCGACAGCTTTTTGCAGCAGGAAATGGCCCTCAAGTTGTCATTATGCCAGTTTTCTGTCCCTCTGTTGTTGCCCCACACCAACAACAGTCAGTGTACCCTGATGTCATGGGCTCTGAGAGAAATCGTCAAAGAGTGGTGTCCGCATGATTTGTGTGAATCCAAAGGATTTGTTGAGGACTACATCGTCCAGGCAAAAATTCCATTATTTTCTTTTGTGAGGCTAAAAAACTGCAGCCTATCCAAATCGCAGCTTTTAAATCAAGTTCTTAGCCGTGGCCAGCAGAATCACAATATGTTCATACACAGAGACATGGAAGGGGGCACACTCACTCGAAAACTGTCAAATGGTTTGGTGGAAGTTTGCTGGTTCCTTCCTTGTGGAAAAGAAAATATGGACACATTTCGAGAGCCAATTGCACTTGCTAATTTGCGAGGAGAGATTTGTGAGTCACTTATGCAGTTCACCTTCCTTTGTGAAGTGTCCAATGCAGTCTTTGTATTCTTAGACACTGTTGAAGAAAAAGAGAATACAATTCTGAATGCTCTTGACGATGCAAAATCCAAACTCCATTTTGTTGTTAATAACAAGGATATGACGTCCGTCCAAAAAATAATGCGAAAGTTGGATATAGAAAAAAACAGGGTCAAAATAAAAAATCCCAGGGTAAATACAGCAGAGTTTTCAAAGAGACTTTGTGAAACCATCAAGACCTCACTTCGTGATGTAAAAACCACGAGTATTGCAAATATGCACACAACGGCAGGTAAATTAGGTCTGGCAGTGGATGAAAACAAAACTGTTGACCAGAAAAAAACAGCTGAGGAGATCATTAGGCGTATCGGTTTGCAAACCATACCAGAATTTAAAAGACAACAACTTCCTCTGCAAGGGGAACATTGGAAAAGACTATCAGAACTGGAGAAGGAGGAATGCAGAATCAGTAATTTTGGCAGTGATGTGGTTGAGCATCAAAAAGCTGAGCTACGAGAACAGAAAAATCACATTTGGGAGTTGCAAAACAAGAAAAAAATGTCCCAAGGAATGCAGGATTTTATTGCAACCTTATCAACAAGCGACAAAGAAGAAAGACATGTTTTCTTGAAGTGGATGAAATTCCAGTTTAATACGCATTCTGGAGACCAACTGACCAGCCTGCGGAAGAAATTGAAAGAGCAATGCCAAAAGAAGAATGCCAAACTCATTACAGAGTTTAATCAGGCTTTGGTGGCCAGCTCTTTAGGGGTGGAGCATTACATGAGAGAAATGGGACTTAACTATGAAGTATCTGTGCATGTGGATGATTCCACTGGTAAAATCTGCCGTTTACCTGCCATAACTGCTGAAATGCTGTTGGATGGTTATCCATTAGAACTTTTAGATGGAGATGCTTCGAACATCCCAGAGAAGTGGGTGACAGCTGTATTGATGGAGCTTCACAAGAAGGTCGGGGGAAGGAGCAGGTTGTTGGTACTAGCCGTGTTAGGTGTTCAAAGTACTGGAAAATCAACACTTCTCAACACCATGTTTGGTGTTCAGTTAGCGGTCAGCAGTGGCAGATGTACAAGAGGGGCTTATATGCTATTTCTCAAAGTTGGAGACGATGCACAACAAGAGTTGGGTTGTGACTTCATTCTCCTCATTGATACAGAGGGTCTGAAATCCCCTGATCTTGCGCAAATAGAAGATAGTTATGAGCATGACAACCAGCTAGCCACCTTTGTCATTGGCTTAAGTGATGTTGCAATCATAAACATTGCGATGGAAAATGCAAATGAAATGAAAGATGTCCTGCAAATTGCTGTCCATGCCTTCCTGAGAATGAAACAAATCGGGAAAAGGACGATTTGTCATTTTGTGCACCAAAATGTCGCCGAAGTCTCTGCTCACAACAAAAGCCTGACAGAAAGACAACATCTCTTGGACAAACTCAATCAAATGACAAAGATTGCAGCTGAAATGGAGAGACAACCTGGGATTCACGCATTCACAGATGTGCTTGACTATGACATACAAAACAACAACTGGAACATCCCAGGACTTTGGCATGGAACCCCTCCAATGGCACCAGTGAACATTGGTTACAGTGAAGCTGTATCAGACTTCAAGAAGAATCTTCTGGAGATGGTGGGAAAAGATAAGCAATTTGAAGCCTCAACAATCCCAGAGCTTCTCGAATGGATGAGATGTCTGTGGAAATCACTGAAATATGAAGACTTCATCTTTAGCTTCAGAAACACATTTGTGGCTCACGCCTATGACAACCTGTGCAAAGAGTTCCTCCAGTGGGAATGGGAGATGCAAAAAGAAATATTCTCCAGGCAGACAGCAGCAGAGTTGGAAATTGTAAATACCAACAATGAAGTTGGACTGGAAACATGGAACTCCTTGATCACCACCAAAAAAACTGAACTAGCTCAAGAAATAGAAACACAACAAAGCAAAATGAATGAGAAACTCTTTGATTACTACGGAAAGAGAGACGGAAATGTAAAGCTGATAGAGAAGTACAAAACTGACTTTTACAATCGTATCAAAGGTGTGTCAAATGAGATTAGACATTTAGTGAATGCTAACTTGGACAGAGTCCTGGATCTCAACATAGCTAAAAAAAAGGCACTGGACATACAACAAGAGTACCGTGGCAGGATTGAAGAGAGAGTCATGAAGCTTCTGCGCGACTGCAAAGACACCACACTGTCTGATGACCAACTGCGAGAGGAGTTTCACAAAATGTGGGCTTCTGCCACTATCAATATACCTGCACTGAAAGATGAAGATATACCTGCATCCATTCTCACCCAGCTGAAGAAACATTTTTTAAATCGAAATGTAAATGAGGAACTGCAGCATATTCAAGACCTACAAGGCTTTGGGACTGGCACATTTAAAACAAGACATGACCATGTTGACCCTCATAATGTAACAGATGAGGACATGTGGACAGATTTCCAAATGTATACAAATGACATCATTGAGACAGAAACACAGTTTGTTTTTGATCAAACCAGGTCCAATGGTGATTATAATGATTCTTTCTCAAGAGATCTGCTGCAAAGGATTGACAAATCACTTAACAAAGGTTACAATCGTCACAGATCAAACACAAGATTTGAGATTGACATCAAACTTCACATTTGTGGATTTGCTGCAAGAGAATTCCTCAAAATGCACCAAAGGTTCTTGTTGAAGAATGACCCCCGAACACAGCTGGAAAAGCACAAGAATGAATATTTGATGGATTTTATGGATTTGTACAAACAGAAAGATCATTGCCAACGCAAAGCCAACAATTTTGTCCAGTTTTGTATCAAGCCTGCCATTGAAGATTACATGAACCGAACATTGGGAATCGACATTGTAGATAACATTCTGATCAGCTGCGAATCGATACAGTTCAGTTCACGCTCTCGTTTCCAGTACAGCATTCAGAAAGAGCTATTGCTGAAAGATGACTTCAGAGCTTTTCTCAAGTTCATATGTCAGTATGAAATGTATGTCAAAGAGTGGATATTTGTGCACATCTTAGAAAATTTGCAAGACAATACTTTGTGCAAATTAAAGCTGCAGATCCTCGAAGTCGTTGTTAACAAAATATTAAGAGCATTTGAATGTGCCTTAAAAAAGCAATCTGATGGCACTGAGAGTATTCCAAATCTCGTCCACGAAATGCGCCTATATCTGAGAAAGGACATCACGATATCCGAGGAGGCTGAAAAACTCATTTTGTTTCAGATCAATTGCACGATGCATTCATTCACACAAAAATGTATTGCATCCTTAAAGTCGCTAAAGGAAACACTGCATGTGGAATTCTCCAACACTGAAGACATACCTGAAACCTTGAATAAACTTGCAGTAAAACCGCAGGATGAGCTCTTCAAGAGGATTCTCGGATGCGGCCAGCAGTGTCCATTCTGTAAAATCTCTTGTGAGGCTGGCGGCAAAAACCACAGAAAACATCACGCATCTGTCCATCGGCCACAGGGGCTTGGAAAATGGAGAAACCAGCTGACTAACAAATTGGGTATATCTCTATGTACAAACAATGTTCAAAGTACTCGTTCATTCATGCGTCCAGAGAAATTCGTACGATACAGAGACTACAATACAGTCTTTTCCGACTGGTACATTCCCCCAGACCCCACAATGGAAGCGTCTGATTACTGGAAGTTCGTAATGGTACGTTACAATGATAGTTTTGCTAAAGAGTATTTCGCCAAGCCAGCTCAGGTTCCGGAAGCCTGGAAGAGAATCACAAAGGAGCAAGCCCTGAAGGGTTTGAAGGATACTTTTAACATTTTTTAATCTTTTGCATTGGTGCATGGTGTAACATTTGTTTATAGTTGTAATATTCATAACACATGGTTGTGATTTACGACAGATGGTACCTTTTCAGAGATTGTCATTTATTGAAGAAGAAATGTTGTCCTATTCAAATAAACCATGACAACAGAAGTAATTTATTGCCACATTTTAAAAAGCTGATTGTGTTATGATACTATCAATAATAATGTACTTGTATTTCAAATGAAACATTATATATACTGTACTGTACATCATTTGACCACTTTTCCTTGTAAAAGATGTGTACAAAATAATATTCTAAAATGGATTATGCGTTTGTTGTTTTCATTTCATTTCATTAATTTAAATTTTTAGTTCATTCAATAAAATCTATCAAAGAGAAAAAACATAACATTAATTATGAATGGAAAGAAGTTAAAAAAAACATACATTTTCCACCTAATCTTAAAAGAACAGCAAGTGTCTTTCAATGTACTCTAGTCTAGGCGACACAACAAATAAACTAAAAATAAAGACATAATTTTACTCAGTCATATATTTTCATCATCATGAATTTATTTATTTTTTAATACATAGAGTTTGACATTGTTTTATTTTATTGTCAAACCTGTTCCAAAACACAACTAAATATGTTTTACGGGCACTACCCCACACTTAAATACAGTATATGAGCTATTGAACGATCAGTGAATAAAGAATAAAATAATAAATAAATACAATAGAATGCTTTTTGATGTTGCAATTCCTTCACTTTGTGTAAAATAGCAATTGTTTTAGGTATGTTAACCTTTGTGTTTTATCATTTATGTAATTTTCTTTACAAATCATAATACCCCAAAACTTAATCCATTTTGTTCTTTAACTCTCAACTCCTTTTGACAAATGATGCATCCACACTTTTCCTGCTACTACAAAAAAATCATACATTTCCTTTTGAACCTTTTGACGATATTACGGACCGTAGATGGTGAAATTCCCAAATTCCTTGCAATTCCTGGTTGATAAATGTTGTTCTTAAACAATTTGCTCAGGCATTTGTTGACAAAGTGGTGACACTCGCCCCATCCTTGTTTGTGAATGACTGAGCATTTCATGGAAGCTGCTTTTATACCCAATAATGGCACCCACCTGTTCCCAATTAGCCTGTTCACCTGTGGGATGTTCTAAATAAGTGTTTGATGAGCATTCCTCAACTTTGTCAGTCTTTTCTGCCACTTGTGCCAACTTTTTTGAAACATGTTGCAGGCATTAAATTCCAAATGAGCTAAAATTTGTCTATTCAATTGAAAATAAATTGAATATGATTTGCACGTGGAAACTTTAAGTGTGTACCATATTTTGCTACCCGTAACAAAAATTTGGATCAGTGTTGCTTCTTATTTATAGATATGTCTATTTTTGCCTTATATTTGAATATACAGATGCACACATGTGGTGTTGTTCACAAATTGACAGGAGGTCTTTAAGGGAAAACGGTTGCAGCAAACAGTTAAAGCGTGCAATGTTTGCAAAGCAAATGTCAACCTTTGTTTCCTGTGGAAGCTTGACTCTTCCAACATATTTGTTCACTTGAGCGTATTTGTCCTCTGTGATGTCAAGAGAAAAACATCTTTGGTTTTGGCTCCGAGCAAAGTTGATACCATTTATTTTGCCAGGCGACGGTCTCATATTGATCTGTTTTTAAACAATAACATTTGCATAAAAATTAAACACGTTATATAGACATTATATACCTAATTGTATTTGAAATCAACTGTCATTACTGGGGATGGGCACATTTCACATTTTTATTGATACTGTACAAATGTTGCTGTACCTGGAAATCGATTCTAATGTTCGGTACTTTTAGTATGTGTTGATGAATGCTAATTGTTAAAAAAAAAAGTATGTATATATATATATATATATATATATATATATATATATATATATATATATATAGGGCTTCACGGTGGCAGAGGGGTTAGTGCATCTGCCTCACAATACGAAGGTCCTGAGTAGTCTTGGGTTCAATCCCGGGCTCGGGATCTTTCTGTGTGGAGTTTGCATGTTCTCCCCGTGACTGCGTGGGTTCCCTCCGGGTACTCCGGCTTCCTCCCACCTCCAAAGACATGCACCTGGGGATAAGTTGATTGGCAACACTAAATTGGCCCTAGTGTGTGGATGTGAGTGTGAATGTTGTCTGTCTATCTGTGTTGGCCCTGCGATGAGATGGCGATTTGTCCAGGGTGTACCCCGCCTTCCGCCCGATTGTAGCTGAGATAGGCTCCAGCGCCCCCGCGACCCCAAAGGGAATAAGCGGTAGAAAATGGATGGATGGATGGATATATATTTTTTTTTTTTTAATTTTTTTTTTTTTTTTATTCATTTATCATTTAAGACTGAGCTTTGCTGTCCAGTTATCTTATTTTTCTACAGTTTTGTGTCTCATTTGCAAGTACTGTACAGTACTTTATTATACAGTAGACTTCATGCATTTGTGACCTTAAGACGTTAGATGGCAGTAGTGTATAGACCACTACCAGGAAGTAGTCTTTGCCCTTAAAGGGGCTGTTTGCAACTTGCTGTCAGTTACATTTTTCAAAGTAATTATAACAACACCATTGCCTAGCTTATGTTACCAATAGTGGTTAAACAGAACATATATGTGTTAAAACTGTTTATATTTTTCACAATTACTAAGTTAGATTACTCATTTATGATAGAATATTAGGGGTGTAACGGTACACAAAAATTTCGGTTCGGTACTACCTAGGTTTAAAGGTCACGGTTCGGTTCATTTTCGGTACAGTAAGAAAACAGCAAAATATACATTTTTGGGTTATTTATATACCAAATTTGCAAAATCTTCGATCAAAAATATTTTTCTTAGTGGAATATTTGATGTGAAGTAATCGGAACCTTGGATAGGTACTATGGCTGGGCGATATACGCGATATACCGCGGGTTTGTCTTTGTGCGATATAGAAAATGACTATATCGTGATATCGAGCATACGTTCTCACGCAGTTGCTTTTAGCTGCGGGCATTACACTACAGGCTCTCCTCGCTCTTTCCTTCTCTCAGACAGACAAGCGCACCTTCTTACACACGTCACATACTGTCACGTCATACGTCACATACGTATACGCCCTCTCCCAGCAGAGAGGTAGCAGCATGGCTAACGTTAGCTGTGATGCTAGCGGAGTGGTGCGAACGCTAATAGAAGCAAAAGAAGGTGCGAATCTGGTAACAAATGGAGGAATAATTAATTCCCAAGAAAAACAGCAGGGGGTCCATCGTCTGGCGGTGGTTTGGCTTCAAGTGGGAATATGTCGAACAGACAACCGTAATTTGTCAAGTATGGGGCAAAAGCGTTGCTATAAAAAGTAGCATTACTACTCCAGAGTTGTTGCCGTAGGGCTGTGACGTAGGGTGTGTGTGGTTGTGGAAGGAGGAGTGTGATGTTGACATTAAAGACGCGGTGGCTACCGAACCTGCTCTAATGTCTCCCGTTTATTATTTTATTAGATAAGTACACTGTATAGGCGAACCCAGGACACTCGGCTACACTGCTAATATGTAGCATCATTTGAAAAGTCACCTGCTAGACAAGGAAGAGAGCTTACTCCGCATGTCAATATCTCCGTTTGGTTCCACACGTCCACACCATCAAAATGCCGAGGCAAACATTTCCAGATCAACACCGTATGATTTTTTTAGTTGTGATTTCCTTCTCTGCATGAAAGTTTAAAAGTAGCATATATTAATGCAGTATGAAGAAGAATGTTTTAATGTAGACACATAGAATCATCATACTGCTGTGATTATATGCATCAAGTATTCATTTAAGGCTAAAGCAAAATATCGAGATATATATCGTGTATCGCGATATGGCCTTAAAATATCGCGATATTAAAAAAAGGCCATATCGCACTGCCCTAATAGGTACCGAAACGGTTCAATACAAATACACGTACCGTTACACCCCTATAGAATATACATTCAATGATAGCTAATGCAACTATCCAAATCGCTATTATTAGCTAACACCCAGAGCTAATGCTCGTGCATATGTTGCGTACGTACGTAGTTACGTCATAGCATCATAAAAGCCGGAAGAGGGCGGGATATAACGCTTAAAATACATTGAAAAGTTAGCGCCTTCTAGGCATCTTTGTAAATGTTGCAAACAGCCCCTTTTAAGTTGAATGTGTCAGTCTTTTTTGGTTTTTGTTTAGCCCTGCAAAGTGTTTGTACTGTAAGTACAGGGTTTCCCCCAGCTTGAAATCTACATGTGGCGGTTGGAGTGTGGTTATGGGGCGTGGTCAATGTGACGTCATCAACACATTTGCATAATTGTTGACTATGCATGTATATTTTAATGCTACAAATAATTGACATACATTTAAAAATAAATCTTGTGTTATTAGTATTAACATTTTTGTTATATTGTTTTGCTTTATTTTTATAATTATTATTGAACAGTGTAACAGGCTGTATACTAGTGGCAGCTGCTGGTCTTTCAAGTAAGGGAAGCTATTTTTCAGCTACTCTTCAAACATGAGTACAGATAACAGATAAAAGATATAAACATGCCAGATTTTACAAAGAAAACTTTACTTAAGTCAGTCATTATTAACATACTGAGATGAAGAATATCTTATTTTCAAAAAGGTTGAAAGTGTTTCTCATAATTCTTCTTCTTCGTACTTTGTGAGCACTATTCATTTGAACAACCTCTTAAAGTGGATCATATCAGTACAATGTTTACCTTCTTTACTTAATCCATTCCATCATTTAATTCCACATACTGATATGCTGAAGGTTCTAAGTGTTGTACGTGCACACAAATGTTTTAAATGAGATTTTCCTCTAAGATTATATATCTCCTCTTTAGTTGAGAAAAATTGTTGTACATTCTTTGGTAGCAGCTTATAGTTTGCTTTGTACATCATTTTAGCTGTTTGCAATTTTACCAAATCATCGAACTTTAATATTTTTGACTCAATAAATAAAGTGTTTGTATGTTCTCTATATCCAACATTATGTATCAGTCTAATTAATCTTTTTTGTAACACGGTTAACGAATGTAGCACACATTTGTAGTTATTTCCCCATATTTCTGCGCAAAAACTCAGATATGTAACACTAGTAAGCAGTAGAGAATAAGTGATTTTTGCCCCAGGACGTATTTTGCTTTATTCATTATTGAAATGTTTTTTGCCACCTTATGTTGCATATCTTGTATATGCGATTTCCAGTTAATTTTATCATCTATTAATACTCCCCAAAATCTGATTTCTTTTACCCTTTCAATTAGGGATGTCCCGATCCAGGTTTTTGCACTTCCGATCCGATACCGATATTGTTTTTGCATTTCCGATCCGATACCGATACTGACCGATACTGGCCTATCCGAGCATGTATTAAAGTTTAAAGTTATTTAGCCTACTTAGTTGTCAGAATCATGTTGAAAAGGGTTCTAGTACTCTTGATAACAACTAGCCAGCTGAATTAGGGGAGTTTGAATAATACACAATGGTTGGTAACAAGAAACTGACCTGTTTATTCAAGGATAAACACAAAATAGACAAAATTATACATGACAAACAGAAATGGCATCTTTGAACTAGGGCTGGGCGATATGGCCTTTTTTTAATATTGCGATATTTTAAGGCCATATTGCGATACACAATATATATCTCAATATTTTGCCTTAGCCTTGAATGAACACTTGATGCATATAATCACAGCAGTATGATGATTCTATGTGTTTTGATTGATTGATTGAGACTTTTATTAGTAGGTTGCACAGTGAAGTACATATTCCGTACAATTGACCACTAAATGGTAACACCCCAATAAGTTTTTCAACTTGTTTAAGTCGGGGTCCACTTAAATTGATTCATGATACAGATATATACTATCAGATATATACTATCATCATAATACAGTCATCACACAAGATAATCACATTGAATTATTTACATTATTTATAATCCAGGGTGTGGAGGGGGGCGCCGGATGTAAGTGTCAAAAGGACAGCCAAAAGAGTTTGATATGAGAATAAATCTAAAGTTAAAATATAGGGTAGAGATGCACCCATTTGCAGGAAATGTAGTCTTGATTTTAAAAATTTTCTTTCAAGGCTTGCATGTCTACATTAAAACATTCTTCTTCATACTGCATTAATATATGCTACTTTTAAACTTTCATGCAGAGAAGGAAATCACAACTAAAAAAATCACTAATTTTTTCATACGGTGTTGATGTGGAAATTTTTGCCTCGGCATTTTTGATGGTGTGGGCGTGTGGCACCGAATGGAGATAAGCGTCTCGACAGACGTCACAATATTTGAACAATGATGACGAAAACTGTTTTCTCTGTCGTGTCCGTGTGTCGAAAATTGTTATGCGCTTATTTTTTTTATTTGATTTTGTGCGTGGCATAGATATGCTATGCGCAGAGGACGCTTAAACAGTGCGCAATTGCACAGGCGAGCACCTTAGAGCAGTGGTTCTCAAATGGGGGTATGCGTACCCCTGGGGGTACTTGAAGGTATGCCAAGGGGTATGTGAGATTTTTTTTAAATGTCTCAAAAAAAAATTCAGTGTTGACAGCTAGATTTTTGTGGACATGTTTCATAAATATTGATGTTAAAGATTTCTTTTTTTGTGAATAAACGTTTGGAATTAAGTTCATGAATCCAGATGGATCTCTATTACAATCCCCAAAGAGGGCACTTTAAGTTGATGATTACTTCTATGTGTAGAAATCTTTATTTATAATTGAATCACTTGTTTATATTTCAACAAGTTTTTAATTATTTTTATATCTTTTTTTCCAAATAGTTCAAGAAAGACCACTACAAATGAGCAATATTTTGCACTGTTATACAATTTAATAAATCAGAAACTGATGACATAGTGCTGTATTTTACTTCTTTATCTCTTTTTTTCAACCAAAAATGCTTTGCTCTGATTAGGGGGTACTTGAATTGGAAAAAATGTTCACAGGGGGTACATCACCGAAAAAAAGGTTGAGAACCACTGCAGTAGAGAATAAGAAGTGATTTTTTTCCCCAGGACGTATTTTGCTTTATTCATTATTAAAATGTTTTTTGCCACCTTATGTTGCATATCTTGTATATGAGATTTTCAGTTAATTTTATCATCTATTAATACTCCCCAAAATCTGGTTTCTTTTACCCTTTCAATGTCTACTCTGTCTGTTCGTATTCGTGTATGATGCTCTTTTCTACTGTTACTATTTTAGTTTTACTGAGATTCAAAGATAGTCTGTTTTTGTCAAACCATCTTTTTAATTGGTTCATTTCTTCTGTTATTATTTGTATTATCTTTTCTCTCCTGAACAGAAAGCAGTTGTGTCGTCTGCAAATAAAACTAACTTTAAGTCCTTCTCAAAGATAGGGCTATCACTTTTGCATTTCGAAGTCCCATTCAGGGCCTCTTTCCTACGAGAAGTGATTCAATCCACCTGCGAATGTCAAACTAAGGGGCCTTGTCTTATGTGCTCAAACTGAAATACCACTATTTACTTAAACTTGGTGGTTCTAATTCTCCAAGGTGGATATACTGTAAAGCTTCACCATAAGAAAAACATAATGAGTTACATAATTTACTTCAACAACAAACCGGTTTGTCAGGATAATCAAATGCTTTGTCTTTGTATTTTCTTGCCTTTAAATACCACGGAAGGAAGTTGGACCGAGAATACTGTACCTCTGGCTGACATGGAAGGTAGGTGAATATTTATGGATGTGTCGATGATAGTAAATGAAATACAAATGTTTACATTAAATTTAAAGGAATGGTGATAATTTACCTGATTTAAAAAAAAAATGTCACCAACATTTTGTGTTTATAAAGGTGGTTTAATTTAATGTAATTATCGTTGTGGTCTTAAGGTATTTAAGGACAAGAGAGGTCTGAAGGACCATCAGACCATGGCTACAATGAGCACTGAAGGACCAGACCAAAAAGGTACAGTCCTACTTTTAATAAATACTTGTATGTTTCCATGCTGATGTTTTGAAAAGTAATTACCGGTAGTTGTATTGATATTGTACAAAGTAGTCTGTCTCCACTCTGCTTTTACAAAGAGAGAAGACGACATTTGGCAATTGACTCAAAAATGTGTTAGTAATTTTAGCATTTTGAAGAAAGCGCAATCGCAAAATTGTGGCAGTGCAATATGAGACAGCTGGGTTTTTGACAATGTGTTGCTTCAAAAAACATCTCCAGTAATTCCAGTTTGGATAATTATACGCAGTATCGGTACCTCCAGGATTTCACTGGATTGATTTTTTTAGAAAATGCTGCACTGTTTTGAAACTTTTTCATTTCAATAACATTGAAACAACTTATGATTTTAGGAATTGGTTTTAATGTTTTAGGTGTTCCTTTTAACCTTAACCTCAAAAAGCGCAGGGTTGAAAACAAATACTGTCTTTATGTTTTACTCTTTTTATACAACACAGACTTAAAATTAGACACACGACGGCAGTAAAAGCACATACTCCGAGCTCATTTGACTTAGATTACTGTCTTGTATCTAGTTATATTTAATTATAGTAATAATTGATTATGGTTACAGAAAGAAATGCCACCAAAGGCTTCCTATCAATATATATCAATACAGTCTGCAAGGGATACAGTCCGTAAGCACACATGATTGTGCGCGCTGCTGGTCCACTAATAGTACTAACCTTTAACACATGGGTAGGGAACCTATGGCTCTAAAGCCAGATGTGGCTCTTTTGATGACTGCATCTGGCTCTCAGATACATTTTAGCTGACACTGCTTAACACGATAAGTAATGAATAATTCCGCTGGTAATCACAGTGTTAAAAATAACGTTCAAAATATAAAACATTCTCATTCATTTTAATCCATCCATCCGTTTTCTATACCGCACCTGTTCAAGAAGTCGCATTATTGGTAAGAAGTATTTTATTTATTACTGATTAGCTTCAGAATAACAATGTTATTAAAACGAATAAGAGACTTATTACACTCTAAAAATGTTGGTCTTACTTAAAAATACACGCATTTAGTTGTATTCGGTGTTAAAGAATATTATATGGCTCTCACGGGAATACGTTTTAAAATCTTTGGCTTTCATGGCTCTCTCAGCCAAAAAGGTTCCCGACCCCTGCTTTAACAGTTAATTTTACAAATTTTCATTAATTACTAGTTTCAATGTAACTGTTTTTATATTGTTTTACTTTCTTTTTTATTCAAGAAAATGTTTTTAATTTATTTATTTTATTTTATTTTATTAATTTTTTTTAAAAGTACCTTATCTTCACCATACCTGGTTGTCCAAATTAAGCATAATAATGTGTTAATTCCACGACTGTATATATCGGTTGATATCGGTATCGGTAATTAAAGAGTTGGACAATATCGGAATATCGGATATCGGCAAAAAGCCATTATCGGACATCCCTACTCACAACCCATCTAGAATTGAACAAAAACAAAATAAAGCATAAATAAATCCCTTCTGTGTATTAACTACCTAATTGGTCATTTCCACATATTGTGCTAACTCAACAAACCATATCAACTGAGGTAGAAACTATTTAAGAGGGTCGGGGGCTGGAGAGAGGTGTCGAGGTCCGTGTCCGAGCGGGGGTCGAGGATCGAGGGAAGCGGTCCAAAATCCGGAGGGAAGTCAAGGCGCACTGCTCAATCACTGGATTTGGGGGGAACACTGCAGGGAACACAAGGGACATGTAAGACACGGGCAGAGGGAAAGCACAGAGAGCAGGTACAAGGGGGGAAGCCAGAGACGGGATGCTTACTGCACAGAGTGAACTACGTTCCGGCACTGGATCTTCGGGTCCGCTGGTCTTTATGCTGTCTGCCCTCATCAGACCCATGTGCGCTGATGATTGCCTGCAGGCGCGTGGCCGCGATGCGGGAAGAACGAGCCGGGCCGCGTCCCGGCGCGCTCCTAGCGGAGCTGCCGGCGGCTCTTGCTGCAGATGGCCAGAAGTATTGCGCATGCGCCGTGACAATATTGGCAATCTGGGGGAAACCCTGTATGTTGAGGAGCTTCCAAAATATGTTTTCATGTGAATTTTCATCGTGGATACTTCTTACACACCTCAGAGCAATCATGAAGAGTTAACAGCGATATACGATATGAGCCTTTTAAACTAAAACAATCTAATCTTTCTCTTTGACAGTTCTGTTGGATGTCCTCTCCAACCTTGGACTCGTGCAGTATTACCCGAACAAACTCAAACTTCAGTCTCTACTGGAAGTCAACAAGAACAGCATAAATGAAAAAAGTGTTGTATTAGCAGATGAAGTGCCATTTCATTACCTCAGAAAACTGTTTAAAGTCAATGCTGGTTGCAGGAACTACACACAGTTGTTTAGCAGTCATGAGGAAACTGATGATTTCTTTGAGTCACTGGACCTTTACACAGAAGATGGCCTCTCAGAAACTACAGTTCATCCTCTTGACCTGATAGTGTGTCTATTTCTTTGTGCCGACAGCTTTTTGCAGCAGGAAATGGCCCTCAAGTTGTCATTATGCCAGTTTTCTGTCCCTCTGTTGTTGCCCCACACCAACAACAGTCAGTGTACCCTGATGTCATGGGCTCTGAGAGAAATCGTCAAAGAGTGGTGTCCGCATGATTTGTGTGAATCCAAAGGATTTGTCGAGGACTACATCGTCCAGGCAAAAATTCCATTATTTTCTTTTGTGAGGCTAAAAAACTGCAGCCTATCCAAATCGCAGCTTTTAAATCAAGTTCTTAGCCGTGGCCAGCAGAATCACAATATGTTCATACACAGAGACATGGAAGGGGGCACACTCACTCGAAAACTGTCAAATGGTTTGGTGGAAGTTTGCTGGTTCCTTCCTTGTGGAAAAGAAAATATGGACACATTTCGAGAGCCAATTGCACTTGCTAATTTGCGAGGAGAGATTTGTGAGTCATCTATGCAGTTCACCTTCCTTTGTGAAGTGTCCAATGCAGTCTTTGTATTCTTAGACACTGTTGAAGAAAAAGAGAATACAATTCTGAATGCTCTTGACGATGCAAAATCCAAACTCCATTTTGTTGTTAATAACAAGGATATGACGTCCGTCCAAAAAATAATGCAAAAGTTGGATATAGAAAAAAACAGGGTCAAAATCAAAACTCCCAGGGTAAATACAGCAGAGTTTTCAAAGAGACTTTGTGAAACCATCAAGACCTCACTTCGTGATGTAAAAACCACGAGTATTGCAAATATGCACACAACGGCAGGTAAATTAGGTCTGGCAGTGGATGAAAACAAAACTGTTGACCAGAAAAAAATAGCTGAAAAGATCATTAGGCGTATCGGTTTGCAAACCATACCAGAATTTAAAAGACAACAACTTCCTCTGCAAGGGGAACATTGGAAAAGACTATCAGAACTGGAGAAGGAGGAATGCAGAATCAGTAATTTTGGCAGTGATGTGGTTGAGCATCAAAAAGCTGAGCTACGAGAACAGAAAAATCACATTTGGGAGTTGCAAAACAAGAAAAAAATGTCCCAAGGAATGCAGGATTTTATTGCAACCTTATCAACAAGCGACAAAGAAGAAAGACATGTTTTCTTGAAGTGGATGAAATTCCAGTTTAATACGCATTCTCGAGACCAACTGACCAGCCTGCGGAAGAAATTGAAAGAGCAATGCCAAAAGAAGAATGCCAAACTCATTGCAGTGTTTAATCAGGCTTTGGTGGACAGCTCTTTAGGGGTGGAGCATTACATGAGAGAAATGGGACTTAACTATGAAGTATCTGTGCATGTGGATGATTCCACTGGTAAAATCTGCCATTTACCTGCCATAACTGCTGAAATGCTGTTGGATGGTTATCCATTAGAACTTTTAGATGGAGATGCTTCGAACATCCCAGAGAAGTGGGTGACAGCTGTATTGATGGAGCTTCACAAGAAGGTCGGGGGAAGGAGCAGGTTGTTGGTAGTAGCCGTGTTAGGTGTTCAAAGTACTGGAAAATCAACACTTCTCAACACCATGTTTGGTGTTCAGTTAGCGGTCAGCAGTGGCAGATGTACAAGAGGGGCTTATATGCTATTTCTCAAAGTTGGAGACGATGCACAACAAGAGTTGGGTTGTGACTTCATTCTCCTCATTGATACAGAGGGTCTGAAATCCCCTGATCTTGCGCAAATAGAAGATAGTTATGAGCATGACAACCAGCTAGCCACCTTTGTCATTGGCTTAAGTGATGTTGCAATCATAAACATTGCGATGGAAAATGCAAATGAAATGAAAGATGTCCTGCAAATTGCTGTCCATGCCTTCCTGAGAATGAAACAAATCGGGAAAAGGACGATTTGTCATTTTGTGCACCAAAATGTCGCCGAAGTCTCTGCTCACAACAAAAGCCTGACAGAAAGACAACATCTCTTGGACAAACTCAATGAAATGACAAAGATTGCAGCTGAAATGGAGAGACAACCTGGGATTCACGCATTCACAGATGTGCTTGACTATGACATACAAAACAACAACTGGAACATCCCAGGACTTTGGCATGGAACCCCTCCAATGGCACCAGTGAACATTGGTTACAGTGAAGCTGTATCAGACTTCAAGAAGAATCTTCTGGAGATGGTGGGAAAAGATAAGCAATTTGAAGCCTCAACAATCCCAAAGCTTCTCGAATGGATGAGATGTCTGTGGAAATCACTAAAATATGAAAACTTCATCTTTAGCTTCAGAAACACACTTGTGGCTCACGCCTATGACAACCTGAGCAAAGAGTTCCTCCAGTGGGAATGGGAGATGAAAAAAGAAATATTCCCCAGGCAGACAGCAGCAGAGTTGGAAATTGTAAATACCAACAATGAAGTTGGACTGGAAACATGGAACTCCTTGATCACCACCAAAAAAACTGAACTAGCTCAAGAAATAGAAACACAACAAAGCAAAATGAATGAGAAACTCTGTGATTACTACGGAAAGAGAGACGGAAATATAAAGCTGATAGAGAAGTACAAAACTGACTTTTACAATAGTATCAAAGGTGTGTCAAATGAGATTAGACATTCAGTGAATGCTAAATTGGACAGAGCCCTGTATCTCAAAATAGCTAAAAAAAAGGCACTGGACATACAACAAGAGTACCGTGGCAGGATTGAAGAGAGAGTCATGAAGCTTCTGTGCGACTGCAAAGACACCACACTGTCTGATGACCAACTGCGAGAGGAGTTTCACAAAATGTGGGCTTCTGCCACTATCAATGTACCTGCACTGAAAGATGAAGATATACCTGCATCCATTCTCACCCAGCTGAAGAAAAATGTCTCAAATCGAAATGTAAATGAGGAACTGCAGCATATTCAAGACCTACTACGCTTTGGGACTGACTCATTTAAAACAAGACATGACCATGTTGACCCTCATAATGTAACAGATGAGGACATGTGGACAAATTTCCAAATGTATACAAATGACATCATTGAGACAGAAAAACAGTTTGTTTTTGATCAAACCAAGTCCAATGGTGATTATAATGATTCTTTCTCAAGAGATCTGCTGCAAAGGATTGACAAATCACTTAACAAAGGTTACAATCTTCACAGATCAAACACAAGATTTGAGATTGACATCAAACTTCACATTTGTGGATTTGCTGCAAGAGAATTCCTCAAAATGCACCAAAGGTTCTTGTTGAAGATTGACCCCCGAACACAGCTGGAAAAGCACAAGAATCAATATTTGATGGATTTTATGGATTTGTACAAACAGACAGATCATTGCCAACGCAAAGCCAACAATTTTGTCCAGTTTTGTATCAAGCCTGCCATTGAAGATTACATGAACCGAACATTGGGAATCGACATTGTAAATAACATTCTGATCAGCTGCGAATCGATACAGTTCAGTTCACGCTCTCGTTTCCAGTACAGCATTCAGAAAGAGCTATTGCTGAAAGATGACTTCAGAGCTTTTCTCAAGTTCATATGTCAGTATGAAATGTACGTCAAAGAGTGGATATTTGTGCACATCTTAGAAAATTTGCAAGACAATACTTTGTGCAAATTAAAGCTGCAGATCCTCGAAGTCGTTGTTAACAAAATATTAAGAGCATTTGAATGTGCCTTAAAAAAGCAATCTGATGGCACTGAGAGTATTCCAAATCTCGTCCACGAAATGCGCCTATATCTGAGAAAGGACATCACGATATCCGAGGAGGCTGAAAAACTCATTTTGTTTCAGATCAATTGCACGATGCATTCATTCACACAAAAATGTATTGCATCCTTAAAGTCGCTAAAGGAAACACTGCATGTGGAATTCTCCAACACTGAAGACATACCTGAAACCTTGAATAAACTTGCAGTAAAACCGCAGGATGAGCTCTTCAAGAGGATTCTCGGATGCGGCCAGCAGTGTCCATTCTGTAAAATCTCTTGTGAGGCTGGCGGCAAAAACCACAGAAAACATCACGCATCTGTCCATCGGCCACAGGGGCTTGGAAAATGGAGAAACCAGCTGACTAACAAATTGGGTATATCTCTATGTACAAACAATGTTCAAAGTACTCGTTCATTCATGCGTCCAGAGAAATTCGTACGATACAGAGACTACAATACAGTCTTTTCCGACTGGTACATTCCCCCAGACCCCACAATGGAAGCGTCTGATTACTGGAAGTTCGTAATGGTACGTTACAATGATAGTTTTGCTAAAGAGTATTTCGCCAAGCCAGCTCAGGTTCCGGAAGCCTGGAAGAGAATCACAAAGGAGCAAGCCCTGAAGGGTTTGAAGGATACTTTTAACATTTTTTAATCTTTTGCATTGGTGCATGGTGTAACATTTGTTTATAGTTGTAATATTCATAACACATGGTTGTGATTTACGACAGATGGTACCTTTTCAGAGATTGTCATTTATTGAAGAAGAAATGTTGTCCTATTCAAATAAACCATGACAACAGAAGTAATTTATTGCCACATTTTAAAAAGCTGATTGTGTTATACTATCAATAATAATGTACTTGTATTTCAAATGAAACATTATATATACTGTACTGTACATCATTTGACCACTTTTCCTTGTAAAAGATGTGTACAAAATAATATTCTAAAATGGATTATGCGTTTGTTGTTTTCATTTCATTTCATTAATTTAAATTTTTAGTTCATTCAATAAAATCTATCAAAGAGAAAAAACATAACATTAATTATGAATGGAAAGAAGTTAAAAAAAACATAAATTTTCCACCTAATCTTAAAAGAACAGCAAGTGTCTTTCAATGTACTCTAGTCTAGGCGACACAACAAATAAACTAAAAATAAAGACATAATTTTACTCAGTCATATATTTTCATCATCATGAATTTATTTATTTTTTAATACATAGAGTTTGACATTGTTTTATTTTATTGTCAAACCTGTTCCAAAACACAACTAAATATGTTTTACGGGCACTACCCCACACTTAAATACAGTATATGAGCTATTGAACGATCAGTGAATAAAGAATAAAATAATAAATAAATACAATAGAATGCTTTTTGATGTTGCAATTCCTTCACTTTGTGTAAAATAGCAATTGTTTTAGGTATGTTAACCTTTGTGTTTTATCATTTATGTAATTTTCTTTACAAATCATAATACCCCAAAACTTAATCCATTTTGTTCTTTAACTCTCAACTCCTTTTGACAAATGATGCATCCACACTTTTCCTGCTACTACAAAAAAATCATACATTTCCTTTTGAACCTTTTGACGATATTACGGACCGTAGATGGTGAAATTCCCAAATTCCTTGCAATTCCTTGTTGACAAATGTTGTTCTTAAACAATTTGCTCAGGCATTTGTTGACAAAGTGGTGACCCTCGCCCCATCCTTGTTTGTGAATGACTGAGCATTTCATGGAAGCTGCTTTTATACCCAATCATGGCACCCACCTGTTCCCAATTAGCCTGTTCACCTGTGGGATGTTCTAAATAAGTGTTTGATGAGCATTCCTCAACTTTGTCAGTCTTTTCTGCCACTTGTGCCAACTTTTTTGAAACATGTTGCAGGCATTAAATTCCAAATGAGCTAAAATTTGTCTATTCAATTGAAAATAAATTGAATATGATTTGCACGTGGAAACTTTAAGTGTGTACCATATTTTGCTACCCGTAACAAAAATTTGGATCAGTGTTGCTTCTTATTTATAGATATGTCTATTTTTGCCTTATATTTGAATATACAGATGCACACATGTGGTGTTGTTCACAAATTGACAGGAGGTCTTTAAGGGAAAACGGTTGCAGCAAACAGTTAAAGCGTGCAATGTTTGCAAAGCAAATGTCAACCTTTGTTTCCTGTGGAAGCTTGACTCTTCCAACATATTTGTTCACTTGAGCGTATTTGTCCTCTGTGATGTCAAGAGAAAAACATCTTTGGTTTTGGCTCCGAGCAAAGTTGACACCATTTATTTTGCCAGGCGACGGTCTCATATTGATCTGTTTTTAAACAATAACATTTGCATAAAAATTAAACACGTTATATAGACATTATATACCTAATTGTATTTGAAATCAACTGTCATTACTGGGGATGGGCACATTTCACATTTTTATTGATACTGTACAAATGTTGCTGTACCTGGAAATCGATTCTAATGTTCGGTACTTTTAGTATGTGTTGATGAATGCTAATTGTTAAAAAAAAAAGAAGTATATATATATATATATATATATATATATATATATATATATATATATATATATATATATATATATATATATATATATATATATATATATATATATATATATATATATATATATAGGGCTTCACGGTGGCAGAGGGGTTAGTGCATCTGCCTCACAATACGAAGGTCCTGAGTAGTCTTGGGTTCAATCCCGGGCTCGGGATCTTTCTGTGTGGAGTTTGCATGTTCTCCCCGTGACTGCGTGGGTTCCCTCCGGGTACTCCGGCTTCCTCCCACCTCCAAAGACATGCACCTGGGGATAAGTTGATTGGCAACACTAAATTGGCCCTAGTGTGTGGATGTGAGTGTGAATGTTGTCTGTCTATCTGTGTTGGCCCTGCGATGAGATGGCGATTTGTCCAGGGTGTACCCCGCCTTCCGCCCGATTGTAGCTGAGATAGGCTCCAGCGCCCCCGCGACCCCAAAGGGAATAAGCGGTAGAAAATGGATGGATGGATGGATATATATATATTTTTTATTTATTTATTTATTTTTTTTATTCATTTATCATTTAAGACTGAGCTTTGCTGTCCAGTTATCCTATTTTTCTACAGTTTTGTGTCTCATTTGCAAGTACTGTACAGTACTTTATTATACAGTAGACTTCATGCATTTGTGACCTTAAGACGTTAGATGGCAGTAGTGTATAGACCACTACCAGGAAGTAGTCTTTGCCATTTAAGGGGCTGTTTGCAACTTGCTGTCAGTTACAATTTTCAAAGTAATCATAACAACACCATTGCCTAGCTTATGTTACCATTAGTGGTTAAACAGAACATATATGTGTTAAAACTGTTTATATTTTTCACAATTACTAAGTTAGATTACTCATTTATGATAGAATATTAGGGGTGTAAATGTACACAAAAATTTCGGTTCGGTACGTACCTCGATTTAGAGGTCACGGTTTGGTTCATTTTCGGTACAGTAAGAAAACAACAAAATATACATTTTTGGGTTATTTATATATCAAATTTGCAAAATCTTCGATCAAAAATATTTTTCTTAGTGGAATATTTGATGTGAAGTAATCGGAACCTTGGATAGGTACTATGGCTGGGCGATATCCGCGATGTATCGCGGGTTTGTCTCTGTGCGATATAGAAAATGACTATATCGTGATATCGAGCATACGTTCTCACACAGTGGCTTTTAGCTGCGGGCATTACACTACAGGCTCTCCTCGCTCTTTCCTTCTCTCAGACAGACAAGCGCACCTTCTTACACACGTCACATACTGTCACGTCATACGTCACATACGTATACGCCCTCTCCCAGCAGAGAGGTAGCAGCATGGCTAACGTTAGCTGTGATGTTAGCGGAGTGGTGCGAGCGCTAATAGAAGAAAAAGAAGGTGCGAATCTGGTAACAAACGGAGGAATAATTAATTCCCAAGAAAAACAGCAGGGGGTCCATCGTCTGGCGGTGGTTTGGCTTCAAGTGGGAATATGTCGAACAGACAACCGTAATTCGTCAAGTATGGGGCAAAAGCGTTGCTATAAAAAGTAGCATTACTGCTGTAACAAACAGTTCAGGGTGTCCCAAGTTACTGGAGTGTGTTAGGTAAGGAGGAGTTTTGTCCCTCCAGAGTTGTTGCCGTAGGGCTGTGACGTAGGGTGTGTGTGGTTGTGGAAGGAGGAGTGTGATGTTGACATTAAAGACGCGGTGGCTACCGAACCTGCTCTAATGTCTCCCGTTTATTATTTTATTAGATAAGTACACTGTATAGGCGAACCCAGGACACTCGGCTACACTGCTAATATGTAGCATCATTTGAAAAGTCACCCGCCAGACAAGGAAGAGAGCTTACTCCGCACGTCAATATCTCCGTTTGGTTCCACACGGCCACACCATCAAAATGCAGAGGCAAACATTTCCACATCAACACCGTATGAAAAAAATAGTGATTTTTTTTAGTTGTGATTTCCTTCTCTGCATGAAAGTTTAAAAGTAGCATATATTAATGCAGTATGAAGAAGAATGTTTTAATGTAGACACTAGAGATGCGCGGTTTGCGGGCACAACCGCGTAGTCCGCGGATTATCCGCGGATCGGGGGGATGAAATTTAAAAAAATTAGATTTTATCCGCGGGTCGGGCGGTTGAAATAAAACAAAATTAGATTTTAAATAGATTCAGGCGGGTGGCAGTTAAACCAATTCGGAAATATATATACATAGTTAAATGTTGTTACCCACATACGAAAAACGAGCAGGCACCTGCTGCATATGCCACAACAGAAGAAAAAAAAAGAAAAGAGATGGACACTTTTACGGAGCGGAGAAGGGAAGCCTCGCCGGGGTCCGGGACCGAGGCCCTTTCCCCCGAGAGGGCCCCACCGGGAGCCGTAGCTGAGGCGATCCGCGAGAAGGGCCCGACGCACGTCCAGGGTCACCACCACGCCCACCGCACCGACACCCCGCCTCGTCCGCCTTCGCGGCGGCCGGCGTCACGCGCAGCAGGTAAGCAGCTTACCTGCCCACCACCCCCGTGGCCGGGGGCTCGTAACAGGGGTCACTCCGCGTGCTCCACCCGCACAGTTTACCTGCCCGCCACCCCTGTTGCCGGGGGCGCGTAACAGGGGTCACTCCGCGCGCAGTGCGCTCACGAAAGGGGTGGGGCTCACCCTGGTTGATATAGACAGCAGGACGGTGGCCATGGAAGTCGGAACCCGCTAAGGAGTGTGTAACAACCCACCTGCCGAATCAACTAGCCCTGAAAATGGATGGCGCTGGAGCGTCGGGCCCATACCCGGCCGTCGCCGGCAGCGAGACGCGCTTGGAGGTGCGCTCAGCGCGGCTCCCATATGATTGCGCACTGGTGTGCGTCTGGGTCGTGACAGCGTGGCACGCGAATGTCTGCACTGCATTGGATCAGTTTCCTTTCTTTAACAGGCAAAAGCTTTATAACCTCACCATACCTGCCAACTTTTGAAATCAGAAAAACCTAGTAGCCAGGGTCCAAGGGCCGCAGGCCCCGGTAGGTCCAGGACAAAGTCCTGGTGGAGGGTTCAGGGCTTCGCCCCCCGACGCAAAATGATTATTAGCATTCAGACAGGTTAAAATGTTGCTAAAAGCATCACTTTTCTATCAGTCACAGTGACTTTTCAAAACAAAAATATTCCAGCAAAAATCATATGGGTTGATTGACATGTTTATTCTGTAAGCTAACTTCAATAGTTTGAAATTATTTTGACAGTTAATGCCAGTTATCCTGTCAACCTTTCACAAGACTTCAATTTGTTAATTGAAAGTATAAACAGTATAAACACTTTTTACAGTAAACAAATGGTAAAACAGTACTAAACAATTCCATAAAAAAAAAAATTGGTGTCATTATTAACTTTCTGTCCAAGCTTGTATAATCTACTGCCTTGTTCAATTGTAAAAAATATTCTGTGCCTAAAATTCACATTTCTATCACAATTATCATACTGTAAACATGGTAAACTAACTTCATTAAAATTAATAGTCCTGTCAATAGAATGGAATTACAATTCAAATGTAGTTTTTTGTAAGCCTTTCAAAAGAATTCAAAATATGAAAAATTAATGAAAATTAATTTAAGCCATCAGACACTTGAAAAGTGGCACATCACATCTCTAATGTAATCATTTTAACTTTTCAACAGAAATAGCACTGCAAAAATATTAAGGACATACTTCTGTATTTTGGTAGTTATGCTGTCAACATTTAACAAGATTTCTCCAACTTGGACTTGAAAGCATAAATAGTATAAACACTTTTAACAGCACAATTGCGCACCAAACACGAAGCAAGGCCAAAGCGCATGCATGGTGCAGGAGAACAAAGGACTTCTTTCATTTAAGGTTTGTGATAAACCATCAAACTCATTCGTTAAAAGGACTCTAGTAATATAAAGCGAGTTTTTCTGGACATTATCATGCAAGAAATGTTTATTTTTGGGACCGCGATCACCGCGTAATGATTTTTAAAGGTTGCATTACAAACATTTAACTGTCCCATGTGATCAGCCAGTGCGATTGGAAGTCCATGCTCAATTATTGCCTCCGTAAATAAAACTTCGGCATTTATCACATCCAAAGAATCTGTTTGGGCGACGAAAAACGTTGAAAGTTTTCCACTTGTATCGCTAGCAACGGCATTAGACTTGTGTTTTTTTGTCCCAACATGGTCTTTTACATCGCTAATTCCTCCGTGTCCGATCGAAAAATCTTGTCTGCACAAGGTGCAATTCGCGTAGTTTTCACCCTTTTTTTTTTTTAATTAATGAAAAACCGTATTCTTTATCACTGCAACCGTAACCCGGAATAGGTTGATGAAAACCGTACGAATTACGAGAAAACCGGAGTAGTTGGCAGGTATGCCTCACTAATGCCTTGCATTGTCTATATTAGATATATAACATCGGGCGGGTGCGGGCGGATGGCGGGCGGGTGCGGTTCTGATCAAATGTTACATCGGGCGGATGGTTGACGACTTTCTGACGCGGTTGCGGATGAAATAATTGCCTATCCGCGCATCTCTAGTAGACACATAGAATCATCATACTGCTGTGATTATATGCATCAAGTATTCATTTAAGGTTAAGGCAAAATATCGAGATATCTATCGTGTATCGCAATATGGCCTTAAAATATCGCGATATTAAAAAAAGGCCATATCGCACTGCCCTAATAGGTACCGAAACGGTTCAATACAAATACACGTACCGTTACACCCCTATAGAATATACATTCAATGATAGCTAATGCAACTATCCAAATCGCTATTATTAGCTAACAACACCCAGAGCTAATGCTCGTGCATGTGTTGCGTACGTACGTAGTTACGTCATAGCATCATAAAAGCCGGAAGAGGGCGGGATATAACGCTTAAAATACATTGAAAAGTTAGCGCCTTCTAGGCATCTTTGTAAATGTTGCAAACAGCCCCTTTTAAGTTGAATGTGTCAGTCTTTTTTTGTTTTTGTTTAGCCCTGCAAAGTGTTTGTACTGTAAGTACAGGGTTTCCCCCAGCTTGAAATCTACATGTGGCGGTTGGAGTGTGGTTATGGGGCGTGGTCAATGTGACGTCATCAACACATTTGCATAATTGTTGACTATGCATGTATATTTTAATGCTAAAAATAATTGACATACATTTAAAAATAAGTCTTTCTTGTGTTATTAGTATTAACATTTTTGTTATATTGTTTTGCTCTATTTTTATAATTATTATTGAACAGTGTAACAGGCTGTATACTAGTGGCAGCTGCTGGTCTTTCAAGTAAGGGAAGCTATTTTTCAGCTACTCTTCAAACATGAGTACAGATAACAGATAAAAGATATAAACATGCCAGATTTTACAAAGAAAACTTTACTTAAGTCAGTCATTATTAACATACTGAGATGAAGAATATCTTATTTTCAAAAAGGTTGAAAGTGTTTCTCATAATTCTTCTTCTTCGTACTTTGTGAGCACTATTCATTTGAACAACCTCTTAAAGTGGATCATATCAGTACAATGTTTACCTTCTTTACTTAATCCATTCCATCATTTAATTCCACATACTGATATGCTGAAGGTTCTAAGTGTTGTACGTGCACACAAATGTTTTAAATGAGATTTTCCTCTAAGATTATATATCTCCTCTTTAGTTGAGAAAAATTGTTGTACATTCTTTGGTAGCAGCTTATAGTTTGCTTTGTACATCATTTTAGCTGTTTGCAATTTTACCAAATCATCGAACTTTAATATTTTTCACTCAATAAATAAAGTGTTTGTATGTTCTCTATATCCAACATTATGTATCAGTCTAATTAATCTTTTTTGTAACACGGTTAACGAATGTAGCACACATTTGTAGTTATTTCCCCATATTTCTGCGCAAAAACTCAGATATGTAACACTAGTAAGCAGTAGAGAATAAGTGATTTTTGCCCCAGGACGTATTTTGCTTTATTCATTATTGAAATGTTTTTTGCCTCCTTATGTTGCATATCTTGTATATGCGATTTCCAGTTAATTTTATCATCTATTAATACTCCCCAAAATCTGATTTCTTTTACCCTTTCAATTAGGGATGTCCCGATCCAGGTTTTTGCACTTCCGATCCGATACCGATATTGTTTTTGCATTTCCGATCCGATACCGATACTGACCGATACTGATACTGACCGATACTGGCCTATCCGAGCATGTATTAAAGTTTAAAGTTATTTAGCCTACTTAGTTGTCAGAATCATGTTGAAAAGGGTTTTAGTACTCTTGATAACAACTAGCCAGCTGAATTAGGGGAGTTTGAATAATACACAATGGTTGTTAACAAGAAACTGACCTGTTTGTTCAAGGATAAACACAAAATAGACAAAATTATACATGACAAACAGAAATGGCATCATTGAACTAGGGCTGGGCGATATGGCCTTTTTTTAATATTGCGATATTTTAAGGCCATATTGCGATACACAATATATATCTCGATATTTTGCCTTAGCCTTGAATGAACACTTGATGCATATAATCACAGCAGTATGATGATTCTATGTGTTTTGATTGATTGATTGAGACTTTTATTAGTAGGTTGCACAGTGAAGTACATATTCCGTACAATTGACCACTAAATGGTAACACCCCAATAAGTTTTTCAACTTGTTTAAGTCGGGGTCCACTTAAATTGATTCATGATACAGATATATACTATCAGATATATACTATCATCATAATACAGTCATCACACAAGATAATCACATTGAATTATTTACATTATTTATAATCCAGGGTGTGGAGGGGGGCGCCGGATGTAAGTGTCAAAAAGACAGCCAAAAGAGTTTGATATGAGAATAAATCTAAAGTTAAAATATAGGGTAGAGATGCACCCATTTGCAGGAAATGTAGTCTTGATTTTCAAAATTTTCTTTCAAGGCTTGCATGTCTACATTAAAACATTCTTCTTCATACTGCATTAATATATGCTACTTTTAAACTTTCATGCAGAGAAGGAAATCACAACTAAAAAAATCACTAATTTTTTCATACGGTGTTGATGTGGAAATTTTTGCCTCGGCATTTTTGATGGTGTGGGCGTGTGGCACCGAATGGAGATAAGCGTCTCGACAGACGTCACAATATTTGAACAATGATGACGAAAACTGTTTTCTCTGTCGTGTCCGTGTGTCGAAAATTGTTATGCGCTTATTTTTTTTATTTGATTTTGTGCGTGGCATAGATATGCTATGCGCAGAGGACGCTTAAACAGTGCGCAATTGCACAGGCGAGCACCTTAGAGCAGTGGTTCTCAAATGGGGGTATGCGTACCCCTGGGGGTACTTGAAGGTATGCCAAGGGGTATGTGAGATTTTTTTTAAATGTCTCAAAAAAAAATTCAGTGTTGACAGCTAGATTTTTGTGGACATGTTTCATAAATATTGATGTTAAAGATTTCTTTTTTTGTGAATAAACGTTTGGAATTAAGTTCATGAATCCAGATGGATCTCTATTACAATCCCCAAAGAGGGCACTTTAAGTTGATGATTACTTCTATGTGTAGAAATCTTTATTTATAATTGAATCACTTGTTTATATTTCAACAAGTTTTTAATTATTTTTATATCTTTTTTTCCAAATAGTTCAAGAAAGACCACTACAAATGAGCAATATTTTGCACTGTTATACAATTTAATAAATCAGAAACTGATGACATAGTGCTGTATTTTACTTCTTTATCTCTTTTTTTCAACCAAAAATGCTTTGCTCTGATTAGGGGGTACTTGAATTGGAAAAAATGTTCACAGGGGGTACATCACCGAAAAAAAGGTTGAGAACCACTGCAGTAGAGAATAAGAAGTGATTTTTTTCCCCAGGACGTATTTTGCTTTATTCATTATTAAAATGTTTTTTGCCACCTTATGTTGCATATCTTGTATATGAGATTTTCAGTTAATTTTATCATCTATTAATACTCCCCAAAATCTGGTTTCTTTTACCCTTTCAATGTCTACTCTGTCTGTTCGTATTCGTGTATGATGCTCTTTTCTACTGTTACTATTTTAGTTTTACTGAGATTCAAAGATAGTCTGTTTTTGTCAAACCATCTTTTTAATTGGTTCATTTCTTCTGTTATTATTTGTATTATCTTTTCTCTCCTGAACAGAAAGCAGTTGTGTCGTCTGCAAATAAAACTAACTTTAAGTCCTTCTCAAAGATAGGGCTATCACTTTTGCATTTCGAAGTCCCATTTAGGGCCTCTTTCATACGAGAAGTGATTCAATCCACCTGCGAATGTCAAACTAAGGGGCCTTGTCTTATGTGCTCAAACTGAAATACCACTATTTACTTAAACTTGGTGGTTCTAATTCTCCAAGGTGGATATACTGTAAAGCTTCACCATAAGAAAAACATAATGAGTTACATAATTTACTTCAACAACAAACCGGTTTGTCAGGATAATCAAATGCTTTGTCTTTGTATTTTCTTGCCTTTAAATACCACGGAAGGAAGTTGGACCGAGAATACTGTACCTCTGGCTGACATGGAAGGTAGGTGAATATTTATGGATGTGTCGATGATAGTAAATGAAATACAAATGTTTACATTAAATTTAAAGGAATGGTGATAATTTACCTGATTTTTTTTATTTTTTCACCAACATTTTGTGTTTATAAAGGTGGTTTAAATCAGTGTTAAAAACCTAACTTAATTATCGTTGTGATCTTAAGGTATTTAAGGACAAGAGAGGTCTGAAGGACCATCAGACCATGGCTACAATGAGCACTGAAGGATCAGACCAAAAAGGTACAGTCCTACTTTTAATAAATACTTGTATGTTTCCATGCTGATGTTTTGAAAAGTAATTACCGGTAGTTGTATTGATATTGTACAAAGTAGTCTGTCTCCACTCTGCTTTTACAAAGAGAGAAGACGACATTTGGCAATTGACTCAAAAATGTGTTAGTAATTTTAGCATTTTGAAGAAAGCGCAATCGCAAAATTGTGGCAGTGCAATATGAGACAGCTGGGTTTTTGACAATGTGTTGCTTCAAAAAACATCTCCAGTAATTCCAGTTTGGATAATTATACGCAGTATCGGTACCTCCAGGATTTCACTGGATTGATTTTTTTAGAAAATGCTGCACTGTTTTGAAACTTTTTCATTTCAATAACATTGAAACAACTTATGATTTTAGGAATTGCTTTTAATGTTTTAGGTGTTCCTTTTAACCTTAACCTCAAAAAGCGCAGGGTTGAAAACAAATACTGTCTTTATGTTTTACTCTTTTTATACAACACAGACTTAAAATTAGACACACGACGGCAGTAAAAGCACATACTCCGAGCTCATTTGACTTAGATTACTGTCTTGTATCTAGTTATATTTAATTATAGTAATAATTGATTATGGTTACAGAAAGAAATGCCACCAAAGGCTTCCTATCAATATATATCAATACAGTCTGCAAGGGATACAGTCCGTAAGCACACATGATTGTGCGCGCTGCTGGTCCACTAATAGTACTAACCTTTAACACAGGGGTAGGGAACCTATGTCTCTAAAGCCAGATGTGGCTCTTTTGATGACTGCATCTGGCTCTCAGATACATTTTAGCTGACACTGCTTAACACGATAAGTAATGAATAATTCCGCTGGTAATCACAGTGTTAAAAATAACGTTCAAAATATAAAACATTCTCATTCATTTTAATCCATCCATCCGTTTTCTATACCGCACCTGTTCAAGAAGTCGCATTATTGGTAAGAAGTATTTTATTTATTGCTGATTAGCTTCAGAATAACAATGTTATCAAAACGAATAAAAGACTTATTACACTCTAAAAATGTTGGTCTTACTTAAAAATACACGCATTTAGTTGTATTCGGTGTTAAAGAATATTATATGGCTCTCACGGAAATACGTTTTAAAATCTTTGGCTTTCATGGCTCTCTCAGCCAAAAAGGTTCCCGATAGAGATGCGCGGATAGGCAATTATTTCATCCGCAACCGCATCACAAAAGTCGTCAACCATCCGCCATCCACCCGAAGTAACATTTAATCAAAACCGCACCCGCCCACCATCCGCCACCCGCCCGTTGTTATATATCTAATATAGACGATGCAAGGCATTAGTGAGGTTATAAAGCTTTTGCCTGTTAAAGAAAGGAGACTGATCCAATGGAGCAGAGACATTCAATGCGTGCCACGCTGTCACGGCCCAGACGCACACCAGTGCGCAATCATCTGGGAGCCGCGCTCGCGCCACTCAAACTGCTGCAGGCAGCTGCGTTCTATCTTGTTTTAACATCCTGTGGCACTCTTCTGGGATCACGGCGGACGAAATTGCTCATGCTCAGGGTGTTTGTGGAGATTCGGGGTTTTGCACAAATGTGATGCACCATGTTAGATGTCCCGGTTTTGTGACTGTCGTAGACATAAACAGCGTCGCAGATCTTGCAAATCACGTAGCCAGCATTACTATCATCCTGATTTACAACCTCATAAAAACGAGTCCACGCTGAACTTTTCTGGCCTTTTTCCCCCCTGGTTTTTAGTATTCCCTTTTTTAGTTTGTCGCGTACCACGTTTGCTGCCGGCGTTGCCATCTCTTTTTTTTTTTTCTTCTTCTGTTGTGGCGTGCTGCAGGTGCCTGCTCGTTTTTCGTATGTGGGTAACAACATTTAACTATGTATATATATTTCCGAATTGGTTTAACTGCCACCCGCCTGAATCTATTTAAAATCTAATTTTTTTTTATTTCAACCGCCCGACCCGACCCGCGGATAAAATCTAATTTTTTTTAATTTCAACCGCCCGACCCGCGGATAATCCGCGGACTCCGCGGTTGTGTCCGCAAACCGCGCATCTCTGGTTCCCGACCCCTACTTTAACAGTTAATTTTACAAATTTTCATTAATTACTAGTTTCAATGTAACTGTAGTTATATTGTTTTACTTTCTTTTTTATTCAAGAAAATGTTTTTAATTTATTTATCTTATTTTATTTTATTAATTTTTTTTAAAAGTACCTTATCTTCACCATACCAAATTAGGCATAATAATGTGTTAATTCCACGACTGTATACTGTATATCGGTTGATATCAGTATCTGTTGATATCGGTGTCAGTAATTAAAGAGTTGGACAATATCGGAATATCGGATATCGGCAAAAAGCCATTATCGGACATCCCTACTCACAACCCATCTAGAATTGAACAAAACAAAATAAAGCATAAATAAAACCCTTCTGTGTATCAACTACCTAATTGGTAATTTCTACATATTGTGCTAACTCAACAAACCATATAAACTGAGGTAGAAACTATTTAAGAGGGTCGGGGGCTGGAGAGATGTCCGAGCGGGGATCGAGGGAAGCGGTCCAAAATCCGGAGGGAAGTCAAGGCGCACTGCTCAATCACTGGATTTGGGGGGAACACTGCAGGGAACACAAGGGACATATAAGACACGGGCAGAGGGAAAGCACAGAGAGCAGGTACAAGGGGGGAAGCCAGAGACGGGATGCTTACTGCACAGAGTGAACTACGTTCCGGCACTGGATCTTCGGGTCCGCTGGTCTTTATGCTGTCTGCCCTCATCAGACCCATGTGCGCTGATGATTGCCTGCAGGCTCGTGGCCGTGATGCGGGAAGAACGAGCCGGGCCGCGTCCCGGCGCGCTCCTAGCGGAGCTGCCGGCGGCTCTTGCTGCAGATGGCCAGAAGTATTGCGCATGCGCCGTGACAATATTGGCAATCTGTGGGGAAACCCTGTATGTTGAGGAGCTTCCAAAATATGTTTTCATGTGAATTTTCATCGTGGATACTTCTTACACACCTCAGAGCAATCATGAAGAGTTAACAGCGATATACGATATGAGCCTTTTAAACTAAAACAATCTAATCTTTCTCTTTGACAGTTCTGTTGGATGTCCTCTCCGACCTTGGACTCGTGCAGTATTACCCGAACAAACTCAAACTTCAGTCTCTACTGGAAGTCAACAAGAACAGCATAAATGAAAAAAGTGTTATATCAGCAGATGAAGTGCCATTTCATTACCTCAGAAAACTGTTTAAAGTCAATGCTGGTTGCAGGAACTACACACAGTTGTTTAGCAGTCATGAGGAAACTGATGATTTCTTTGAGTCACTGGACCTTTACACAGAAGATGGCCTCTCAGAAACTACAGTTCATCCTCTTGACCTGATAGTGTGTCTATTTCTTTGTGCCGACAGCTTTTTGCAGCAGGAAATGGCCCTCAAGTTGTCATTATGCCAGTTTTCTGTCCCTCTGTTGTTGCCCCACACCAACAACAGTCAGTGTACCCTGATGTCATGGGCTCTGAGAGAAATCGTCAAAGAGTGGTGTCCGCATGATTTGTGTGAATCCAAAGGATTTGTTGAGGACTACATCGTCCAGGCAAAAATTCCATTATTTTCTTTTGTGAGGCTAAAAAACTGCAGCCTATCCAAATCGCAGCTTTTAAATCAAGTTCTTAGCCGTGGCCAGCAGAATCACAATATGTTCATACACAGAGACATGGAAGGGGGCACACTCACTCGAAAACTGTCAAATGGTTTGGTGGAAGTTTGCTGGTTCCTTCCTTGTGGAAAAGAAAATATGGACACATTTCGAGAGCCAATTGCACTTGCTAATTTGCGAGGAGAGATTTGTGAGTCATCTATGCAGTTCACCTTCCTTTGTGAAGTGTCCAATGCAGTTTTTGTATTCTTAGACACTGTTGAAGAAAAAGAGAATACAATTCTGAATGCTCTTGACGATGCAAAATCCAAACTCCATTTTGTTGTTAATAACAAGGATATGACGTCCGTCCAAAAAATAATGCGAAAGTTGGATATAGAAAAAAACAGGGTCAAAATCAAAACTCCCAGGGTAAATACAGCAGAGTTTTCAAAGAGACTTTGTGAAACCATCAAGACCTCACTTCGTGATGTAAAAACCACGAGTATTGCAAATATGCACACAACGGCAGGTAAATTAGGTCTGGCAGTGGATGAAAACAAAACTGTTGACCAGAAAAAAACAGCTGAGGAGATCATTAGGCGTATCGGTTTGCAAACCATACCAGAATTTAAAAGACAACAACTTCCTCTGCAAGGGGAACATTGGAAAAGACTATCAGAACTGGAGAAGGAGGAATGCAGAATCAGTAATTTTGGCAGTGATGTGGTTGAGCATCAAAAAGCTGAGCTACGAGAACAGAAAAATCACATTTGGGAGTTGCAAAACAAGAAAAAAATGTCCCAAGGAATGCAGGATTTTATTGCAACCTTATCAACAAGCGACAAAGAAGAAAGACATGTTTTCTTGAAGTGGATGAAATTCCAGTTTAATACGCATTCTCGAGACCAACTGACCAGCCTGCGGAAGAAATTGAAAGAGCAATGCCAAAAGAAGAATGCCAAACTCATTGCAGAGTTTAATCAGGCTTTGGTGGACAGCTCTTTAGGGGTGGAGCATTACATGAGAGAAATGGGACTTAACTATGAAGTATCTGTGCATGTGGATGATTCCACTGGTAAAATCTGCCATTTACCTGCCATAACTGCTGAAATGCTGTTGGATGGTCATCCATTAGAACTTTTAGATGGAGATGCTTCAAACATCCCAGAGAAGTGGGTGACAGCTGTATTGATGGAGCTTCACAAGAAGGTCGGGGGAAGAAGCAGGTTGTTGGTACTAGCCGTGTTAGGTGTTCAAAGTACTGGAAAATCAACACTTCTCAACACCATGTTTGGTGTTCAGTTAGCGGTCAGCAGTGGCAGATGTACAAGAGGGGCTTATATGCTATTTCTCAAAGTTGGAGACGATGCACAACAAGAGTTGGGTTGTGACTTCATTCTCCTCATTGATACAGAGGGTCTGAAATCCCCTGATCTTGCGCAAATAGAAGATAGTTATGAGCATGACAACCAGCTAGCCACCTTTGTCATTGGCTTAAGTGATGTTGCAATCATAAACATTGCGATGGAAAATGCAAATGAAATGAAAGATGTCCTGCAAATTGCTGTCCATGCCTTCCTGAGAATGAAACAAATCGGGAAAAGGACGATTTGTCATTTTGTGCACCAAAATGTCGCCGAAGTCTCTGCTCACAACAAAAGCCTGACAGAAAGACAACATCTCTTGGACAAACTCAATGAAATGACAAAGATTGCAGCTGAAATGGAGAGACAACCTGGGATTCACGCATTCACAGATGTGCTTGACTATGACATACAAAACAACAACTGGAACATCCCAGGACTTTGGCATGGAACCCCTCCAATGGCACCAGTGAACATTGGTTACAGTGAAGCTGTATCAGACTTCAAGAAGAATCTTCTGGAGATGGTGGGAAAAGATAAGCAATTTGAAGCCTCAACAATCCCAGAGCTTCTCGAATGGATGAGATGTCTGTGGAAATCACTGAAATATGAAGACTTCATCTTTAGCTTCAGAAACACACTTGTGGCTCACGCCTATGACAACCTGTGCCAAGAGTTCCTCCAGTGGGAATGGGAGATGCAAAAAGAAATATTCTCCAAGCAGACAGCAGCAGAGTTGGAAATTGTAAATACCAACAATGAAGTTGGACTGGAAACATGGAACTCCTTGATCACCACCAAAAAAACTGAACTAGCTCAAGAAATAGAAATACAACAAAGCAAAATGAATGAGAAACTCTTTGATTACTACGGAAAGAGAGACGGAAATGTAAAGCTGATAGAGAAGTACAAAACTGACTTTTACAATCGTATCAAAGGTGTGTCAAATGAGATTAGACATTTAGTGAATGCTAAATTGGACAGAGCCCTGTATCTCAAAATAGCTAAAAAAAAGGCACTGGACATACAACAAGAGTACCGTGGCAGGATTGAAGAGAGAGTCATGAAGCTTCTGTGCGACTGCAAAGACACCACACTGTCTGATGACCAACTGCGAGAGGAGTTTCACAAAATGTGGGCTTCTGCCACTATCAATGTACCTGCACTGAAAGATGAAGATATACCTGCATCCATTCTCACCCAGCTGAAGAAAAACGTCTCAAATCGAAATGTAAATGAGGAACTGCAGCATATTCAAGACCTACTACGCTTTGGGACTGGCACATTTAAAACAAGACATGACCATGTTGACCCTCATAATGTAACAGATGAGGACATGTGGACAAATTTCCAAATGTATACAAATGACATCATTGAGACAGAAAAACAGTTTGTTTTTGATCAAACCATGTCCAATGGTGATTATAATGATTCTTTCTCAAGAGATCTGCTGCAAAGGATTGACAAATCACTTAACAAAGGTTACAATCTTCACAGATCAAACACAATATTTGAGATTGACATCAAACTTCACATTTGTGGATTTGCTGCAAGAGAATTCCTCAAAATGCACCAAAGGTTCTTGTTGAAGATTGACCCCCGAACACAGCTGGAAAAGCACAAGAATGAATATTTGATGGATTTTATGGATTTGTACAAACAGAAAGATCATTGCCAACGCAAAGCCAACAATTTTGTCCAGTTTTGTATCAAGCCTGCCATTGAAGATTACATGAACCGAACATTGGGAATCGACATTGTAAATAACATTCTGATCAGCTGCGAATCGATACAGTTCAGTTCACGCTCTCGTTTCCAGTACAGCATTCAGAAAGAGCTATTGCTGAAAGATGACTTCACAGATTTTCTCAAGTACATATGTCAGTATGAAATGTATGTCAAAGAGTGGATATTTGTGCACATCTTAGAAAATTTGCAAGACAATACTTTGTGCAAATTAAAGCTGCAGAACCTCGAAGTCGTTGTTAACAAAATATTAACAGCATTTAAACGTGCCTTAAAAAAGCAATCTGATGGCACTGAGAGTATTCCAAATCTCGTCCACGAAATGCGCCTATATCTTAGAAAGGACATCACGATATCCGAGGGGGCTGAAAAACTCATTTTGTTTCAGATCAAATGCCCGGTGCATTCATTCACAGAAAAATGTATTGCATCCTTAAAGTCGCTAAAGGAAACACTGCATGTGGAATTCTCCAACACTGAAGACATACCTGAAACCTTGAAAAAACTTGCAGTAAAACCGCAGGATGAGCTCTTCAAGAGGATTCTCGGATGTGGCCAGCAGTGTCCATTCTGTAACATCTCTTGTGAGGCTGGCGGCAAACACCACAGAAAACATCACGCATCTGTCCATCGGCCACAGGGGCTTGGAAAATGGAGAAACCATCGGACTACAAAATTGAATATATCTCTATGTACAAACAATGTTCAAAGTACTCGTTCATTCATGCTTACAGAGAAAGTCGTACGATACAGAGACTACAGTAAAGTCTTTTCCGACTGGTACATTCCCCCAGACCCCACAATGGAAGCGTCTGATTACTGGAAGTTCGTAATGGTACGTTACAATGATCGTTTTGCTAAAGAGTATTGCGCCAAGCCAGCTCAGGTTCCGGAAGCCTGGAAGAGAATCACAAAGGAGCAAGCCCTGAAGGGTTTGAAGGATACTTTTAACATTTTTTAATCTTTTGCATTGGTGCATGGTGTAACATTTGTTTATAGTTGTAATATTCATAACACATGGTTGTGATTTACGACAGATGGTACCTTTTCAGAGATTGTCATTTATTGAAGAAGAAATGTTGTCCTATTCAAATAAACCATGACAACAGAAGTAATTTATTGCCACATTTTAAAAGGCTGATTGTGTTATGATACTATCAATAATAATGTACTTGTATTTCAAATGAAACATTATATATACTGTACTGTACATCATTTGACCACTTTTCCTTGTAAAATATGTGTACAAAATAATATTCTAAAATGGATTATGTGTTTGTTGTTTTCATTTCATTTCATTAATTTAAATTTTTAGTTCATTCAAAACGTTATTAGTTAATGAGGTCATTAGAGACAACAATCTTAACGTCATTGGTCTTAGCGAAACCTGGCTCAAACCAGACGATTTTTTTGTGCTAAATGAGGCATCTCCTCCTAACTATACGAATGCGCATATTGCCCGTCCCCTTAAAAGGGGTGGGGGTGTCGCACTAATATACAATGAAAACTTTAACCTTACCCCTAACCTAAATAATAAATACAAATCGTTTGAGGTGCTTACTATGAGGTCTGTCGCACCGCTGCCTCTCGATATGGCTGTTATCTACCGCCCCCCAGGGCCCTACTCGGACTTTATCAATGAATTCTCAGAGTTCGTTGCTGATCTAGTGACGCACGCAGACAATATAATCATAATGGGGGACTTTAATATCCATATGAATACCCCATCGGACCCTCAGTGCGTGGCGCTCCAAACTATAATTGATAGCTGTGGTCTTACACAAATAATAAATGAACCTACGCATCGCAACGGTAGTACGATAGATCTAGTGCTGGTCAGGGGTGTCACCACCTCCAAAGTTATGGTACTCCCGTATACTAAAGTAATGTCCGATCATTACCTTATAAAATTCGAAGTTCTGACTCATTGTCAACAAACTAATAATAATAATAACTGCTATAGCAGCTGCAACATTAATGCTGCCACAACGATGACTCTTGCTGACCTACTGCCTTCGGTAATGGCACCATTCCCAAATTATGTCGGCTCTATTGATAACCTAACTAACAACTTTGACAATGCCCTGCGCAAAACCATTGATAGTATAGCACCACTAAAACAAAAAAGGGCCCCTAAAAGGCGCACCCCATGGTTTACAGAAGAAACCAGAGCTCATAAATTATCATGTAGAAAGTTGGAACGCAAATGGCGCGCGACCAAGCTTGAGGTTTTCCATCAAGCATGGAGTGATAGTTTAATATCGTATAAACGCATGCTTACCTTAGCTAAAGCTAAATATTACTCAAATCTCATCCGCCTCAACAAAAACGACCCTAAATTTTTGTTTAGTACAGTAGCATCGCTAACCCAACAAGGGACTCCTCCCAATAGCTCCACCCACTCGGCAGATGACTTTATGAATTTCTTTAATAAGAAAATTGAACTCATTAGAAAGGAGATTAAAGACAACGCATCGCAGCTACAACTGGGTTCTATTAACACAGATACAACTGTATCTACGACGGATACTGCAATACAAAATAGTCTCTCTCTTTTTGATGAAATAACAATAGAGGAACTATTACGGCGTGTAAGTGGGATAAAACAAACAACATGTTTACTTGACCCACTTCCTGGGAAACTTATCAAGGAGCTTTTTGTATTATTAGGTCCATCAGTGCTAAATATTATAAACTTATCACTTTCCTCTGGCACTGTTCCCCTAGCATTCAAGAAAGCGGTTATTCATCCTCTGCTCAAAAGACCTAACCTTGATCCTGACCTCATGGTAAACTACCGACCGGTGTCCCACCTTCCCTTTATTTCGAAAATCCTCGAAAAAATTGTCGCACAGCAGCTAAATGAACACTTAGTGTCTAACAATCTCTGTGAACCTTTTCAATCCGGTTTCAGGGCAAATCACTCTACGGAGACAGCCCTCGCAAAAATGACTAATAATCTACTGCTAACGATGGATTCTGATGCGTCATCTATGTTGCTGCTTCTTGATCTTAGCGCTGCTTTCGATACCGTCAATCATAATATTTTATTAGAGCGTATCAAAACACGTATTGGTATGTCAGACTTAGCTTTGTCGTGGTTTAACTCTTATCTTACTGACAGGATGCAATACGTCTCCCATAATAATGTGACCTTGGACTATGTTAAGGTAACGTGCGGAGTTCCTCAGGGTTCGGTTCTTGGCCCTGCACTCTTTAGTATTTACATGCTGCCGCTAGGCGACATCATACGCAAATACGGTGTTAGCTTTCATTGTTATGCTGATGACACCCAACTCTACATGCCCCTAAAGCTGACCAACATGCCGGATTGTAGTCAGCTGGAGGCGTGTCTTAATGAAATTAAACAATGGATGTCCGCTAACTTCTTGCAACTCAATGCCAAGAAAACGGAAATGCTGATTATCGGTCCTGCTAAACACCGACATTTATTTAATAATACCACCTTAACATTTGACAACCAAACAATTACACAAGGCGAATCAGTAAAGAATCTGGGTATTATCTTCGACCCAACTCTCTCGTTTGAATCACACATTAAGAGTGTTACTAAAACGGCCTTCTTTCATCTCCGTAATATCGCTAAAATTCGTTATATTTTATCCACTAGCGACGCTGAGATCATTATTCATGCGTTCGTTACGTCTCGTCTCGACTACTGTAACGTATTATTTTCGGGTCTCCCTATGTCTAGCATTAAAAGATTACAATTGGTACAAAATGCGGCTGCTAGACTTTTGACAAGAACAAGAAAGTTTGATCATATTACGCCTATACTGGCTCACCTGCACTGGCTTCCTGTGCACTTAAGATGTGACTTTAAGGTTTTACTACTTACGTATAAAATACTACACGGTCTAGCTCCGTCCTATCTTGTCGATTGCATTGTACCATATGTCCCGGCAAGAAATCTGCGTTCAAAGAACTCCGGCTTATTAGTGATTCCCAGAGCCCAAAAAAAGTCTGCGGGCTATAGAGCGTTTTCTATTCAGGCTCCAGTACTATGGAATGCCCTCCCGGTAACAATTAGAGATGCTACCTCAGTAGAAGCATTTAAGTCCCATCTTAAAACTCATTTGTATACTCTAGCCTTTAAATAGCCCCCCTGTTAGACCAGTTGATCTGCCGTTTCTTTTCTTTTCTCCTCTGCTCCCCTATTCCTTGTGGAGGGGGGGGGGCACAGGTCCGGTGGCCATGGATGAAGTGCTGGCTGTCCAGAGTCGGGACCCGGGGTGGACCGCTCGCCTGTGCATCGGCTGGGAACATCTCTGCGCTGCTGACCCGTCTCCGCTCGGGATGGTGTCCTGCTGGCCCCACTATGGACTGGACTCTTACTATTATGTTGGATCCACTATGGACTGGACTCTTACAATATTATGTCAGACCCACTCGACATCCATTGCTTTCGGTATCCCCTAGAGGGGGGGGGTTACCCACATATGCGGTCCTCTCCAAGGTTTCTCATAGTCATTCACATCGACGTCCCACTGGGGTGAGTTTTTCCTTGCCCTTATGTGGGCTTTGTACCGAGGATGTCGTTGTGGCTTGTGCAGCCCTTTGAGACACTTGTGATTTAGGGCTATATAAATAAACATTGATTGATTGAATAAAATCTATCAAAGAGAAAAAACAACATTAATTATGAATGGAAAGAAGTTAAAAAAAACATACATCTTCCACCTAATCTTAAAAGAACAGCAAGTGTCTTTCAATGTACTCTAGTCTAGGCGACACAACAAATAAACTAAAAATAAAGACATAATTTTACTCAGTCATATATTTTCATCATCATGAATTTATTTATTTTTTAATACATAGAGTTTGACATTGTTTTATTTTATTGTCAAACTTGTTCCAAAAAACAACTAAATATGTTTTACGGGCACTACCCCACACTTAAATACAGTATATGAGCTATTGAACGATCAGTGAATAAAGAATAAAATAATAAATAAATACAATAGAATTCTTTTTGATGTTGCAATTCCTTCACTTTGTGTAAAATAGCAATTGTTTTAGGTATGTTAACCTTTGTGTTTTATCATTTATGTAATTGTCATTACAAATCATAATACCCCAAAACTTAATCTATTTTGTTCTTTAACTCTCAACTCTTTTTGACAAATGATGCATCCACACATTTCCTGCTACTACAAAAAAATCATGAATTTCGTTTTACCAGTATTGAAAGACAATCTGCTAACATTAAACCATCTTTTAATTTTGATGAATTAGTTTTCAACAGCTTCTAACACATCTGTAAAATGTTGTCCTGAACTAAATAGGGTTGTGCTGTCCGCAAATAAAATACAAACCCTGTTTCCATATGAGTTGGGAAATTGTGTTAGATGTAAATATAAACGGAATACAATGATTTGCAAATCCTTTTCAACCCATATTCAATTGAATGCACTACAAAGACAAGATCTTTGATGTTCAAACTCATAAACTTTTTTTTTTTTTTTTTGCAAATGATAATTAACTTAGTATTTCATGGCTGCAACACGTGCCAAAGTAGTTGGGAAAGGGCATGTTCACATAGGTGGATTAATGAACGGGCCTACCGGGCCCAGGCCCAGGGGGCCAGAGGCCCCAAGGGGCCAGGCCAACTTGGCCCCGCGGCCGCGACGCATGCAAAACTACTTTTGCAAAAATAATAATCTTAGGCCCCAAGGGGCCAGGCCAACTTGGCCCCGCGGCCGCGACCCACAGAGGGCCAGAGGCCCCAAGGGGCCAGGCCAACATGGCCCCGCGGCCATGATCCATAGACGGTCAGAGGCCCCAAGGGGCCAGGTCAACTTGGCCCCGCGGCCACGACCCACAGAGGGTCATAGGCCCCAAAGGGCCAGGCCAACTTGGCCCCGCGGCTGCGACCCACAGAAGGCCAGAGGCCCCAAGGGGCCAGGTCAACTTGGCCCCGCGGCCACGATCCATAGAGGGTAAGAGGCCCCAACGGGCCAGGTCAACTTGGCCCCGCGGCCGCGACCCACAGAGGGCCTGAGGCCCCAAGGGGTCAGGCCAACTTGGCCCCGCGGCCACGATCCATAGAGGGCCAGAGGCCCCGAGGGGTCATGCCAACTTGGCCCCGATCCATAGAGGGTCAGAGGCCCCAAGGGGCCAGGCCAACTTGGCCCCGCGGCCACGATCCACAGAGGGCCAGAGGCTCTCAATCATTATTATCAAAGCTAATTCTCAAAATTGGATCACACAACCTCACTCACATATTCTTTATCAATTATTAAAGGTTGTTTCTGAATTTTGATCACAGAACTTAATGCAAATATTCTTGATTGATTGGCAAAGCTCATTCTCAAATTTTGATTACACAACCTTACTCTGACAAATTATCATTATCAAAAAGCTCTATCTCGAATTTGGATCACAGAATCTCACTCAAGTATTCTTAGCTGTGCCCCTCCCCCATCAAGTCTTTCATAAACCGGTCTGTTCTTTTAGAATCTCCTCATTTGGTACTTTGAACTCGTGAGTGACTGCTCAAAATTTGGTTTCCTTTCCCTCAGTTCAGACTCAGAGATAATTTGAAATCATTCCACAAGAAGTTTAACGCGCACACACACACGACACACACACACTTGGAAATTCTTATATTTTCCATTTTGCTGTTATTATCAGCATCTTCCCATTTTGTCCTTTTCTTTCAAAAAAAGTTTACAGTCTGACATTTGTCACTGCTGTCAGTTAATAACTTTTTGGTCTTTGACCCATTTTGTCATTTTCTTGATTCGATCGTCACTGACCACTCTCTCCTGTCTGGCAGACATCGTTGCTGCCATCATAGCCAGCAAGCTGCCTGCAGATAGCAACATTTTGGTGTCCTTTGTGAAAATATTTAGAAAGTAGACAAAAGTACACAAAGTTGTACAACTATTATCTTTATGATCTTTTTGTTTGTTTGTTTGTTTCTCTGTTACTGTGTGTGGCCAATTAAGCGACTTTTGGCCATACCTGGCTGGTGACATTTAGCGACTTTCTGGTTGTTGTTAAAATTAATAATAGCAACAGTTCTCTTCATCTTAATGCAATTTATTGTGTCTGTCTCTCCACATTTTGCCATTAGGTACTTTGAGCTCTTGTTGGTCAGTCACTCTAAGGTACATTGTTGCTGCCATCATAGCTAGCAAGCTGCCTGCAGATAGCGACATTTTGGTGTCCTTTGAGAAATATTAAGAAAGAAGACAAAAGTACAAGACATTGTACGATTACTATCTTTTTAAAAATTATTTGTTTCACTGTCAGTGTGATTGAGCGACTTTACCGCTAGATTTCGCGTCTTTTGGCCATACCTGGCTAGCGACTGAAAACATCATTTAGCGACTTTTTGGTTGTGAAGATAAGTGGTAAAAGCAGATCTGCCTGTTGGTCTTCCCACATTTTGCCATTTGGTACTTTGCACTCTTGTTGGTCACTCCAAGGCATTTGTCCCTGCCTTCAGCTAGTCACTTGGCTCTTTTGGAATTTATTTCACTGTAATTGGCTCTCTCTTTCTCCTCAGTACAAATCAGTCTGTTCCCTTGCCATTCATCACTGACCACTCCGCTCTCCTGTCTGTCAGACATTGTTGCTGCATGCAGATAGCTTGGGGTCCTTAGTGAAAATATCTGAAGAGAAAAGTACACAATTATCTTAATCATCTTTTTTTATTCACTGTCAGTCCTTCAGTGAGTCCCAGTGTGTTGGCGATTAAGCAACGTTGGCATTCGATTTAGAGACTTTTGGCCATACATGACTGGCGACTCAAAACGTCATCTAGTGACTTTCGCTGTCTGAGTTTAGCATTGATTGGAAATCTGTTATCAGTTCTTATAGAAATCAGCTTATTTCTGCTTTTGACTGTTAATGCTAGATTGCTAGTTTTGAAAATTGCATCACTCACACACACACACACACACACACACAGTTGGTTAAGCTGTTGTGATAGGCAAAGAGCCAATGTGCACAGAAAGAAGGGAAATATGGATCATAAACGTCTAAGTGGAGGAGCTAGAAAAAAAATTCAGCAAGAAAAGAAAAAAAAGGAATCAGTTTTACTTGAGAGTGTTCCAAATATCTCCAGCTTCTTCAGTACAAAGACATCTGCTGAAAGCAATTCTATAAATGCTACTGCAAATTCAGCTAAGGTTAACAATGCACCTGAGCTAGCATGTAGCTCCCAAGATCCTGAGACCACTACAAGTGTACGCACTGAACCAAATGCTTCGGATGCTAATGATTCAACCAACTCAGCAGTAGCCAGTTGCTCGGATGAATGTGAGGTCACTGCACCTCTGGACAGCATAGAAAATGAGTTGAATCTTTCTTCAACACCATCTACAGTGACAACTCTACCTAGTGATCCCGCTAAATGGGCTGATACCCTCACTGAGTCAATGAAGGAAGTTCTTATTCAAAGAGGTGCAAAATCATTTCACAACCGTCACAGCCATTATCCAGCTTCTGTGAGGAACAGTGGGCTAGGAGGAAAAACCCGATGCCTAAACAATGAACATTTTACTTCACACCTGCCCAATGGACAACGAGTACAAAGAGAGTGGATGATGTACTCTCCCTCTACTGGTAATGTTTACTGCTTTGCATGCAAACTGTTTTCCCCAAAAACGCATTCTTTTGTGACAGGCTATTGTGATTGGAAACACTCAGAAAGATTTGGTGAACATGAGCGAAGTGCTGAGCACATAACCTGCATGCAAGCAGTCTTGAACCGCGCCACAGGTGCCACAGTTGATGCAGACCTGTTCAAACAGTTTCAGGCAGAGAGCAGCTATTCGAGGCAGGTGTTACAAAGAGTTGTTGCAGTCATTAAATTCCTTGCAGAAAGAGGCCTTGCATTTAGGGGTAAAAATGAATCGTTAGGGTCTCCTCTCAATGGGAACTACCTTGGTATTCTGGAGGTCCTGGCTGAATTTGATCCCTTTCTAAAGGATCACATCAGAAAGTTTGGGCAGATGGGTCGAGGTAATACCTCATATCTGTCCTCCTCCATTTGTGAGGAATTCATTGAATTGATGGGTGCAAAAACCAAACAGGCTATAGCAGATGAACTGCAAGCAAGCAAATACTACTCTATCATTGTGGATTCAACCCCAGATTTATCTCATGTGGACCAATTGACATTCATATTCCGTTTTGTTAGCAAAGAGGGCAGTGTTGTTGAACGCTTTGTGGGTTTTGAGCCCATTACTAGCCATACAGGTGAAAGTTTGGCTAACTGTGTCATGTCTGTGTTGGAAAATCTAGGGTTAGAGCTGTCAAATTGCAGGGGGCAGGCTTATGATAATGCCAGCAACATGTCAGGGAGGTATAATGGGTTGCAGGCTCACTTAAAGAAAAGCAACCCATTAATACACTATATTCCATGTGCAGCTCACTCTTTGAATTTGGTGGGAGTCAACAGCATTGACAGATGTGGAAATGAAGTCTCTAAGTATTTTGACTTGATTCAGTTTATTTACAACTTCACAACTGCATCCACACACCGATGGGACAGGGTATTTGGCAATTCCAACATAGATCTCACACTTAAAGCTTTATCCAACACGCGTTGGAGTTGCCGTGCAGAATCTACCAAAGCACTGTGGCAGAACTACAGTAAAATAAGAGCAGCACTACAGGGTATTTCCACTGATGACACAGAGAAACGAGACACACAAACTGAAGCTGACAGTCTAGTGCGGAAGCTGGGTTCACTTGAGATGGCCTTCATGGCAGGCTTTTGGGACACTGTTCTGTCCAGATTTCAGGCCACAAGTCTGCAACTTCAAAATGCAGACATGGACCTTGGTACAGCAGTTAGATTGCTGGAATCTCTGCGCACCTTTGTTCTCTCCCAAAGAGATCTATTTGATCATTTTGAGCAGAAAACCTTAAACATGTTGGGTGGCACCCCATCTTACAGGGCTGAACGGACGAAGAAACGTAAAAAGTTTGCTGATGAATCAGCATCCCCAGATGTTGTGGTTGAGGGAAGGCAACTGTTTCAAATAGAGACATTTATTGCCTCTATTGATCAACTGAGTTCAAGCCTTAATCACCGTCTGGAGGCCTACAAACATCTGAACAATTTGTTCAGTGTCCTTTTCTCTTTGGATACAGAGTCCAATGCTTCAGTCCTTCACAAGGCCAAGATTCTCACTGAATCATACTCATCTGACCTCAATGAAAGTCTTGGACAGGAGCTTATACAGTTCAAATCTTTTATACAGCTCAACAACACTGATGAGGAGAGGACCCCTTCAGGACTGCTCAAAACAATAATACATTTTGGACTACAGCCTACGTTTCCTAATACATACATTGCGCTACAGATTTTTCTCACTCTACCGGTCAGTAACTGTGAGGGAGAACGCTCATTCTCTCTTTTGTCAAGAGTCAAAAATGAGCTGCGCACAAGAATGACTCAGAAAAGATTAAATGCGTTATCTCTAATGGCAATTGAGAGTGAGCTGACAAGAAAGTTGGACTTCAATGATGTGGTGGATGATTTTGCAAAATTGAAAGCACGAAAGAAACCCCTTGCTTAAAGGTGCACTGTGTAAGATTTTTAGGTTGTTATTTCCAGAATTCACCCATTCACTAATGTTAGGCTACCTGTTTTCATGAATACTTACCACCACCATAAAATTCTAAGTATCCATTATGACTGGGAGAATTGCACTTTCGCCATTTCTGGGAACTGTCTGTCACCTGGATTCTGAAGATAGGATTGACTTTAGGCAGAAGCTTGGTGCTTTCTCTGGCAAACTGAACCTCAAGCTTCGTTCTCTGCAGCTTTGCATTCTTGTTCAGACTTTCATCGACAAGGAACTTTTCAACTTCCCCACTATCGTGAAGGGGCCACCAAAAGATTTCAGTGTGTCCAGCATGTCTAGTCTCTTCTTCTCCTGTCTTTGAGCCATCTCTTGTTTCTCGTCAGCCCAACTCTCGAATTTTGCCTTCATGAGTTTACTCCAGTTGAGTTCAACCTCTCTTTTTGCTTGTGCTGCTGCCTTGAAACCTCTGAAGCTCCTGGCTCTTCTGTAAAATTATTGACCTATTGACTGCGTTCAGTGTGCCCAACTTCTTCAGTCTGTAGTCCACCTTGCCACATTGTCTCTCCATCCCAATGTTGTGCACAGGGGTGCCATCAATGTTACTAGCCTGTTCACTGACAGGGTCCATTGGGAAGGTCTCCTCATCCATCCCATAGTCCATCCTCTGCCTGGCCAGGACAGTCTTCAGATGGGGCAGCATGAGATCTGTCAGCTGCTTCACTTCATCCAAGTATTCGGCAGCCACGTCTGACACTGAGTTCAGGACATGTCCAGTGCCTGTCCAGCCACTATAGCATTCTTGCTGTCTACATCCAGATCCACCATGAAACTCTGTAGCACTTGCTCCATCTTCATATCGGCCTCCGCCAACCGCATCACTTTATTCATGGCACTGCTGAAGCCCAGTGTAGTGTGGGTGCCACAAAAGATCTGCCCTGCTGGTTTTTCCAAGTTGTTCATCTCTGCCAACAGCTTTGAAAAGCCTTTGTTGTGCTCTGTGCTGTCAGTCATATGTGCATCTACAAGTTTATAAACATCCTCCACATTGACTCCTCTGACCGACGCCAGTATTTCGAACCCCATATCCACTTGCATTTCTATGTCCTCAGTGGTCTCTCGGTGAATGGGTAAGACAGGCAGAGGAAATGGGCTATCTTGACCTGCATGCAGCCCTTGTACCATGAACTGGCCTACACCTTTCTTTGTGGTGCTCTCCGATGCATGTGTTATCATTTTACCTTTCTCCTTCTCCTCCTCAAGCTTTCCCACAAAATAGATACAGACTTTGAGCCTCAATTTGCTGCACAGCTGCCGTTATGCCAAAGTGTTTTCCTAAGATATTATTTTATTTTTAATGATAGAAGGGAGGAAAAGGGGGCAAAAATCATGTCCAATTTAGTTTTTTGGGTGGGGTGGGGGGTTTATTTCATGATAGGTACCAACTTCCAATACATAATATCTCTCAAATGACCCAATGCACCATCACTGAAGTGGGCGTAATCATTTTCCAAAATTTTTATTTTAAGGCCATTTATCCCCTCCCCCTACCTGTGTCTGTGTGAAACCTGTGCTTGTCTGTGTGGTATACCTAATAGTGTGTGTGCAGTATGTGCACTCTTCTGTACAGTACAGTGTGCATGTCTGTTCACAGTATACAGTATTTCTTGCATAGTGCGTGCGTGTGTGTGCGCGTGCACGCGCGGGGTTGAGGGGCCAAGACCATGTCAGGCCCAGGGGGCCAAAATTTCTTAATCCGCCCCTGCATGTTCACCACTGTGTTACATGGCCTTTCCTTTTAACAACACTCAGTAAACGTTTGGGAACTGAGGAGACACATTTTTGAAGCTTCTCAGGTGGAATTCTTTCCCATTCTTGCTTGATGTACAGTTTAAGTTGTTCAACAGTCCGGGGGTCTCCGTTGTGGTATTTTAGGCTTCATAATGCACCACACATTTTCAATGGGAGACAGGTCTGGACTACAGGCAGGCCAGTCTAGTACCCGCACTCTTTTACTATGAAGCCACGTTGATGTAACACGTGGCTTGGCATTGTCTTGCTGAAATAAGCAGGGGCGTCCATGGTAGCGTTGCTTGGATGGCAACATATGTTGCTCCAAAACCTGTATGTACCTTTCAGCATTAATGGCGCCTTCACAGAATTGTAAGTTACCCATGTCTTAGGGCACTAATACACCCCCATACCATCACAGATGCTGGCTTTTAATTTTTGCGCCTATACAATCCGGATGGTTCTTTTCCTCTTTGGTCCGGAGGACACGACGTCCACAGTTTCCAAAAACTATTGGAAATGTGGACTCGTCAGACCACAGAACACTTTTCGACTTTGTATCAGTCCATCTTAGATGAGCTCAGGCCCAGCGAAGCAGACGGCGTTTCTGGGTGTTGTTGATAAACGGTTTTCGCCTTGCATAGGAGAGTTTTTACTTGCACTTACAGATGTAGCGACCAACTGTAGTTACTGACAGTGGGTTTCTGAAGTGTTCTTGAGCCCATGTGGTGATATCCTCTACACACTGATGTCGCTTGTTGATGCAGCACAGCCTTAGGGATCGAAGGTCAAGGGCTTAGCTGCTTACGTGCAGTGATTTCTCCAGATTCTCTGAACCCTTTGATGATATTACGGACTGTAGATGGTGAAATCAGTGCAAGTTGTAGGAAGGTTAGCAGCCTACCCAAGGAAGACCAGACTTCCCTCTCTCCAGCCACTTCGTCCAGCTCCTGCCGGGGGATCCCGAGGCGTTCCCAGGTCAGCTGGCAGACACAGTCTTCCCAAGGTGTCCTGGGTTTTTCCCCGTGGCCTCCTACCGGTCGGACGTGCCCTAAACACCTCCCTAGGGAGGCGTTCAGGTGGCATCCTGACCAGATGCCCAAACCACCTCATCTGGCTCCTCTCCATGTGGAGGAGCGGCAGCTTCACTTTGAGCTTCTCACCCTATCTCTAAGGGAGAGCCCCGCCACACGGCGGAGGAAACTCATTTCAGCCACTTCTACCCGTGATCTTGTCCTTTCGGTCATAACCCAAAGCTCATGATCATAGGTGAGGATGGGAACGTAGATCGTTCGGTAAATTGAGAGCTCAGCTCCTTCTTCACCACAATGGATCGATACAGCGTCCGCATTACTGAAGACGCCGCACCGATCCGCCTGTCAATCTCACGATCCACTCTTCTCTCACTTGTGAACAAGACTCCGAGGTGCTTTGAACTCCTCCACATGGGGCAAGGTCTCCTCCCCAACCCAGAAATGGCACTTCGCTCTTTTCCGGGAGAGAACCATGGACTCGGACTTGGAGATGCTGATTCTCATCCCACTCTGCTGTGAACTGACCCAGTGAGACCTAATCCTGCAGCCACCAAACCGGATCCCCTAAACGCCCTGACTGCGCCTAGAAATTCTGTCCATAAAAGTTATGAACAGAATCGGTGACTTGAACTTGAGTTTGTTTTCACGTTAAAAACCCTTATTTTCATGGTGTGGCGACTATGATATTGCCGTGGCGGTGTGCCACATTCAGTTACATTGAGGGGAAACCCTGGTATAGCTCGGTTGGTAGAGTGGCCGTGCCAGCAACTTGAGGGTTGCAGGTTCGATCCCCGCTTCCGCCATCCTAGTCACTGCCGTTGTGTCCTTGGGCAAGACACTTTACCCACCTGCTCCCAGTGCCACCCACACTGGTTTAAATGTAACTTAGATATTGGGTTTCACTATGTAAAGCGCTTTGAGTCACGAGAGAAAAGCGCTATATAAATATAATTCACTTCACTTCACTTCACTATTGTGCAATGAACTGTAAATACTTCCTGGACGTCTGTATCAGGAAGAATGGCAACAGCCTCTGTTGTTGCTAATACAAATCCAAATGAGTAAACAAACTTCGTTCTAAACCCTTACTTTTATGACGTTGATGCCTTGTTACCAGTTATTCCAGTCCAGTTCTGAATTCTTGTCTGTTGCATGACACGGATGCACTGAAATGTTTCCCATTGGTAGCAACGGTTGTTCCGTGTTCTGTATGGTGTTGTGTGATCACACATCCATGCATGCTTTCTGGAATTGAATCAGTTTACGCTAAACAGTGAAATTAATACGTTCATTACGTACCATGTATGATAATCCTAGTACTTTCACATGGACATTTTTGCATTATTCGCCTGAATACCAGTAGTATTTCTACAGTACCTTCAGCAAAAGACAGAAACCTGTTCATCCAGATTAACAAATGCTTTCTGTTTCTATTTAATTTTAATTGCCTTTACATACCCCGGAAGGGAGTTTGACCAAGAATACTCCTGACTGACATGGATGTTAGGTGATTGTTTATTGATGTGTAAATGGTAGTAAATTAATTAATTTTATTATTTACATTAAACTTAAAGGAATGGTGATAACATGTTATGTTTTTATAGGTGTTTTAATACAATGTTAAAAACCTAACTGAGTTACATTGTGGTCTAAAGGTATTTAAGGACGAGGGAGGTGTGAGGGACCATCAGACCATGGCTACAATGAGCACTGAAGGACAAAACCCAACAGGTAGTTCTACTTTTAATAAATGCATACGTGTATGTTTGTATGTAAGGTTGTACGGTATACCGGTATTAGTATAGTACCGCGATACTAATGAATCGTATTCGGTACTATACCGCCTCTGAGAAGTACCGGTCTGCCGGAAGAGGTGCTTTAAGACATGGCTAGCTAGCTACCGGCTAAAGTCCAGCCCCAGTCTGCAGTGTTTTAGCTACTTCTAAGTCACTAATCATCGCCTCCATGGCAACAAATAAAGTGAGTTTCTTACAAGTATCATCCCTGCAGGACGAGGAATAGCTAAACAGGCTTCACTACACACCATAGCTCACCAGCGTCAAAATGTAAACAAACGCCATTGGTGGATCTACACCTAATTGACTGTAATGATACCAAGTACAGTAGCGTATCCATGATTACGTCAATATTTTATGGCATCACATCTTTCGTTATTTTTTTGATTTATATTATGTTTATTAACTCAGTAAATATGTCCCTGGACACATGAGGACTTTGAATATGACCAATGTATGATCCTGTAACTACTTGCATACCTGCCAACTACTCCGGTTTTCCCGTAATTAGTATGGTTTTCATCAACCTATTCCGGGTTACGGTTGCAGTGATAAAAAAATACGGTTTTTCATTAATTAAAAAAATATATATTTTTTTTAAGTTTTATTCACGAAATCGCGTAACAACAATGACAATCGACACTGCTTCCCGTAACTTCCTATCGAGCCATTCCGAATGCCATGCGCGAGGCTATTTATAGCACCGCTGCCAAGCACGAGGCACCAGTTGCCATTGTTTCCAAACGAGCGAACGATCATGGAATCAGCCGGAGAAAAATCGCAAACGAGTCTTAAACCGAAAAGAAAACCGCAGTCATTCCGTGAAGAATATTCAAAAGCCTATCCGGGAATAATTATCCGTTCCAAAAAGGGTGAAAACTACGCGAATTGCACCTTGTGCAGACAAGATTTTTCGATCGGACACGGAGGAATTAGCGATGTAAAAGACCACGTTGGGACAAAAAAACACAAGTCTAATCATTTTCGCAGTATGATCAATCTGATAGAATAAATTTGGATTTTAGCCACAAAAAGGTAATGACACCAATGTTATCTATTGGAATTGTTTAGTACTGTTATACTGTTAAAAGTGTTTATACTATTTATGCTTTCAAGTCCAAGTTGAAGAAATCTTGTTAAATGTTGACAGCATAACTACCAAAATACAGAAGTATGTCCTTAATATTTTTGCAGTGCTATTTCTGTTGAAAAGTTCAAATGATTACATTAGAGATGTGATGTGCCACTTTTCAAGTGTCTGATGGCTTCAATTAATTTTCATTAATTTTTCATATTTTGAATTCTTTTGAAAGGCTTACAAAAAAACTACATTTGAATTGTAATTCCATGCTATTGACAGGACTATTAATTTTAATGAAGTTAGCTTACCATGTTTACAGTATGATAATTGTGATAGAAATGTGAATTTTAGGCACAGAATATTTTTTACAATTGAACAAGGCAGTAGATTATACAAGCTTGGACAGAAAGTTAATAATGACACCCAATTTTTTTTTTAAATGGAATTGTTTAGTACTGTTTTACCATTTGTTTACTGTAAAAAGTGTTTATACTGTTTATACTTTCAATGAACAAATTGAAGTCTTGTGAAAGGTTGACAGGATAACTGGCATTAACTGTCAAAATAATTTCAAACTATTGAAGTTAGCTTACAGAATAAACATGTCAATCAACCCATATGATTTTTGCTGTAATATTTTTGTTTTGAAAAGTCACTGTGACTGATAGAAAAGTGATGCTTTTAGCAACATTTTAACCTGTCTGAATGCTAATAATCATTTTGCGTCACCTGAACCCCCCACCAGGACTTTGTCCTGGACCTACCGGGGCCTGCGGCCCCTGGACCCTGGCGACTAGGTTTTTCTGATTTCAAAAGTTGGCAGGTATGTACTTGGTATTGGATTGATACCCAAATTTGTGGTACCATCCAAAACTAATGTAAAGTATCAAACAAGAGAAGAATAAGTGATTATTACATTTTAACAGAAGTGTAGATAGAACATGTTAAAAGAGAAAGTAAGCAGATATTAACAGTAAATGAACAAGTAGATTAATAATTCATTTTCTACCACTTGTCCTTAAATAATGTTAACAAAGTAATAGAATGATACATGACACAATATGTTACTGCATATGTCAGCAGACTAATTAGGAGCCTTTGTTTGCTTACTTACTACTAAAAGACAAGTTGTCTTGTATATATTCACTGTTTTATTTAAGGACAAAATTGCAATAATAAACATATGTTTAATGTACTCTAAGATTTTTTGTTAAAATAAAGCCAATAATGCCATTTTTTGTGGTCCCCTTTATTTAGAAAAGTATCGAAATAATTTTGGTATCGGGACAACCCTATTTGTATGTTGATGTTTCTAAAAGCATTCTCTTGTATCGATATAGTACAAAGTTGTCTGTCACCATACAACTTTGTCTGGTGCTTTTACAAAGACAGATGATGACATTTGGCAATGTTTTAGTAGTATTAGCATTCTGAAGCGGGCATAAGTGCAAAACAATTATGGCAATGCAGTTTTTATTAGCTGGGTTATTGGTGTGTTGCTTAAAGAAAACATCAAGCAGACTGAGTCCAGTAATTCCAATTTGAACAATTATACACAGTATCAGTACCTTCAGGATTTTGCTGGCATTTTCTGTGATCGTCGCTGCCTAAAATGCCTGAATTCACGACAGCTTTTTCAGAAAGTTGCGGCACAAGCTGCAATGTTTTGGTGCATTTTTTAATAATAAAGAATCAACTTATAATTTTACAAATTTGTTTTCAATGTTTTAAGTGTTCCTTTTAACATTAACGTCCAAAAGCATGGTTTTGCAACATACATTTGAAAACAAATACTGTATTGATTTCTGGGGCTGAGGTTGCTGAGGTAGTTAAAAAGCTCCTCGGTGGCAAGGCCCCGGGGGTGGATGAGATCCGCCCGGAGTTCCTTAAGGCTCTGGATGCTGTGGGGATGTCTTGGTTGACAAGACTCTGCAGCATCGCGTGGACATCGGGGGCCGTACCTCTGGATTGGCAGACCGGGGTGGTGGTCCCTCTCTTTAAGAAGGGGAACCGGAGGGTGTGTTCCAACTATCGTGGGATCACACTCCTCAGCCTTCCCGGTAAGGTATATTCGGGTGTACTGGAGAGGAGGCTACGCCGGATAGTCAAACCTCCGATTCAGGAGGAACAGTGTGGTTTTCGTCCTGGTCGTGGAACTGTGGACCAGCTCTATACTCTCGGCAGGGTCCTTGAGGGTGCATGGGAGTTTGCCCAACCAGTCTAGTCTACGTGTGCTTTGTGGACTTGGAGAAGGCATTCGACCGAGTCCCTCGGGAAGTCCTGTGGAGAGTGCTCAGAGAGTATGGTGTATCGGACTGTCTGATTGTGGTGGTCCGCTCCCTGTATGATCAGTGTCAGAGCTTGGTCCGCATTGCCGGCAGTAAGTCGGACACGTTTCCAGTGAGGGTTGGACTCCGCCAAGGCTGCCCTTTGTCACCGATTCTGTTCATAACCTTTATGGACAGAATTTCTAGGTGCAGTCAAGGCGTTGAGGGGATCCGGTTTGGTGGCTGCAGGATTAGGTCTCTGCTTTTTGCAGATGATGTGGTCCTGATGGCTTCATCTGGCTAGGATCTTCAGCTCTCACTGGATCGGTTCGCAGCCGAGTGTGAAGCGACTGGGATGAGAATCAGCACCTCCAAGTCCGAGTCCATGGTTCTCGCCCGAAAAAAGGGTGGAATGCCATCTCCGGGTTGGGGAGGAGACCCTGCCCCAAGTGGAGGAGTTCAAGTACCTCGGAGTCTTGTTCACGAGTGAGGGAAGAGTGGATCGTGAGATCGACAGGCGGATCGGTGCGGCGTCTTCAGTAATGCGGACGCTGTATCGATCCGTTGTGGTGAAGAAGGAGCTGAGCCGGAAGGCAAAGCTCTCAATTTACCGGTCGATCTACGTTCCCATCCTCACCTATGGTCATGAGCTTTGGGTTATGACCGAAAGGACAAGATCACGGGTACAAGCGGCCGAAATGAGTTTCCTCCGCCGGGTGGCGGGGCTCTCCCTTAGAGATAGGGTGAGAAGCTCTGCCATTCGGGGGGAGCTCAAAGTAAAGCCGCTGCTCCTCCACATGGAGAGGAGCAGGATGCCACCCGAACGCCTCCCTAGGGAGGTGTTTAGGGCACGTCAAACCGGTAGGAGGCCACGGGGAAGACCCAGGACATGTTGGGAAGACTATGTCCCCCGGGAGGAGCTGGACGAAGTAGCTGGGGAGAGGAATGTCTGGGCTTCCCTGCTTAGGCTGCTGCCCCCGCGACCCGACCTCGGATAAGCGGAAGAAGATGGATGGATGGATGGATGGATACTGTATTGGTGTTTTACTTGTTTTAAAACAACATACTTAAAAGTAGACACTTGGCAGCAAAAGCACATACTCTGAGCTAATTTTACTCAAATTACTGCACTGTAGCAAGTCATAATTAATACTAGTAATCATTAATTATGAGTACAGAAATAAACACCACCAAAAGCTTCCTCATTGCATCTATTGTCTACACGTTGCAGGCATTCTCTGGGTATGTTTTACGCTTGATAAGGTTTTAATAATAAACAATCACTTTATATTGTTATGAATTAGGTTTCAATGTTTTCAGTGTTCCTTTTTACATGAACATAAAAAAGCATGTTATTGCAACATACATTTGAAAACAAATACTGTATTGATGTTTTACTTGTTTTATACTGCACATACTTAAAAGTAGACACTTGGCAGCAAAAGCACATACTCCGAGCTCATTTTACTCAAATTACTGTACTGTAACAATTAATCATAATTAATACTAGTTATCTTTAATTAACTATATCTTATATACACGTTGCAGACATTCTCTGTGTATGTTTTACGCTTGATAAGTTTTTGTCCCTCTTATCGTTCATTTAAGTTCCAACCCATTTACTCCCGCACTTTAAGAGCATTTGTGAACAGTTGTGAGTGATATATAGCTGAATTTTTTTGTTAGTAAATGAGAGACAATGAGAGATTGTCATCACA